>NW_026881579.1:0-343387 GCF_032173495.1 Musca vetustissima | reverse complement strand
TATTCTGTTGAAACTATAAAATAGCTCCAATACATAAACGTACTTTTTCGAACATTCGGCTATTTTGTTATTTCTAATATCCTTTTTATGCGTATTCGCACTTAGCATTCGCAGGGAAGTTTTGTGGTACTCGTTGTTATTTATTCAAAATAAATGCAATCATTTTACGAAATAAATGTGAAAAATACGTGAATTAAAATGAAAAATAGCAAAACATTTTTCATCTGTTCATTGCCAGAATTAAAATGCAAGCAGCAGCAATAATATCGGTGGTGGTTCTGGTGGTGTTGGCGATGTTGTTGTTGTTGTTGGTATCGGATGCAGCAGTAGCAGCATTATTGCCCTCAGCTATGGAGCACACTAACAAGAGGAAGGAATACCATTGCCAAACAGCAGTCAGCAGTCGAATGAACGAAAGAGCGAACAACTAACTAGTGCTGCATACATTTGTGCGCTTCAAAAGATAATTTGCATACAATGCATATTTTTAGAATGTTCTAAAAACACACTTACACTCAGGGGAAGAAAGGATGGACGGACCGAGGACAGACAGACAAACAAACAATCAAACGCAAACACACATATATATCACACAATTTATTGTTACTCACGACCCAATGGAGAACCAAAAACAACCGCCCTCCACATCAACATCAGCATCTGTTGTACAATAACAACAATGAAATAATACATTCGAACATTTGTGTGAAAAAGAGGAAATACTCGTATATGTATGTATGTGAACACATCTGCATAACTTTAGTGTTCTAAATGCTGGAAATTGCCAACGAATATACAACCCATTCGACCCATTCACTAAGAAACGTTTTCTTCATTCTTAGTAACATTTCCATAAAATCAATTCGGGGTTTTTTTCCTTTACAGAAAAATACGCATATTTTTCATGCTAACGAGAAGAGAAACTAACACGAAAATTGTAATCATTCGCAGAAATTGTATGCAAAAGATAAGAACGCCAGCCGTTACTTGAAGTAAATATCGATTCAGAACAATTCCAGGACTCGCAAACTTAAGCAATAAAAGAAATCGTATTGGACTCAGTTACAAGATTTTTTATGATGTGAATAAATCTTGAAATATAATCTGAGAGTGCTACAAATGTGGGCACAATCCATCTGACATTTAAATTGGAAAGTTTGTGTTACGCTTTGATGTATGAGCATGTGTTGTTTACAATGACATAAATTTCACAGTTTTCACAATTTTCGACGTGGACAAGAATGCATACCCAGTATTTATTATATTGAATCACCGATACAACATCTTATAACCTATTTCCGGGTTTCTGTTATCAAATCGATACAAACTGGATAGTTTTATAATACTTTAAAAACTTGGGTATATACCTGAGCATTTATCCAAATACTGAGTAAAACCTATTTAACTTCCGAACCATGAGGTCTCTGGGCCCATGTTGTGATATAGCCTCCCGCTTTAAGGTATTTTTATATATTAGGTTGAAGAAAAAGAAATCCATTAGGCCGGTCGTCGAAAATGTCGATAAAATAGGAGAAATTATCGAAGTTGATCGGCATGTTAGCAGTCATAACATCGCCCAGGAGCTTAAAATTGACGCTGAATTCAAAAAGAAGCTCGATGTTTGGGTGCTACACCAATTAACAGAAAAAAATAGGATGGATCGAATTCCCATCTGCGAAGCCTTGGCCAAACGGAATGAGTTAGACCCATTTCTTAAACGGATGGTGACTGGATATAAGAAATGGATCACATACGATAACCCTGTGCGAAAACGATCATGGTCAAAGAGCGGTGAAGAACTTCAAACGGTGGCCAAACCAGGACAAACGGCCAGGAAAGTTCTGCTACTTGGTGGGACAGGAAGCGTATTATTTATTATGACTTGCATCCATATGGCAAAACGCTAAATTCTGATCTCTACCGTCAATAACTGGACCGTTTGGAGATAGCAATTGACCAGAAACGGCCATAATTGGCCAAAAGGCGAGATGTTGTGGGAAGTTTTAAAGCATCCGCCATATAGGCCGGACTTGGTACCGGTATATAAATCGCAAGAACTACGTCCGCGAAACTTAGAAGTTCGAAATAAATGTTCTGTAATTTTAAATTATTCATAATACAACTATATTAAGTGAAAAGAATTAAATTTGAGTACCATTTAGTACATTTGTTCTCTTATATTACGTATTTTCAAAACAAGCTCCATACCTCAACACTACACACCAATTCTGAGCGCAACAGAAAATATGGTATCATTTATTACCTTGTACTATTGTAGTACTTATTTTCAAAACTATTTCTAAATTTCATGATTTAATCTCCACAGGTTCTCCGAAGTCTTAATTTTACCAAATTTAGTACCATTTACTACACAAAAATATTATTTCCCAATTTCAGGATTCTAAGCCAATCCATTCAACCAAATCCAAATTGTACCAATTAGTACGCATAAGTACGAATTTCCAAACATTCTTCATACCCCGATCCTAAGCTCCATCAGTAATCTTAATAGAATTTCTTTTACATTGAATTTCCAAATACTATTTGGTACATCTATACTACACTCCATCACTGACCCTCAGTGCAAATTTAAGAGTTCTAGCTTTACCGGTTCGTACCGTTTTAATACGAATTTTCAAAAACTCCAGCTTTATCTGACAACTTCGGCTAAGCGTGACATTCACCCGAAATTTCGAGATTCTAGTTTCAGCCGTTTCATCTGGACGTTGATGAATCGTTAAATCAATCAGTAAGTCAGTCAATCACTTTATTCTTTAATTAATATAGAACTGTATTTGTAACTTCGACATTCACTAATGGAAATAAATCGTTTGTCAATGGTTTTGTATAAACTTTCGACGTTTCTGTCTCTACGCATCTCAGAAGCCCCTATAAAAAGTAAATTGCTACCAAAATTCTGTTGACTATTTTATTTTTTATATGTTTATTTAAGAGAACAACCACAACTAAAGGCACTACCTTATCTATTCCGCATATTTCGTGACATTTTCCTTTTTTCTCTCTCTCTCTCAAAAATTCCCACAAATGCAAACAGGATGCTAGAGAGTTTACATTTCCGTTACGACTGCATCCTTACAAATGTTTTTACAAATTACAACAGTCGAATTATTAATGCTAATAAAATGAGAGGAGGGAGGGAGGGAGGGAGAAAGAAAACCTACGACCAAAAACTGAAGCGGTACTTGAAAAAAATTAAAATCGCATTGTAACCAAATTGAAACAACACAATTTTTACTCCTGCCAAAAAGCTAAAAGAATAAAAATGTTAAACAAACCATCATCAAAAGCCAAACAAAACAAATTTATGTAAATTTGTCATTCGCCAGAGTTAGTAGTAGTAGCAATAAAAACAACAACAACAACAAGAACAGTGGCAGCAGACAACATTTGTTGTTGACAAATGGTAACGAATTCATAATTTAAATGTCTTTGAAGCCATAAAACATTGTCGTGGCAATGCCAGAGGCTGGCTGGCAGGCAGGCGGACTGGCACTGGAACATCTGGGACAAAGTCAAGTCACGACGACGAGCTGACAACAATTTTAGTGTTATTTTATTTCCTAGTCGAAATATTAAAAGCGGAACTAAAGAGCAACACACCCATCAACAGACATAATGACACAAAGAAAGAAAAATGAAAAACAGATACACAGATTGACAGGAACACAAACATGTATGAGCATGCACATCAGTATCAAACATACCTTTGCTTTGCTGACTTTTTGCGTAAAGTCACTACCTATGTTGATGTGTGTGTTTTTTTTTTTGTTGTAGTTTTTTTGCTTGTGCGGCAAAAATAAACCATCATTTTTTTATTTTTCCTGATAAAACTTTAAAACTACAACTACGAACACCTGTTTTTGTGCAAACATCAAAATGTTGTTGAATTTTTAATAGTCATTTTCATTTTGTCACAATGTTTCAACTCTCTGCCAACATGCCAAAGGGTTATTGAAATGTCAAGTTTCCCAAAAAAGAAGAAAACATATATTGAAAATGAGTAATTCTGTAAATCTGTTTCTTGGAATGAATTTAAGTTTTTTTTTTTATTATTTTCAATTTAAATGGTAGTTAACAATTGCATATGACAAAGTTAAAGCCATGGATTGTTGATTACTGTACTGGATGTTGCACTTACTTACTTACTTAGCTGGCTTGTTACAGAACGATTGTTCCATAAGCCGAGCTTAAAAAAGATTTCCAAGCGCTTCGGTCTTGTGCGCAAGTCCACCAATTTGGAAGACCACGTTCCAAGATGTTGTTTTCTACTTGGTCTTTCCATCTAATTCGTGGCCTTCCCCTTCTACGGGAACCATCAGTAGGCTCATTTTTATATGCCTTTTGAGCTGGGGCATCTTCATTCATCCGCACAACATGGCCTAGCCACCGTAGTCGCTGCAGCTCAATACGACTGACTATGTCGATGTCCGCGTATAAATTGTAGAGCTCGTGGTTCATTCGACGCCGATATTCACCGTCGACGCAGATCGGCCCGTAGATCTTTCGGAGAATTTTTCTCTCAAACACCCCAAGCGCTGCCTCATCTGCTTGCGCAAGTACCCATGCTTCTGATCCATATAATAGCACGGGTAGTATCAGCGTCTTGTAAAGTGTGAGTTTGGTCTGGCGAGAGGTGGCCTTGTTTCTAAACTGCTTACTTAGACCATAGTAGCATCTGTTGGCCATCACAATCCTTCTCCGAATTTCAAAACTGATATTATTCGTTTTATTTATGGCGGTACCAAGGTATATAAAGTCTTTAACTACCTCGAAGCTGTAGTTCTCAAGTTCCACAGTTGGTCCGAGTCTACTGGACGTCTTGCGCGTTGATACCATCAGCTTGGTCTTCTCGCCGTTTACTGCCAGACCTACCTTGGCAGACTCCTTTTCAATTTGTTCAAAGGTGGCTGTTACCGCTCGCAATGTTCGACCGATTATATCGATGTCATCGGCGTAGGCGAGTAACTGATGTTGTTTGGTGTACAGAGTGCCATTTCTGTTCACCTTTGCGTCTCGTATGACCTTTTCCAGTAGGATATTAAAAAGATCACACGACAAACTGTCACCTTGTCTGAATCCTCGTTCGGTATTGAAGGGCTCCGATAGGTCCTTTCCTACTTTAACGGCTGACCTTGTGCCACTTAAAGTTATCCTGCATAGCCGTATTAATTTTGCAGGAATGCCGAACGCAGACATGGCTTTAAACACCTCTGAACGGATAGGGCTGTCGAATGCGGCTTTATAGTCGACAAATAGGTGGTATGTGTCGATGTGTTTTTCGTGGGTCTTTTCCAGGATTTGGCGCAGAGTGAAAATCTGGTCAATGGTGGATTTGCCAGGTCTGAAGCCGCATTGGTATGGTCCGATTATGTCATTGACCATTGGCTTCAATCGTTCACACAGCACACTGGATAGCACTTTATATGCGATGGGAAGGAGACTTATTCCTCTATAGTTGGCACATATCGTCTTGTCTCCTTTTTTGTGCACGGGACACAGGATGCTGAGGTTCCAATCATTGGGCACGCATTCATCTAGCCAAATTGTGTTAATCAGCTGGTGCATGCTCCTGACCAGCATCTGGCCACCAGTCTTGAATAGTTCGGCTGGTAACCCATCGGCTCCTGCTGCTTTGTTGTTCTTGAGCCGATTAATTGCTTTTATGACCTCATCTTGGCTAGGTGGTATACACTCTACACCATCATCTCTTATTGGTTCTGGGGTATCTTCTTCATCGCCACTATTTGATACTAGTAGCTTTTCGAAATGCTCCTTCCAGATCCTCAACACGCTGTCTGTATCTGTCACCAGGTTTCCTTCTTCATCTCTACAGGAGGATGTGCCTGCACCAAAGCCTTCGGTTTGGTGTTTTACTCGTTGGTAAAATTTCCGGACTTCATTCTGACTCCTGTACATCTCGATTTGCTCACGCTCACGTTTTTCTTGTTCTTTCTTCTTTTTTTTGAAAACACGTTTCTCCTCTCTCCTTTTCTCCCGATAATTCTCCATTACGTTACGTGTTGCTACTGTCTGCAGGGTTGCCCTATACGCTGCGTTTTTCACATCAGTAGCATTACGACACTCCTGATCGTACCATGGGTTTCTTGGTGGTGGTTTTTGGTACCCAATTGTTTTTTTTGCTGCAGTTTGTAGGGAGTGGGCAATTCTTTGCCATTGTGCTTCTATACTATTATCGGGACAAGAAGTGCTTTCTTCAAGCAGATGGGTAAGTTGAGCGGAGTAGGCCTCGGCTACCTGTTGTGTTTGCAGCTTTTCGACGTCGAGTTTCCGTGTTGTATTAGATCGCACCTTTGCTGCAACATTAAGACGGGTGCGTACCTTGGCTGCCACAAGGTAATGGTCCGAATCGATATTCGCTCCTCGGATCGATCGGACGTCTAAAACACTGGATGAATGCCTTCCGTCTATCACAACATGATCAATTTGATTTCTCGTTACTTGATCAGGAGAAAGCCAGGTGGCCTTGTGTATATCGAGATGCTTGAATCTGGTGCTGCTAACTACCATGTTTTTTGCTGCCGCGAAGTCAATCAACCTCATGCCGTTGTCGGATGTTTCTTCATGAAGGCTGAATTTTCCGACGGTGGGGCCAAAGATATTTTCCCTTCCGATTTTTGCATTAAAATCTCCTAGCAGAATTTTAATGTCGTGGCCAGGGCAACGGTCATATGCTGTTTCTAGGCGCTCGTAAAATATGTCTTTGGTCTGTTCATCTTTTTCTTCGGTCGGAGCATGGGCGCAAATTAGACTGATGTAAAAGAACTTCGCTTTTATACGAATTATAGCAATTCGCTCATCTACTGGAGTGAATCTGGAGACAAGGTCTTTTATTCTCCTGTTAACCATAAATCCGCAGCCAAATTCATGTCTCGTTTCATGGCAGCTATAATACAGGGCGTAATCGTCTGATTTACTTACGCCTGTCCCTTTCCATCGCATTTCCTGTAAGGCAATAATATCGGCTTTGTACTTCTTGAGTATATCCGCCAAAGCGAACACTGCCCCTGTTCTGTACAACGTGCGCACATTCCAAGTGCAGATTCGCAGATCGTGGTCCTTTATACGTTTGCGGGGGTCGTCAACATTAGGGGGGTATGGTTTTCTTTTTCTTTGCTTTTTCATAGTAGGTTGGGTTTTCCGAGAGTGGGCAACTAACCCGACGCCTCAACCCTTTTTTTTATTTTTCTTATGGGTGAACTCGCGGCACATGTTAGCTCACTATTTCATCGGGTGATGAGAATAGCTCCCCAGGTGGCACCGCGGGGAGGTCAGTGTCCACAATTGAGATGAAAGAGGGACCAAGATAAGCCTGGGCTTCGCCATGTTAAAGCCATTCAGAGCCGTTGCTTGGTATCTATCATCCCCTACGCCACCCTGGATGTTGCAGGTTCTTGATAAATGTATTCAGAAACTCAGAAAAGATTTTTCCAATAATACGATTTTCCAATTATACGAGGGCAGAATGTTGTGTTTAAGGGAATCCCCCCATTCACGATTTTAATTTTTCAAGGGCTGGTAAATCAATACCAATGCTTGTTATGGTTTGTAACTTTGCATATATATTTGAAGATTTAAAAGAGAACAAAAATAATTTACAAAAAATTGTTGTTATTGTTTTGTTGTAATTAAAGAAACGTCCTTATTTTTGATGGGGGGCACGATAACTCCTCACTGGAACATCGGAATCCGAAAATTCCAACGGTGTTAGAAAGAGTACATGTCTGGTTCTCGTATGAACTAGGCTTATTGACTTCGCTCTAAAATTAACAAAATGGCGGACCTTTAAATAATATCTTAGGAAAATCGCCGATTTTTGGCCAAAAATCAAGTTAAAAAATAAGGAAGTTATTCACCGATTGGCTTTATCCTAGTTCATACGATAGCTATACACTCACAGAGAAACGTGTAAAAATTTAGAATCGATTGGGTCATTAGTTTTTGAGTTATTGTACCCGCCATTCGTTTAGAGAAAAACGCGTTTAAAGTTTGAGAAGCCCTTCAGCTGTTAATTGATGCTGACAGAAAAAATCGGCTATATCTTCAAGAGTTCTTGAGATTTTCACTTGAAATTTTGTAGGGACATTCTTGAATTAGCGTAGATCCGAATTAAGTCAAAAAAATTTTTGACCCCGAGAATGGGGGTTACCCTTAAAAGAATTTACACAGCTACATTAAATCCGAAGATGGGGTCTATTGGCCAATTTATTTCAGTACTCTCCATTATCGGCATTTTCTGGAGTTTGGGCACGGGTTTTAACCGAATTGGCTGTTATTTGGCTTGTCCGATTCCACAATAGTTCAACCAAGTCACAATGTCTGACCAATTGTGACAAAATTTTCCACGGAGTACTGAATTATGTACAGATCGACGGTTGTGAAATGTTGTTGAAATCGGTTAAGATTTAGATATATCTCAGATTTTCCGATTCTATGTAAATGGCGCACCAAACTTCCAAAGTTTGTCCAATTGAGACAAATCATAACAAATAATATCAGTAAATTTTTTTCTCTTATTCAGTGTTCATCAAAGACGCATCCGCAATTTTTTACAATGGAAACATTAGAAATGCGTACTTTCATTGTAAAAAAATTGCGGATGCGTCTGTTTTGAACACCTGTTTCTACATAAAGGAGTTTCCAGATCGAAACATAATTTAACATGTGTTCATAACAGAGATGGAAGTTTCCAAAACACTTAACTTTTTTCTGTTTATACCGCTCTTTTTGTGCTAGGCTAAGAAGTTTCCGAATTGCGCTCGTAATTTAATAAAAAGGGACTTTAAAATTTGAATGCTACAGCATTTACGTCAATTTGCAATAGAATGAATACGAATGCTATAGCCTTCACACCCACGAACTTGTTAATTTTCTTTTGTTATTGGAACAGCAAAACAAACATATGAAATTAATATCAGAAATAACAATATCCCCTAGAGGCCATACTTAATACCGAATCATGGTGTCACATGAACCAAAACACATTTAATTTTGACCATTTCCGTACACACACACACCGAAACATGGGTTTGGTAACATATGCTAAAACAATTCTTTAAAACATGCTTATTTCTGACAACGGTCTCTAACTATCGTTTGATGCTAACAAAATATATTGGTATTCACAATTTCTTTTACATTGATGTAATATATCGAAAACATTTTTTATTTGCAGTAGTGTTGGCGGTTTTTTTGGGATACCATTTGTATTTTGTTCTTGCAAAATAGTCAGGCTGAACCCAGTTTATTGTTTTTATAAAAAACAACTATTTATTAGTGGGGAATGTATGGCATTGTTTGCCGAGGGGTAAGGCAGGGAAGACTATAGTTTCGGATCACGCCACTGATCCTCATCAGTTCCCTTAGTTTTTTGTTTGGATATTCTCCCCAGAAGCTATTGCTTCTATACAAAAAACCTTTCAAACCCAAATGTCTCTTGTAACAAAGCGAAGTACTTAGCTGACCAACGACATAAACTGCATGAAAACAAAAAACTAAGGGAACTGATGAGGATTAGTGGCGTGATCCGAAACTATAGTCTTCCCTGCCTTACCCCTCGGCAAACAATGCCATACATTCACCACTAATAAGTAGTTGTTTTTTATAAAAACAACTGGGTTCAGCCTGACTTTTTTATTTCCCTAATAAAGAATATTATAGTTATTATGTTAAATGTCAGAATAACAGGTGTTATTTTATATTATGTATGTTGTTTTTATTTCATTTTTAATTTTTGTATTTTGATGTCCGATGTATGTATATATGTATATGTTTATTTACATAATATTCTGTCACGAGTCAGTTGATTGTTCTTTGTTGCTGAGAGGTTTAATAAAAACGTTTGTCTTGCCACAATGAATCAAAGACATATTAAAATCCAAATACATGTAAAGGTTATTAAAATATCGTATTTATTTTTTTTTTTTCCTAAAAAATCCAGAGTACATCCCTTACAGCTTTTAAACGACAGAACCTAAATTGCAAAACCTTAAATTTTATCCGTACACAAAATTATGATTTTTTTATTATTTATATAAATATTAAAAAACAAATATATTCAACACAAATATCCTTTCTGCTACCAGACAAATTTTAACTATATTCGAAAGGAGAACAAATTTGTTCTAGTTTTGGCAAATTTCTTAATTTGTTCCCTCCGTTGTTTAATCAACCCCAAGGTCATAAAAGTTGACAACAAAGAATGTGCCCGAAAAGTTTCTGTGAAAATTAGCATTATACTCAGTAGCAGTAGCAGCTAGAGATGCATACATAATTTACATACATACATACATGTGTATGAACATAATGAAGAAGTCGAGAACACACATTCAGTCACCACATATGGACCTAGATGTAATGTAGGACATTGTGCGACAATTATTAACATGTCACTTTGTGCATACAAAAGAATATTATTCCTTAGTTTGTAATAATAGAGTGGGTGGTAATAGGGGTCCAATAATTTTCAAAATATCTGAAAAACTTATGTAATAATTTGTAATTTGGAAGAAGACTTGGGAAAAATTGGACCCTATATAGTGAAATCAATTCATTGCTCTATTAGAAAATAAAGATGTTTCATTGATAAGAGAACCAATGGTTCTTCTAAGAAAAAATCAATTGTTCTTCTTTGAGAAAAAAAATATTGCACATCTATGGTAAGTCCAACTTCTCATCTATTAAAAAACCTTCGCTCTTCTATAAGATGACGAAATTCTCTTCAATCAATTGATCATCGACAGGAAGACAAATTTCTCTTTAATAAGAAAGATCCACACTGATCCCATCCTCCTCCTGCTCCATGTATTAGCCCGCCACTGTAACCCCCTGTGATTTTATTCGACTTATGTAATTGTGTGCGACACCAATTAAGGGAACGTTACACAAAGATGTAAAACATAATTAAAGCATAACGGGGACAACGAATACCCACCTAGAAGGTTGATGAAATCCTTAAGGATTGTACAATACAATCACGTGTTATTAACTGCTTGTGCGTGTATATGTGTCAGAATAACCTAATGAGCTCATATATGTATGTAGGTATACGCAATATGTTAATCGAAATTTCACACATTGATAAACATGGCACGTGACTTGTGAAATTTCACCAAACCACTTAAATTATATTGTGAGGTTGTGATAAGGCGCGGATGTTATAAAGCCGTCCATGTCGTTTGCTTTAATTTAAATTTATGACATGGAAAATTTAAAGATGTGCAGGATAGCTTAATAATGCCACAAACGTTTGAGTTAGTCTCCCTCCATTTGTGTGATATCTTTCGGGGTTTGTGTTTCAAACAATTGGCTTTCGGCGTTGATTTTTAGACCTTTCGTCTTCACAGTGGCTGTGATTTTGGCTCCTTTATCCACTCTTCCCACTTGTCGTATTTTTGGTTTGTTTGGAAGGTATACTCAAATAAAATGCTGCATAATTTTCCGCCAGCTTATAATTTTCCAACCAATGTAGCAATAACTTTGGGACGGAACGTAACAAAAAATAACCCACACTTTTTTCTTTGTGTTTCTACCACACAATAATAACCTCCCATACGTCAACGTATCTGAATTTAGTGAAAACACACCCGATAGCATTTGTATAGTGTAGTCGGCGGGTGTAAAAGATAACAAGGCGACCATGAAAAATTTCGTAACAATTATAAGAGTGTAATATATAATGTTTGATTGGTGATGGTTGGGACTGTGACCCTGGGGAGAACCCATATATACATGGAAGTGTGGATTCCTTCCAGTAAATATATAATTGATTTAATTCACCCACAACGAAACTGTCCTTCCCGACAAGACCAACGTTAACCAATGGTGTACTATATTGGAAATTTCACCATTTTGTCCCTAATTAAATGTTTATCACTATATACATGCCCTTGGTAACAAGACCTAATTGTACATATCACCATTTGCTTGCTTCCATTGGGTCGCATGAACAATTTTTTTTTTCGTTCACGTTTTCGGTGTTAGCTCGGTGGTAGCACAATTGGATAAAAGGTGTTTTCACACAGCAATGGAGCTGAGCTGATTTTTTCAAAACTCTTCCATCACCCAATTCCGTTTCTAAAGGACGGATTTCGACTTTTGCTGAGCATAAAATTTGTGGCGTTCATTAAACAAAACTTTTTTAATTTTCATCCAAAGTTATCGAAGCGATTATAACAAATTAAAATGCCACAAGCAGAAAGATGGACAAAGGATTATTGCCAAGCCAAAAAATAGAGAAAAAACAAACGAGAATATGGTGTGAATGTAAAACGATAATGAGAGTGGTTTCAAGTGGATACGTAATTTTCGCCAAACGCAAACTTAGAGAACTTTTTTGTGAACAAAAAACAATTACTTGAATTATTTGGTGTAAAAATAAGAACAAACTTGTGTAAATCCCCACTAATCCAGTCACAGGCAACAGAAGATTAAAAAAAATCGCCTTAGCCACCCTCCTTAACACCTATACACCGCAATCCTGGTAGAATGCCAAAATAGCCGTCATATCCAAGCCCGGCAAGGATAACTACGACGCTTTTAGCCCTTTTTAGCCTATCAATGAAAGAGAATAGTTAATTTTTCAAAAATATTTTTATTTTTCAATATAATATTTTTCTGTTGCATATGAAGGAGAACATTCACCATATCAGTATGAATTTCTTGCCCCGATAAACCTTTTTTATGTAAATATTTAATAACAGCACGCATTTCTAACTTTTCTTTTGTAAAAATTGCAGATGAGTCTTTTTTGAACGCCTGTTTCTATATGAAGGAGTTGAACGAAACAAAATTTAACATATGTTCATAACAGCGATGGAAGATTCCAAACACTTAAATTTTCTCTTTATAACGCGCTTTTTGTACTAGGCTAAGAAGTTTCCGAACTGCACTCTTACACCAATCTGCCAATAAGCCTGACCTCATTATGATGCATCATGGTTCGAAGCTCTTATATTGTCAACATTAAGTGTTGCCTGTCGCATTCAATTGTAATGTTGACATTTTTAAAATATATTAAAAATTATTAATTAGTACGATTTTACGTACGACCATGTGTTGTGTTGTTGCAGTGCACAATTTGTCAATAACTCAAAATAAAAAAACACGTCGATTGGTGAAAAAAAAAAAACAAAACAAAAATTTGAAAAAACATACAATCCGGTGCTCGTCTCAAATGGATCGAATATATCGAAAGGTCTGCCATTTCTTCGTAAAAAAATGGTTAAGTGACCACTGTTCTGTCTGAGCAACATTGGACGGGATAAGCGGGAATATGGAATCGCTTAAATGTCTCACAACGCATAAAAATTATCAAATCCTACTAATACAAGTAAAAATTGTCAGTCGGTATCGCCGACAGATATATACCCCCAGCCAATTGTTTGCAGGGGCCTTCAAAATTCCCACAGGTTTTATAATTCGTTTTAAACAAGGTATCTGTATTTTATCAAAGATGTTTCGGATTTAATGTTGATCAAATCGGTTAATGTACTTCAAATTAAATTTAAAAATTTATAAAATATTGAAATTGAGAAGGTACCAGCAGGAGGTTGTGCAAATATTGTGGATTTATACATATTGAAAATGTTGACCCTTTGTGGGGAAGGTACCAGAAGGATTTGACCAATTAGTCCCATATTCGTACTTATTCTAGGCTTGGTAAATTTAATAGGTTTGATCAAATCGGACATTCCGTTCGCCTGATATTGGATTAATAAACATTTCAAGTTTTTATCAATTGTACCAGAAGGAGTGAACCAATAGGTGCCATCTTCGGACTTGATCTATGCTTGGTAAATATAATAGGTTCAAATCGGAGAGTCGTTCACATGGTGTTATAAAAGTATTTTTTAGCTCAATTTTGAATGCGTCACAAATCTTTTCATATGAGCCAAGAGAATTCAATGAGCTGTAAAGAGCAGAAATCGTATCAACAATATTTCTTAACATCTTAGGAACAGTTTTATTTGTTTATTTGAAGATCGAACTTCGTTGTGACATTTTCTAGAAAAGTCAATGTGTCGGTGTTCAACGTTTCAGAGCACTTGGGTAATTTTCGTCGGTTACTTGGAATACGTTAATTGTGCCAAGAGCTTCCCTCTGAGGCACGACAGGAAGATGTAAAATTTTTCTGAAGTGGATATATTATGAACCATATTATTTAAATTATTCTTAAAATTTTTATATTCCAAATACTTTCAATCAAATTTGGGCAATTTAAGGCTTGATAGTCTGCTCGATGGCGCTTGTGGCAAAACAAAAGACTGATCACCAATGCTGATGGTTGGCTGAGACACAGGCCAATATTTGTCAAATATTTGTCGATAATTGCCTCTAAAGAATCATTTTGGCCTTAATACATATATATCATGAATGTTTTATTTTATATGTTAAGAAACCACGAAATGGAGAACCCTATATATACTCATTTTCATGATTAGTCCATAAATATATATATATATATATATATATATATATAATCTCCCTCGTAAATACAAATAAAAATCCTTATTTACTTTTTTACTTTATGTTTCAGTTTTTCTTTTCATATCTCTCGTTTTTTATTTGTCACAGGACTAACCGTTAAACTCCATTCCCTCATTCCGGCCAGAGTAAATTGCTAATCAATCATTGGCATCAGTTTAACAACATCGCTGCTGTAATTATCGTTGTCATTTGAAATTGATGATAAGTTGCAGAAATCGTAAAAAATCGAGTTAAATTTATGATATTGCACAAGGAACAGAAACGTTTTATAGCTTCATATGTTTGCGTCCTTAAGGACGGTTTAAACTCAACGTCAACAACATTTCCTTTTGGCCTCAATACAAACAACAACAAAAAGAAATAAATAATGTTGAAAACATGATCTGATCGAAATCCATCCAATCAACCATCTTCTCTCTGCCAGTCAGCCAGCCATCAATTCATCCAATCAACTTATGAGAATATAATGATAAATGACTGTGCGAAACTTAATTAAAAATCGATAAGGGAAATATGCGAAAGGAAAATCACACTTGAAGCTCAGTGCAGAGATGAAAAACGGCAGAATAATGCATAACAAAAAGAAGGCCGAAACAGAAACACCTACGCCTTCTGTTATGTTCTTTGCTAATTACACTTGGCAAAATTTAATTAACCAATATGTTATGCTAATGCCTGTCAGCATAATTTGCTCGGTAGAAGAAGAAAAGTTACAGGGAGTTGCGACGTTATTTCTCCCCTTCACCTATCTGGGTTCTCTTTTTGTTCTACATTGTGCTAAATAGCTTTTCATTTCTTATAATTGCCTTCGAAAATGGTGTTGTAGTTTCCATACCAAAGCCAGCAATCATTATTCCTGGTATTACTTGGCAAACACCAAATCCCACAATAACTACAAGTGTTGCATACACAATAGAAGAGGGCGCTGAAGCAAAGTGTGAAAGGAGAAAAAACAAAAACATCTAGGAAAATAATGGATGCAAACCGTAAAAGGAGTAAAAAAGGACGGATATCGATGCCAGACATCATAGTCACAGACATTAGGGCACTGAAATGGCAATTCAAATGGCAAATGAGAATGGGTATTGTCTCCCGTAAGGAAATAGTCCCACCCACCAACCAAAAAGACCAAGACAATCTCTAGCAAACCAAATGGCAGAAAAAAAATATTATTTTCTTTCCAGACATCTATGATGGGTCTTCGCAGGCAGAAGGACGACGGGGCAATACAACTACACAGTTATGAGGCGTAACAATTCAGACGTGCTCATTGGGTTATAAATGCTTTTAACTAATTTACCTAATTAAAATGTAAAATGTCAACCTAATTATTTGAATATTGAAATGGCAAATAGAACTCTTATACACACACGCACTAACGCAATGTGGTAGCAATGGAAACCGCACCACATGACATGACATAACTTTATGCCCCAAATACGAAACACAAATTATTATTAGAGAACACATAAAAACTCACATCGAGGCCATTAATAATTTTGGGACAAAATATGAAATATAGATAATATAATAACAAATTAAAAAATAGGTTGCTGCCTCCATCATAAGGATAAATTGAGAGCTTGGAAAGTACTAAGAATTTGTATGCATGCGCCAAGAAACACATATATATAAATATATATATATATATATATATATATATTCGGATATAAAGACTTTTGTGATAGTCGACTATTTTTTCAGTATAAGGACAAAGGCCGGCAGCAGCTCAGGACAGGGCTATTGGCAAAATTTGATAATAACTAGTGGTGTTTTCATTGTGAAAAAACAGTGGCGAAAGCGAAACCTTTATACTTGACCGAACTCAACTTTGGTGCTGTACCGTCGTCATAAATAGACCGATAGAGCTAGAACTCTTAAAATTAGAATCAGGGTCACTGATTGAGTGTTTTCATATGTACATGTATTTGTAGGTGTGCATGTATATGCAGAGCAATAATATTCATTTATACTTACTTTATTCGATTATAAACCAACAATTCCGCTATATCACGACCCAATCCTGAATAGGTAGTTTCCACAAAGACCAATACCTTCGGGTCGATACGTAAACGTGCCTCAGTCCGATGATCGGGTGCCGGAGACACACCCCTTGCATGTTTCCCACTGCCCATGCGACATTTGATGATTGGTGTTGGCCGGGTGTCACGCTGTATTAAACTGCAAAAATTGAGATGGAGAAGAAGAAGCAGAAAAAATTAAACAATAAATACGTAAACAAATAAAACAGTTTGAAATAGTTGATGCAGTATAAAATGCAAATAGAAGGAATTCGAAATGTCTTTGTGTGTGTGTGCATAACACAAACATTCTCTGCTGTCAAAATCCGCATAAATAAAACCACAAAAAAAAAGCGCAAAAAGGGACATGGTTTCAGCGGTTTATTTGTGTTCGACCGACAATTATGACAAGGTATGGGCATAGCGGGGCAATGGCTGCAGATGTAACCATGGCCACCACTAACAACGCGAAATAAAAACAGAACAAAAAATAAATAAAGAAAAACCAACAACAAAGGGAACTAGGATCACATTACATGGTAGTACATGGTAGTACACAATTGTTTGATTGTTCAATTAATAGCCGGGTTAAATCTCTGTCCACAGCAATTGTATGGTTAAGAGAATAACAACCAATGTCATGTCACTGTAACCGAACATATTCATTCGCTTTTATGTGCATAATGTGAACAAAAACAATGGGCCATATCGAAGAAGCATTCTGATTTGATTATTTAATTCTGATTCTGTTGACAAATTGTTGGCAGTTCACGATGAATTTTATTATAGAGAAAATTAAATTAAACATTTAATTTTATATTTTTGTAAAACAAAAAGAAATATTTTTTAATCATATAAAACGAAAAAAGCGTGCCAATGGTTGAATCACCGTTGAATGAATCGAGTCTCATGTCTTTAAAGATACACGTAATTCGACGCTTCAGAGGACCTACTAATCGCTATATAGCCTAAAGCTCTTTGGAGTAAAATATTGATGCCGGTAGCATCTGGTGAACCGTGTTCTTCGCTCTATGAATCGATTACGAGCATCGAGAATTGGATTTGATAAGTAATTATGATCTAGTAAAAATAACCTTTGGAACACGTAAATCTAAGATATGGACAACAGGCTGCTGGATCTATGACATGAAGTTTCTTTTCCACCCCACTCGTGCCGTCCGCCACTTCACTGAGAGCAATGTGATCTAATTGGTAGAGTTCAAGTAGATCTACCCGTTGACACTTTCGTGTTGTTTTGGTGGATTTTTGTTTTACAAAAATATAAAATTAAATTAAACATTTAATTTTATATTTTTGTAAAACAAAAAGAAATATTTTTTAATCATAAAAAACGAAAAAAGCGTGCCAATGGTTGAATCACCGTTGAATGAATCGAGTCTCATGTCTTTAAAGATACACGTAATTCGACGCTTCAGAGGACCTACTAATCGCTATATAGCCTAAAGCTCTTTGGAGTAAAATATTGATGCCGGTAGCATCTGGTGAACCGTGTTCTTCGCTCTATGAATCGATTACGAGCATCGAGAATTGGATTTGATAAGTAATTATGATCTAGTAAAAATAACCTTTGGAACACGTAAATCTAAGATATGGACAACAGGCTGCTGGATCTATGACATGAAGTTTCTTTTCCACCCCACTCGTGCCGTCCGCCACTTCACTGAGAGCAATGTGATCTAATTGGTAGAGTTCAAGTAGATCTACCCGTTGACACTTTCGTGTTGTTTTGGTGGATTTTTGTTTTACAAAAATATAAAATTAAATTAAACATTTAATTTTATATTTTTGTAAAACAAAAAGAAATATTTTTTAATCATATAAAACGAAAAAAGCGTGCCAATGGTTGAATCACCGTTGAATGAATCGAGTCTCATGTCTTTAAAGATACACGTAATTCGACGCTTCAGAGGACCTACTAATCGCTATATAGCCTAAAGCTCTTTGGAGTAAAATATTGATGCCGGTAGCATCTGGTGAACCGTGTTCTTCGCTCTATGAATCGATTACGAGCATCGAGAATTGGATTTGATAAGTAATTATGATCTAGTAAAAATAACCTTTGGAACACGTAAATCTAAGATATGGACAACAGGCTGCTGGATCTATGACATGAAGTTTCTTTTCCACCCCACTCGTGCCTTCCGCCACTTCACTGAGAGCAATGTGATCTTATTGGTAGAGTTCAAGTAGATCTACCCGTTGACACTTTCGTGTTGTTTTGGTGGATTTTGGTGAAATTCGAAAAAAGAAAAACGATAAGACGAACCATTATGCACCATGACTATAGGAGCTCACATACCCATAATTGTTCCGAAGTTTCTAATACCTGAGTAAATTGGAACAAATTTTCGAATTAATAATAAAATGGTGTCGCCGGAAAATTCTAAATGTCGTCTTTATAAAAAAAAACTCTGGCGAGAAAAACTATTTTAATCAATATGTCCCTATACGCATATCTGTGAGGGTTGGTTACATGCATATGTGTTAATTTTTTTATTTTATGGAAAACACCACATTTTCATATTTATGGTTTTCCATGATACTGATACATTATTTCTGCATGAACGATGGTGTATAGTGATATTATTTAGAATTTCCATTGCTTGATTCAGTGCGGCACATTTATGTGGTATTATTGCGGTTAAATACGCAAATCTTTACAAGGATTGCCACTGGTCAATTTCGATATAACACCAAATATTTTGTGTTTAAATGTGGTACATGAAAAAAACGTCATTCCAATTTAAAACGATTAATTACAATTAAAAATAAATTGAAAAATTATTATTTTAATTTAAAAATTAAAATACGAACATAATGCTGTTTAATAGATTGTTAAATTGTATTCAATAAAATTTAAGATTGATTGAATTAATTATTATTGAAGATACATTTTTTAAACAATAAAATTTGAAATTATTATTTGAGAACAATCTGAATTTCATATCATAAGCAATGAGCGTACGAGAGTCTAAACGAAATTTGTCCAATATATAAATAAAGGCATATACCCACATCCATTGATATCAAATATGGTAAAAGTTGAAAGTGTCATGTTCGCTTCTCCAATACATTAAATGTTCAATTTTTATCAGAATTGTTCGCAAACGAATATAAAACATCCTTCGCAATCACATACTAACACAAATGCATGTATGTAAATGCAAGAAGATAATTCCCATGTCAGTTTTGTTGTTTGTTTTTTTTTTTTTTCTTTTTCATCCCATTTCATATCCCAAATGAAAATGAATGTACGAGAAATACGAAAAAGATAGAACAAAACAGAATTTCCCAGAAGTGTAAAGAGGAAAAAAAGGGTTCATGCAAGACGAAAATGAGAAGAACACAAATGAATTGTAAACATTGTGGCTGAAGGAACTAAATGCAAACAAGGATATATCCCGCAATACCAAACGAAACCATCTCAGCTCAAGTTCGAATTTTACAACGACGAAGCCCATCAGCAGAGTGATATACGCGCAGCACTAACACACACACACCATCGCGCCAAGCCAACCAAGCAAATGTTTACTTGTGTTCTTGGTAGCTGCAGTACCGGCTGTTAAATGTATCCTTGGATTTGTTTGCATTAAAAATGCTACATAAATACAAATTCCTGTTAAGAATGGAGGCAAATTATTGGTCGAAGCGTTGCAGCAGACGTTTGTTTCACTTCTTCTCTGGATTTACAAAACAGCTTAAAGGAATTTTTTTATTTGTTCTTCCTTGAGATCTGTGTGAAAGAATTTGTAAATCCATAGTTACATTGGATGGGTAGGAAGATCATAAAATATCGTTTACAGAATTTCAGAAATTGGCAACAAATGCACTTTGAATATAGGTATAGGTCAAGTTTTTGTGATGTCATGTCTTCAGTCGAATGAAGAATATTTCTGCAAATCATGCCCTTCTTCTATTCCGAGTATTTTTCGTCCTTATGTTCTGGTTCCGTAAACTGGGGGAAAAGAAATCCATTATTTTTATACGAACTATACGACTTTAATTAATATTCTTCGGAATGTCCAATTTGGGCCAAATTTGCACTTTGCACATTTTTCCCCATTTTAATGGTAACTTCATAATGCCTCTCTCATAGAAGTACTGCTCTCTATTTGGAAAAAAAAGAAAAAAAAAACTACAGTAGTCAATTTTCACAATTCTCCCTAGATACCAATTTTTCATCATTATAGAATTTTGCCATGCAAGAGAAATATGATAATCGTTTGATGTCATGTCTGGACTGTATGGCGGACGCTTTTAACTTGATTTTGACTTGAAATTTTGTAGGGACATTCTTGAATTAGTGTAGATTCGAATTAAATCAAAACAATTTTTGACACCGATAATGGGGAGGGTTCCCTTAAAGTACGTACAAGAAATAAACTTTATTATAATATTATTGAGATCTGTGTGAAAGGATTTGTAAATCCATAGCTACATTGGATGGGTAGGAAGATCATAAAATATCGTTTACAGAATTTCAGAAATTGGCAACAAATGCACTTTGAATATAGGTATAGGTCAAGTTTTTGTGATGTCATGTCTTCAGTCGAATGAAGAATATTTCTGCAAATCATGCCCTTCTTCTATTCCGAGTATTTTTCGTCCTTATGTTCTGGTTCCGTAAACTGGGGGAAAAGAAATCCATTATTTTTATACGAACTATACGGCTTTAATTAATATTCTTCGGAATGTCTAATTTGCACTTTGCACATTTTTCCCATTTTAATGGTAACTTCATAATGCCTCTCTCATAGAAGTACTGCTCTCTATTTGCAAAAAAAAAAAAAACTACAGTAGCCTATTTTCACAATCCTCCCTAGATACCAATTTTTCATCATTATAGAATCTTGCCATGCAAGAAAAATATGATAATCGTTTGATGTCAAGTCTGGACTGTATGGCGGATGCTTTTAAACTTGATTTTGACTTGAATATGGAAATGTTTATTGACTCATTAATATGGAAATGTTTATTACTACTACCAGATATATTTTTTGAGAAAAAAAGTCAAAAATTTAAAGTCATGACTTAGTCATTCAATTATAAAACTATAGTTGAGTTCTGAAACGAATTTCAACCACAGGTAGGAATATTTCTCTTTTAAAGTTGATATTTATATATTAGGTACATTTAAATAATTAATTTATACTACGCAAAAATCTAGGAGAATCTCTTAAACTGATAATACTAATCCAAAAACAAACTGTTTGAATGTATACTAGCAATATACTGCTGTATAAATCAGTTCTATTGAGGATTAATTGAACAATTTAAAAAATGTATAACAAAATTCGTATTGCATTTTAACAACTGTTGCCAAAGCTATTATATACTTTAAATAGTCTTAACATGCCAACACCCTCCCTCCCTCCTGGATCAGGGTACAGCAGACGTTAAGTGTTTAAGTCTTCAGTGCACTTCGTTTCTGTCGGCTGTTAGTGCAAATAAATGCAAGACGTTTATTATCGACAGACACTAGAACAACTATACGAACTACTGTCATTATCCAGCGACTGAAGGAATCCGCTTGCAATAGCAATGAATGCAATCGAAAGCCTTTTTGTTGTTGCTGTTCCTTTAAAATGCCACAAAACGGAATGAATTTTTCTTTTGTAAATGCACTTAAATAAGGATAAGTACCGGAAATGCTACAAGTACTGACATGAGGACTTATTCTGTGTAGGACAGATACAAACACACACATACACGAACGCACCAATACTGTGTCACGTTGATTTCTTTGTCCTTCTTAGTGTAGAATAATGCAGAACAGAAGTTTTCGACACCACCATTTATTTCTTAAGAAACAGAAAAACAAGAAGAAGAACAAGAACAAAAAACAACAGACTTTTCGATTTGTCATCCATATCAAAGTAATGCACAAACTGTTTAAAACAGCTCAGCAAAAGAAGAATGAAAAAATAGGATTCCAACAGAATGCCTGGCACAATTTCGGGCAACAAATTTTAAATGGGAACAAATATTTCACAGTGGGACAATTACAAATGGTGTCGAAAGACAGACAGACAGACAGACCTCTTGAAGTCATTGTTCCACTCCAAAAACCGAATCCATCTCGTTTATTCTCTGGCTGAAGATTTTTCTTTTGTGTTTGTGTATGTGTTTAAATTTAATACTATAGAGCTCAAGGATTCTGATCGATGCCAACTTAAAACAAGTTATCAGGTGAAGCTAAAGCATTTAAACAACAAGATTAAGAACATACGCCATTTTTTCTATAAGAATATTCATAGACTATACATAAACGGACGTAAATACAGAAAAATTCGAAATTGACTCTTTGTTTGATTATTGTTTATCTAATCAAACTAAACAGCGATCTAAATAAAGAAATTCAAATCAATGTTAGTTCTGGGATGTTTGACATTGAAAATGAGATATATCGGTCAATTTTTACGATAGACCCCAATGTAGCGGTACCCCAAATTTTAGTTTTTTCTTCAGTTTTTTAACTAATCATCTATAATTAGATATTTTTGTTACCCACTGGGTGGAAAAGTACCCTGTGCAACGTTCTATCGCTATCGTAGAAATATTTAATGTCTTTAGTGCAACATTTATATAAAATCGATCAAACTGTATATGGAGCTATATCGAAATCTGAATCGATTTTCACGAAACTTAACACACATCACTCTATACTCAATTCAGTACGCTATGGAAAATTTCGTGCAGATCAAAAGAAATATAGGGGCTTTAATGCACCATTTACCCAAAATCAGACGAAAATTTGTGTAGAGCTATGTCTAAATCTGAACTGATTGCAACAAAACTTAACACACGTCTCTCCGATTGAGACTAAAATTTTAGTCTCAATCGGATAATTATTATTCATTTTGTTGTTCTACAATTGTGTTGTAGTTACGTCCTTTTGTTTCAGTCCTTTGGTGACATTTCGCAGTAAAAAAAAATATTTTCTGTTTTTTGTTTGGTGCATTCAGTTGTGAGTTACAGCGTGTTAAAAATGGAAGTGAACAAAGAGAAAATTCGGTACATCTTACAATTTTTCTTTGACAAAGGCGAAAATGCAAGCCAAGTGGCTATAATTGTGAATGGTGTTTATGATTCCGATACTCGTACTATAACAGCCAATTATGTGTAATTTTGGTTTCGTAGATTCCGTTCAGGAATGATCGAAGTTGACAGGAATGTTAGCAGTTGAAACATCGCCCAGGAGCTAAAAATTGACCATAAAACCGTTTAAACCGTTTACAGATGGCCTGAAATGGCCAGAATTGACAAACTGGACTCCCCAGAAACTTCGAGAGCTTTGTTGGGAAGTTTTAATGCATCCACCATACAGTCCGGACAAGAAATCCTTTTCTTGAAATGCAAAATTTCTTTAATGATAAAAAATTGGTATCTAGGGAGGAATGTGAAAATCGACTACTAGAGTCTTTTTTAATAGAGAGCAGGACTTCTACGAGAAAGGCATTATGAAGTTAAAGGCAACAAATCATACAACAAAACGGTCCATATTTGGCCAAATCGGATATTCCGAGACATGATAAATAAAGTCCTATAGTTCATATAAAAATAATGGATTTCTCTTTCCCCAAGCTAATATTAAAGTAAAACAAACATTTTCTGTTCCCGGGGATACACTTATCTCGACTGTTAGTAAACGCAAATAATCTTATAATTTCAAAAACCTTCATATAGGAACTATGCAAGACATGGTTCATTTCAGCGCAGATATTATACTCCAGCCTTCAAACTCATTTTGGAAAAACTCATTTGGACAAATGCTGTTAATGGCCTCAAAATACCGAA
Source organism: Musca vetustissima (assembly GCF_032173495.1). Taxonomy (NCBI): domain Eukaryota; kingdom Metazoa; phylum Arthropoda; class Insecta; order Diptera; family Muscidae; genus Musca; species Musca vetustissima. Next base: position 319,022 of record NW_026881579.1, on the reverse strand, counting down.
AAGCGCGACCTTAACATGGGAGCTATATTAAAGCGTGGATCATTCGCAATACCAAACATCCAAGGAATAAATGACAATGCAAAATGTCGAAGCTATTTTCTTTAATATTGTGATCTCAATTAAAATTGTCATTCTATAGCTACTCTCCTCAAAATAATGGATAAACTTACAATAAAGTATAGACTTTAATTTTATTCACGCTAGATCTCGATTTTAACCCATACTCAACGGATTTAAACATAATTCAGCCTATAATGGGTTTGTAACATTGGAATAGAATCTGTAGTTATATCTTATATTATTTTATTAATTATGTGACATAAATAATAAAAAAATCTTCCTAACTCTAGAGTCCACTAAAATTTTAAGTTGGCGATGATGATGTTTTTAGTTTCTTTTCTTATGAATTTTCCATGGAAAAGTCAACGTTTGTTTGAGTAATGAACAGTCACTGCGTGTGAAATGAAAAATGTCCTAACAATAGACAAAATAGAACAAAAACAACAAAATCCTAATCAGGATAATGCACTCGACTTATGTATTGTTTGTTTCACTACAGAGTGTCTAGGACAAAAGCAAACAAACGAAACGGACAATGTTCGCAAAAAAGAAGATCAAAAGAAAACGAAAGAAAAGTATTTGCTTGTTATCCATGTAATCTTCGTTGTTTAGTCATAATGAACTCTTATACCGTCTTTATGTCTCGGTTCTGCGAGCATATTGTGTAAAAGAAATTATCTTATAAAATAAAATATTTAGTTTTCGCTCTGGATCGGACGTTTGTTGTGTTGTCGACAAATGTAAACCCTTGGCTACGGAATATGTTGTTTTGAATTATTATACAATTGGGACAGGTTTTTAAAGTCTGCAGAATCATAGTCACAACTCGTAAACATCTATCCCTCCAATCTAGGTTTGAAATATGACATTTTGATTTCTATTAATTTGAAAAGGAAGATTTTGGTCTATTGCATTTATCCCCGTTCGTAAGGTAGCTATACACGTTAAAATTTGGAACAGATTGAGTTATTAGTTTTTGAGTTATCGTGCCTGACATTTGCAACAACACTGTCTCGAGAATAAAAAAATTTAAAGTTTGATTAGCACTTTTGTCTTAGTCGAAGTGGATATATTCACATATTCAATGTAAGGCCAAACATATATTTATATATATGTCAATTAAGGGAACCCCACCCATTCTCGATTTTAATTTTTCAAGATTTTCAATGGGCTGGTAAATCAATACCAATGCTTGTTAAGGCTTGTAACTTTGCATATATGGGAAATTACAAAATTCTTTTAAAATTCCATTAAAAAAATTTTGAAAAATTTTTTTGCGAGCACATTTATGATTTTTAGTACATATGTTAAGAAAAATATGCTGATTCGAAATCTGTTAGCGTTCACAAATTCGGATGCTGCGCACAAAAGTTATAGTGGTTTTAAATCTTTTATTTCAAATATAAATTACATGAATTCCTATTCGTTGTAATTCGCGAATTTCTTCACAAATGCTTAAACACCATTGTTTTCTTTGCATACTAGTCAAATCACACTGAAATACGGTTTAATAGTCGCGAAAAACAAATAGAAACATAAAGATATCGGAAAATAAAATAAATTAATTTTTGAATTAAAACAATTTTTTTTTTTGAATTTTCGATTTTTTTAGAATGGTTAAGAGGATACGGTTTTTCCTTAATCTTCTAAAATATACGACGCTTTCTTCTGCAAATTCTTTTAGATGATTGTTAAATATCGGCAGATTCATCTGATAAGAGTTTCGACGTCATTAATGGCTAAATATATTACACTTACAATACATAAAAATGATTAATATTGAAAAGCTTGCGATTCGCGAATTAGTTGAAATCAGTTGATGCGCATGCGATTTTCGTATAAACCGAATCAATGTCTTTCAATAATTATTAATTTTTCGATGTTTAATTCAGCGGTCAAAGTGTGCCACTCGATGCACTTTACTATGCAAAAACCCTAAAAATGGCTAAAAATCACGCAACGTGCATACGATTTTTATGCGCATCCGATTTTAGTAATCTCCTATGAAAATACGCAAAAGGACACCTATTTTAAAAGGATCGGTTAAGAACTGCGGATGTGCCTCCACAATCAATTTTGGATAAAATACGCATATTTTTCGCGTATCGATGTAGTTTTGACCTATTTCCACACAGATTCGCGAATTTGACAATACAAGCATAAATGCATGTAAAGTTAATTCGAAGAAAACCGCGATTATTTACGCGAATTTGTCAAAATAAGTTTTTGCAGTTTTTCCCACATTCAAGGTACCTATATCCGCCGTTTTATTGGACGGAATTCAACATGGATAGGCTCATTTGATCCGGCACGTAAAAAAACTAAAATCACGCGGGGTTCCACGGAATTTGAATGGACTTTCTTAATTTTAGACTCAAAAAATATGTTTTTTATAAAAATTTACGCACTAAATTTTCGTCTTTGGAACCCAATTGCAAAGAAGCTACAGTGAGCACATTCATGAGATATACACTAAACGAAGCAGAATCACAAGTTCTACGATCCTATAATTAGTTTATTCTATTATCTGGATGCGCATCCTAATTATAAGAAAAATTGAAAAAAACACCGAAAATCCGGCTTCAAAATGTCAGCATCCATTTTTGGTGGATGCAGTGATTATATCGAAAAATTATACATTAGAACCATATTGCCCATGGGGTATTCTGCAACTTAGTCACTGATCACATGTGCGTGCATTGTGTAGTTTAGCCACAAATCGGGAACGAACACAAAAAAACTCGTTGGCTTCAACACATTTTCACCCATTTTTTTACATTACCACCATCACAGCTTCCACGCAACTTATTATTTATTACCAATATTTCAAGATTTTGACAAGAACACTTCATTTTATAGAATTGAATTTAAATTATATGCAATATGTTCATATTTCGCGAGTTATAACCTTGCAAACCTCAGCTTCAAGGAATTTAAAAGATTTTTGTAATTTCCCATATATATTTGAAGATTTAAAAAAGAAGAAAAATAATTTACAAAAAATTTTTGATGTTGCTTTGTTGTTGTTTTTTGTAATTAAAGAAAAGTCCTTATTTTTGATGGCGGGCATGATAACTCCTCGCTGGATCATCGGAATCCGAAAATTCCAACGGTGTTAGAAAGAGTACATGTCTGGCTCTCGTATGAACTAGGATTATTGACTTCGCTCTAAAATTAACAAAATGGCGGACCTTTGAAAAAATATTTTTGAAAAATCACCGAATTTTGACCAAAAACCAAGTTAAAAAATAGGGAGGATCTTCACCGATTGGCTTTATCCTAGTTCATACGATAGCTATACACTCACAGAGAAACGTGTAAAAATTTCAAATCGATCGGGTTATTAGTTTTTGAGTTATCGTGCCCGCCATTCGCAAAAGAGAAAAGCGCGTTTAAAGTTTGAGAAGCCCTTTAGCCGTCACTTGATGCTGACACAATAAATCCGCTATATCTTCAAGAGTTCTTGAGATTTTCACTTGAAATTTTGGAGAGACATTCTTGAATTAGTGTAGAATCGAATTAAATAAAAAAAATGTTTGACCCCGAGAATGGGGGGGTCCCCTTAAATAAATAAAAGTATGTTCTAATTTTTATTCGGCAATAACTTTCGATATGTTCATGTCTATTGAAGAGAATTTGATCTGTCTATCTTCTGTATTGCACATGAACATTGCTGTAAACATTTCATTAATATCACAAATATTTTCCTACTTCGTACTACTCATTTTTCCTCGCTGGCTTTCTTACTTTATTTGACAAAAACAAATGTATTCATCCCAAGAAAAAATAAAAAAACATCAACACAACCACCATTCATTCATGGAGGGTATATTATTTTCGTCATTCCATTTGTAACTCATATCGAAATATTCATTTCCGACACTATAAAGTATATATATTCTTGATTAGGTTAAAATTCTAAGACTATCTAGCCATGTCCGCCTTTTCTCTGCAGGTAGGTCAAGTTCGAAGATGGGATATATCGGCCCACGTTTAGGCATAGCTCTCATATAAGGGTGGTATTTTGGGGTTCTTGAGGGCGTTTTCTGATATTTCGGTAATAATATTCGCCCCCATAATATTCGTAGTCCCCATATAACCCCATTTTTATATTAAAATAGATAACCGATTTATTGTGTGTTTTAGGTTTGTCCTCATATACTGGTATTCCGCCATTGTAGGGGGGATGTTCTGTATTCGACAGTATGGAATTCTAAGACGATTCATCCGTCTGTTATACTCATTCTACCTTCGGCCATCTATTGTAATCGGTGCGCATTTAGGCCTAGCCCCCATATAATGATACCTACTGATTTTGATTTAATGCAACATATTAGTTTCGAAATTGATCTATATCGATATTGATCTATATACCTCATATAATGATAACTTCAAATGTTTCGGTAATTCCTACAGAATGTAATTAATATTGGTCCCGCTTTAGGTATAGTCTCCAGGGACGTACGAATGCAAATTTTTTCTCTCACATCCACCAAACCCCCGAATGAAAATCCTGTGTACGTTGGAGATGGCTTCATATAACAATGTCCTTTAAATTGCAGTATTATGGGGATTTTATACTCATTTTTCATCCTACTATGCGTCGTCAATATCGGTCCACGGAATTTGGTGTACATTATGGTTTACAACAAACGCTTGGTACAATGTTGATAAAGTTATACTTTTTGGTATATTTCCTATATTTTATTTGAACTTTACGCCTTTTTCACTTTTTTTAGGGTTATTTGCCTCTCCCCTTACTTGGTCGCTGGTTTTTTATCAACCGTATATTTCACTACTGCATCTTTAGCTAAAGATCACCGACTTCCTACTCATTCGATTATGACTAGTTTTGCATTCCATTGTTCTTTATTTCAGATACTCTTACCGATCTCTGCATTGGTGTTACAAAATTCGCATATGTATTTTCCAAATTATTTCGATATACGAACAACAAATCGAATGTTTAATGTTTAACATTGTATATGGTTGGTCGAATGACGCAGAGCATGAACGTGTAAGAGTAAATAAGAACAAACGAGACAAGACACATAACAAAGAAGAAATAAAATTAAAACGCCGCCATCACCAAACACACACATTACATAGTTGTTTTATTTCACTCTCTCTGACAAGAAACCAGCATTTAAACTTTTATGAATTGCGTTCATAAAATGCAGAAATCCCGACATAAGCAATACTTTCTGAACACGATTCATATAATATACGAACTACTTGTTTTCTGTATATTTACTACAACGATGCAACATCTCAATATATTCGATGTATTTGCATATTATAAATACATTTTACGACCTACTATACCTAACCTCGTGTCTTCATTTCTGACGATTCTTGTAAATATTCAAAACTACAAGTGTTATTGACAATATTCCCCTCCACTAAATAAATTATCAATTGAAACACAAACAAAGGGGATTAAAGGACTCAATGCACCAATGTTTGAATTGTAGACAACAACCACAGCACGAATACTAGCTAATGGTAGAGAAAGAAAAGAGGAAAGAAAATACCAAAGCAAGTTCACAGTTAGACGACAACGGCCATAGAGATAGCATAAAATATTTGAATGGTTTGCCATCTGGAAAAAAAGTGATAACATATGGCTTTGAAGATATCAACCTAACAACGACCATATATAACTATTTACGCAACAATAACCAAGAACTTGCCAACTACGAAAAGGCATTCTGTTGTTGGGAGTTTGCAGAATATCTAAATTGCAGTGGTAAAGGAAGAAAAGAAAGAAACGAACAAAAAAATAGAAACAGAGGACTCGGGCATTTGAATAGCAAGGACACAACGGCAGTTGTAGGAAAAAAATGCATTTCTGTTTCAGCAGTCACAAAACTAGAAACAAAATAGAAAATAGCCCAAACAGGTCCCTCACCAAAACTATGAAGAAGAAATAACAAAGACATGAACAGACAGGCAGGCAGGCAGTCAGGCAATGGACATAAACTCCAATTGTTACGAAAATATTCCAAGAATGCATGATGATGTCTGCAACTGTAACATATAGAGTTCTTTCTTGTTTTGGGTTGCTTGGTTGGTTATTCTCCTCTCATGGTCCTCGGAAAATTCCAACATCCATGGAGGAATAACTGCAATGTAGTGTAACTCCTACATAGAATCCAAAAATTCAACCATATTTTTTTACTTGGTGCTGTTATTCTTCTCATTCCTAGGCGCCGTCAGTGATTTATTTGTATTCCATGGCGAAACGGAGCACTTCCGTTTTTGCAGTTGAATTTTGTTTTACTCGATTTTGAAATATATTCCAACATTTGGTCCATACGAAATGGCAGAAGGATAGACACGCACACACCACTAGGTAAACATCATTCATTCTGCCCCACTTCTCGGCCTAGGGATGTTAAGTGATGTTTGAGAGTGTAAGTCAAACATGACCACACCACTCAGCACAAGATTTCGGCTATGACTCTTTCCGAGATGTTGTCAAAGTTCTTGTTGCGAACTCATAAACAAGAAAGGTCGGTTGTTGGACTATTTGTAGATGCCACAAGTCCCCGCACAGGCCTTGTCTCTGGACAATTGTTGGCTCCCTGCTAATAGTTAACATTATGTAAAATGAATTGTCCAACTGTTCTTAGATGAGTAGACCATAGTCACAAAGGCACACACATACACACACACACAAAATGCATGTCCTTCCGCCTGTCTGTCGGTTCTGTCCGTCTTGGTGTGAATTTATAGGAATTGTGAATTTAATTTGTTCTCAGCTCTTGGACTCGTAAATAAAACTCCATTTGATGTTGTCCAGTGTGAAGCAACGGATACTAACATACACACAAACAGTTCATGAGTATTCCTTTGGTATTTATGAAGGCATTTGGCCAGCAGCATCGGAAGACCTGCATTCATTATTTTCCCCTTTTTTTCTTCTTGTACTTTTTCTTCTCCTGTGAGAAATGCAACAATAACAAAGATGATGTGTGTTGCGTTTGGTAGACTTGTTTACGGTTATCATACGCTTATTGTGTTGAGTATGTGGCTGTCGTTGTTGTTGGCAACTTGTCCTAAGAGAAATGCTCCTCAATTTCCTCTTGAAATAATTATTAATTTTGCGAATGAAAAATAAATATGCATCCAAATGGAATGTTTGTTTTTGTAAATGGTTTGCTAATGGAAAGTACTCTTGCAGGAAATGAAATGAAATTAGAAAGAGATGTGGTATTTCATAAACGACATAATTCGTTCGGTATACTTAATTATGCCTTTTTTTAAATAAGGCAACTTGGTTTTCTATAAGAATACCACTATCTTGCCTATAGAATGTCATCAGATATCCAATAAAAAACAGTTATATAACAAGTCCATTGCTCCTCTAGAAGAAAAACTCGAGTTCTTCTAGAAGAAGACCTACACTGGTGGCCAAAACTAAAGCAACTTAAATTGCAAGGTTAATAAATGTCACATGCCGTTTTCAAAAATAAAGATATCGTGTTCGTTATTTTCACTTTTAAATCGGGCACTTTATTCACTTTTAGAGAACAAATGTTTAATGCAAAATTGACTCAAGTTTTGCTTCGACAAAACTAAAGCAAATCTACAGTACAAAATTTTTGTTATCTTTAGGTTATAATTACTATGTTTTGCTTTCTACACGTATTTCGATTCTTATAAATAAAACCACTTATTTAGGAGTTCAAGGGAATTGGTGAGAGGGTAGACGAGCTATGGTAACAGGTATACATAACCGGAAACCGTCAAGAAAGCCATTTATTTCCTTAAAAGAATCGGAATGCCAGATTGGCTTTCGCAAATGTTCATATCAATTGGAATCCGGCTCAGTGGAGAAATATCATGCTCTCGGATGAATTAAGGGAACCCTCCCCCATTCTCGATTTTAATTTTTCAAGATTTTCAATGGGCTGGTAAATCAATACCAATGCTTGTTAAGGTTTGTAACTTTACACATATATAATTGAAGATTTAAAAGAGAAGAAAAATAACACTGTGTGACACGAAAATTTTTCAGGGGTTCTAATGTACCAATTCGGTTTAGTTGGAGTCTCTGGACCATGAAAATACAATTGATTTTTCTGGGTCACTTCGACAATTTATTTTATAACGGCAAATATAGAGAAAAACGTGGTTTCATGGATTTTCAATTTGAAACTCGAATAACTTATTTACTTTTTAACAGATTTATATTATTCTTTTTTTCTTTCGAAGAGTACAAATATGCATAGAATCAATACAAAAATGTGTATAAGTCATCCATTTTTAACCGATTTTTTAACCGATAAACAGAATTGGATTAGAACCCCTGAAAAAAATTTTTTGTTATTTTGTTAGAAAGAGTACATGCCTGGCTCTCGTATGAACTAGGATTATTGACTTCGCTCTAAAATTAACAAAATGGTGGACCGATTTTTTACCAAAACACACGTCAAAAAATAAGGAAGATCTTCACCGATAGGCTTTATCCTAGTTCATACGATAGCTACACACTCACAGAGAAACGTGTAAAAATTTGAAGTCGATTGAAGTTATTAGTTTTTGAGTTATTTTGCCCGCCATTCACAAAAAAATGTTTAGAGAAAAACGAGTTTAAAGTTTGAGAAGCTCTTGAGCTCTTGAGATTTCCATTTGAAATTTTGTAGGGACATTCTTTAATTAGTGTAGATTCGAATTATATCAACAAAATTTTTGACCCCGAGAATGGGGGGTCCCCTTAAAGTTTAATATTTTAGGCTCAGATGCGAACAAATTTGCGGAAGTATGGTGATGTGTCAATAGCATTGGGCTGTTTTTCTTTTTATGGAGTTCGATATATTTACGATATTTATGAAGTAATGGATCGGAAAACGCTTTGGTACTCTTCGCAAAAGAAAATATGCCACTTGTTTGTCAGATTTCAGCTTGGCAATAACCTCAAACATACACCAAATCATGTCAAAGATTGGTTATGTGAGTCAAAAATCAGGGTATTATAATAGTGTGGAGTACCATAGATACCAAAATCAAAAGAATTTCAAAAACAAACAGAAATAACCCAAGGTTCAAATTGAGCATTTTATTGATTCAATGCCACTTAGAGGTGCTGCCGTAATGAAAAATAATAGTTTTGCTGTCGATTACTAGAAGACCTACAGCTCTTTTATAAGAAGACCTACAGCTCTTCTATAAGAAGACCTACAGCTCTTCTATAAGAAGACCTACAGCTCTTCTATAAGAAGACCTACAGCTCTTCTATAAGAAGACCTACAGCTCTTCTATAAGAAGACCTACAGCTCTTCTATAAGAAGACCTACAACTCTTCTATAAGAAGACCTACAGCTCTTCTATAAGAAGACCTACAGCTCTTCTATAAGAAGACCTACAGCTCTTCTATAAGAAGACCTACAGCTCTTCTATAAGAAGACCTACAGCTCTTCTATAAGAAGACCTACAGCTCTTCTATAAGAAGACCTACAGCTCTTCTATAAGAAGACCTACAGCTCTTCTATAAGAAGACATACAGCTCTTCTATAAGAAGACCTACAGCTCTTCTATAAGAAGACCTATCACTTTTCTATAGCTCTCCATTTATTTTTATTCATATAGCTCTTCTATACGAAATTTTCACACATTTGATTTGATTTATATTTCGTTGTCAGTAATTCTAAACTTTAAATTAATGGGTAATCTACAATGGACGCTTAACTCGAAATACTTTTGTTGCTGGCAAAGTTAAACTTTGTTTAGTTTTTTTAACTGTCCGCCCATTCAAGCAAGCAACTTGATGGTAGCTCCTTTTTGTTCGCTCTGCCTAAGCCTTTGCTGGAAAAGCAAAGATTTCGTTTTTGTTAGTTAAATGAAAAAATATAAATTCCTGTTTTTTTTTAATTTTTTTCATCCTGGATTTTTTCTAAGTTGTGAAATTAAATTACAATGTTTCGTTGTAATTATGGGGGTTTGCTTGGTTGTGGCGCACTTCCAGGTAAGTATAAAAATTCTTAAAAGTTGAGGGTGAGAGGAAGGAAGTATGCTCTACTTTGGTTCAGAAAATTCTCATTTGGTTAACAGTAATGTGGATGATGGAATCAAGGAAGAACAAAAAACCAAGAAAATAAAATAAAATGTGTTGGTGAAAATGGGGAGAAGAGGAAAAATGCAAAAGTGGAAAAAGAGTTTAACAAACACTTAACTTTTTCCCCTCTAACCCCAACGCCATGCCATTAGCACGCAAAGTGTTTTGGCCCATTTTAATGAAGCGGAGAGAACTGCGGAGTGCATGTGAAAACAAATAAATTGAAGGAAGGGATGTGTGTGTGTGTGAATGTGAAGAAAAACGGGCGGATGTGTGGAGAGTGTATGTATGTGTGTGTGCGTGGTTACAGGACAACAGCTGCAATGTATATGTTTCGGTTTCTAGAGCACGAAAAACATTTTCTCCTGTAGCAATGATTTGCATTTTATTCCATTTCATGTTAATTCCCTTCTCACAAACAAAACCCACAAAGGTGGAAGAGAAAATGTTTTGTGGTTGACGGTGGGTGGAGGTCATATTAAATTGATATCATTTTTAGGTGGAAAACAATTGTACAATTCTATTAACAAAGCGTTTTTCTCCAAACAAATTGAGACCACACAAATCGTTTGAACACACAAAAAAAAAAGAAATAATTGCAGAAGAATGTAATTATAAATAAAACATGAAATGCCACTTGAAAATAACATAAAGGACCAAAAAATATTCCAAGAAAAATTATTGCAAATATATATAAACGTTGAAAAAATTAAAGACTTAACTCTTCGAAATTTTTGAATACTATGATTGATTTCGCACCAAATGTCTGTGTGATTGCAACGACGAGTCAAGAGCCAAGACAGTAGTATTGATCGCTGTCGAACTCAAAATAGCACTAACAATGCAGTGTCATGCTACCACTTGTCACGTCGATCTGCTCTGAACTGTGAAGGACAAGTTTGCTTAAAAAAGAGACACAGATTGTTGAGATGTCGTGAGATAGTACAAAAGCAACCTCCAAGTAATGCTCCACAACATCAATTAAAGATCCATAGCATTCCCTTACCCGTCATAACCTTTATATATAGGTCAATAATGTATTGTTGTAATCAGAGTAGGCTTATTGTTCAATTGAAATTGTTATATAAAACCTTAACAATTTAATTGGGCGCCAGTAGCTACCCGGCATTCATATATACATGAACATGGGGGTTTTTCAATATTCCACTATACCCATGGAAAACCACAGATTCACTGCAGACAAAAAGGAACAACTAAAAACGAATAGCAAGCAAAGCACCATTGCAATGGAAAGTGGGCGGGAACGGGAGCCTTGCCCAGCAAACAATAAATTAGTCCAGCCAAAATATTGTGCAAAGATACTAACCGACCACGAAAGTCGGGAGCTGTGAGTCAGTTTAAATGTAAATCAGACATATCGAATAAAACAGTAGGAAGAGATGCAGCATCATGACATGTGCCCGGTTGGTTGTTCGCTTGACTTACCCCACAAAAACCCCGGAATCCATGTAGTGCGTATAGTAGAATATGGTAACCACGGTAATGGCAAACAGGGCCAGTACACAACGTCGTACATTGATGGCTTTAAGATGCGGTAAACCGAAACAACAACGGGCAATTAAATTACTGCAGCAATTGCAGTACGATTTCGACGTCGTTCCAGCCGTCGCCATCGCCGTCGACGAGGATGTGGATTTGAATTGCGGGTGTTGGTTATTATGTTGGTGATGATGATATTTATTTGTGGTGTACGAGGAGGAGCTGGCTGGGATATGACCATTGTTGAGTGACGACTCAATGCGGTCATTGTTGGAGGCGACGCCGCCGCCGCTCGACAAAAGATATTCAGCCGATGATGTTGAGGTTAACAGTGGTTGCGTGACCTGACTCCCATGTTGGGGTGTCTGTTTTAGCAGGGATGCAGAGGATATGGCGGATGCTGTTGTGTACAGTAGCGGCTCTGTGTCTCCAGCAAAGGATGTTGTGGGTGATGAATCGGTGGTCAGGCCAGAATCATTGTCCGAATAATTGTGGCTGTGGAAAGGGCGAGCTGCAACATTTGGACTGGCAGTGCCGTTATTTTTACTATAATTCGGGTGATGTTGTGCGTTTTGTACAAGACCGGGCGGCCTACTGGCTCCAGAGCTGTTATTAAAATTACTTGTATGATGATTATGACTACTGCGTTTATTGGCGGTGCCACTGTCCGTGTAAAGCCACGTTGCACTTATGTTGCGGCCATCATTTCTCTCTTCATTGTCATGGCGTTGTTGCTGTTGCTGCATTTGGCGTTGTCCTGATTGCATGTTTTGAGTGACACCACCACCACCATCTCCACTTCGATTTGATGAAGCCATCATAGAAGCTGGCACTGCAGTTGTGGTCGTTGATGAACATGCTAATGGTGATATTTCTCTTGTCATAGCTAGCCATTGCTTGTCACTGCCATCGTTTGTGGTCGGATTGTCGGAATCAGGCCGAACAGCAGCAGTAGTGGTAGCTCTTGTATTTTTGGCGGTTATTGGCAACAACTTTTGATGTTTGTTCTTTTTAAAACGGCTAGTCAGCAATGTTGTGGCCGGCGCTGTATTTAGTCGTGGACTATCATCAGTTTCACCCGCTAGCCCACCATTGGCCAGCAACATATCCTCATTATTGGCTGTTTTCAAAGCCATATTTGGTGGCAATTTTTTGTAAGCTTGCCGCTGCTTTACGACTGTGCTAATATTCAATTCAATAGTTTTCCTTGGCAAGGATATTGTCATTGAAGTTTTAATTTCTTAAAGTGATATTCTTTTTGTAGAGAACTTGTACGTTGAGAAGGAGGATGAAGGCGAAGAAAATCGGTGGTATTATGAAACGTAATTATACCTTCTCGTCTTCTAATTCGAATGTTTCAAAATAACCGAATTTATGGCACTACAAAAAATCGTTGCAACTCTTGTCAAATAGTTAAAAATAAATATTATTGTCGATGAAATTCCTCTCTACTTAGAGGTGGTCAAACGCATAAGTACACAGAATAATTCAGAAGTCGTCAATTGTTTTCATTAAAAATATATATTTTTATATAACACACACGCACTCAATTAATCGTGGAATTGAATTATTTGGAAACAACAAATTAATTAATAAAAATAATGGTATCACTTATATAATTATTATTGTTTTTTACATATCTTCCCGCGCGTTTCGTAACAACAAATGCAATTAAAATTTTTTTGTTAGTTTTTAGTTTTTGTTATTATTTGTTTCGTTCTCTGTCTTTAAATGGTCAACACCGACGATTGTTGATCCGTTGCCGCCATTTAATATGTTTCCAAATTTTTATATACTCAACACTCTGGGTAATGGTTTTTTGTCGAGCTGCCATTTTGTTTAGCATCGGAACATTGGTGAGAATTACAGGGTTTCAATGTGGCATTACCACACACAGGAACGGCAGCAGCAGAGCCATGACAGCAAAAGCTTAGACCGGTCCTTTGGTCGGCAATCGTCGTCGTTGTAGTTGTTGTTGGCATTATGACCATTGCCACATTTTGTTGAAAATACACCGACCGACCAAACGTTTTTAGCTCCGATTTAGTTTTGATTTTTTTCTTGCACTTTTTTCCGTTCTTTTTTCTCTTTATTTAAAGGAAGGACTTGTTACAATTACGGAAATAGGAATTTTAATTGGACATTTATGAAGAGGAGAAGAGTTGAGCAAAAGGTAAATGCTGCTGTGACGGCGTTTATATGTGTGTGTTTTTAGGATTTCAGCACCAAAATAGCCTTGTCATTGAGTTGGTATCTGGAAATGACCGAAAAAGTTAAAGTAATTATTAGTAAAAAAATTAATCTAAAATATATTTATATTATAACAAGTGTAAAATAATTAAATGCTAAAAATTGAAGGGATAAATAAACACTGATACTTCTACATCAAAAGCAAATTCAAAATGAGATATTGTCGCGCCGATCTGTTCTAGAACTGTGAAGGAAAAGTTTTCTAAAAATAAGAGGCACTGATTGTTAAGATGTCGTCAGGGAGTATGAATGCAAGCTCCGTAACATCAAGTAAAGATCCATAGCATTCATTTACCCTTCCTAACCTTTTGAAATGGGTCAATGTATTGTTGCAATCAAAATAAGCTTATTGTTAAATCTAAATTGTTAAAGTTTTATATAGATATATACACGATGAAAACCGCAGATTCACTGCAGACGATAAGGAACAACTTAAAACGAAATCAAAACGAATAACATTTCAGCGTCATTCAAATTAATTGAAAATCATACGTTTCATTGATTATTCAATTGATCTCTAATGCCATTGAAGAAACTACAAAACATGATTTTGAACACTTTTGTTTTTTTAATGTGCAAATAATGTGTAAATAGAAGTCATATGCTATGACCGATTAATTCCAAATATTCTATGTTCAACTCACTAACAATATAAGACTATGAACTTTAAAAAATCGACCCTTTACATGGCGAAACACAACTAGTTCTATGCAATATTCGTTTCTCATTTCTTTGTTTGCCATCAAAGCGGTTTAATTATCCAACAGGTAATCTCACCTGTCACATCTGATACGATATCTTAGGAAGAGCATAATATTTTGTCATTTGCATGGCATAGTAATTTCCAATGGGATGCTGCAAATTCATTTGACCAATGTCCACAAAACAAACAAGGCGGCAAATACGTCTCCAAAGGCATCAGTACCACCTCTTTTTGTGTGGTTTTGTTCGCTGCATATCAACAATCCGGAAATCTACTTATTGAATGAATGAATGCATAAATGACAGAAGGATAGGGACTATATATGATCTCCGAACAGTATGGGAGTTGAAAAGGGCGTTCTTCATAGAGCACACAACAAAAAAGAAGGATGCAGTAGTCAAACATCCCGGATAGTAATCATTTCTGATGAGAAGGATCTTGCACGAAATGAAATGATTTCATGTTATTGCTGTCCACATTCAGGTTTTACTGCAATCGTCAATCAAATGAATAGTCAGATGGTACAGTGGAATGAATGGAGAAATTGTCTTGAAGGATTCCTCTTATTGCTTAATGATTGTGATGTTTGGATGAAATAGAAAAAAAATGGTAAAAGATAATAGTTTTAATGAAAATTTAATTACAGTGAAATGAAATCACTGAAAAGTGGGACCATTCAGTAAAACTTATTATTTTTATTTATCTTAAGATATTTGGTGTAGAAAATGAGACAGATATGCCCATATAATGGGACAGATATATGATCCAAACAGCTCGGAATTGGCATTCCGTGTTCTTGGTGGTACAAAATCTTCCTCATAGAAGACAAATTCCAATTTCTATATTTCGACGGCTCTAGTTGCATTTTCAAATCGAAGTAACTGTAATTTGGCTTTCCGGTTTATTGATAGGCACACAACTTGTATTAAACTATACAGACAGCCGCGGCTCGTCTGTACAAAAATATTAAGAAACGGTGCTCTCGACCGATCTTGGTGAGTGGTTGTAAGGCACTGTGTACAAAAAGTTATTGAGACACCGATGCTCCCGACCGTTCTTGGTGAGTGGTTGTAAGGCACTGATTTTATTGTAAAATATTTATCCTTAGGTTCTACTTAAACAACTCTTGCTTAGCCTAATCTCAAACACAAAATACTTATCAATAAACTACTTGTTCTAATAATAGAATTTGATCTGTGGAGAGTTTTCCATTCGCCTGCGTCATAAAATCTCACCACAACAACAACAGTCTTTTCAACGTTGTATGTGGGATTTTAGACTCTTATCGTAAAACACTCCAACGATCAAATCTGCTGTAATACAAAATTCTGTTCAAAGTATTTGGAACATGCTGACGACTGGCAAGAAGAGCTGACAAATTAAATTTCTGTTCAAAGTATTTTGAACAACTTGTTCATAGCAAAAATAGATTGTTCTTTACAGAAAATTTTCTATATAGGGTTCTGCTTTGACATAACGCTCATATAAAGTCGGCACCCATTTTATGAATTTTGAAATAGAGAGAAAAGATTTGCAAAAAAAAAAAAAAATCGTTATATGTATATGTTTTGTAATGACTCCCATTCAAAGGTTTCGCTATGTTAAAGATCCCAGCCCGTTTTCCAACCTGAGTGTATGTAATTTGATATTTACTTCTTTAGATCTCGATTACTTGTTTAGGCGCGGCTAATATATATAACCAACTTTTTTACATATTTGTATTTATTTTTTTATATTATTTGACCCCACTGTGTTACCATTACTCGAATAGCTTTTAAGTCTCTATGTTCATTTGACTTTTTGAGGACTGGTTACTTGACAAACGAAAATAGGAAAAAAACAACAAATTTACAAGACTATGTCAGTGGAGCTCTAACAACTTGACAATTGAGTCATCTTTCGTATTGACTTCACTTCACAATGGATGAATCTAGGACAATGAACCATCAATTATTGAACTATCCTGCATTTAGTTTAGTTGTTTGCAAGAGCAATTCAAAATTTTGTCATTGATTTCTTGACGAATTCGTTATGTGAAAATTAATTGAATTGAGACAATTTATATATGAAAGCGCCATGGGATTGATTCATGCTGAACGGTTGGGAAATCTTGCACGCGGAAGTGAAGTAGCGGGATAGTGGGGGCTGTTTTTTTTAAAACTTCGAAGGTTTTATTATTTTTGAAAAACTTTTTCGACTCCGATGAAAGCACCTATAGGGAATAGTTTCTTGCTTCTTCTGGCGACGAAAATCGTTGACCACACATTTTTATACCCTTTAACATAAGGTGGAGAGTATCTTAAATGTATCCTTTAATGTATCTACATATACTTGATCGACGTCGATTGATGTATTTCCGCATGTTGAAATCACGATAAACCTTTCAATATTTTAGATAGAAATTGAAAACGGTATATATCGGTCAACTTTTTTGGTATACGCTCGATATAAAGGTACCCCTCAATATTCGGTACTTTGGGGATTTTTGGTATGGCGAATTGGTTGTAATTTTACATTGGTCGACACCAGCAACGTACACAAGATTTCATTTCGGGGGGGGGGGGGGGGGGCCCGGTAGTACAAAATGAAAAAATCGCTGTTGCAAACATAAATTTACCGTGAAAAGTTTTCATTTCGGGGGGGGGGGGGGCCGGGCCCCCCGGGCCGCCCCCCTGCTTACGTCCCTGGTCGACACATCTTCCTACCAAAAATTACCAATATCGCTTATTATCAATTATCCCCGAAAACAGAACCAATATGTAACCCGATACCCTCAAATTAGTTGTTTTCTAGTTTGGACACGTTTTCCAACCACATTAGCTATATAATCAGTATTTTTTAATTATATTTGGTTAGCAAATGTTCTCACAAAAAATTGTCAATATTGGTCCACATTTAGGAAAGCCGACATATAAAACCTACGGTAGTCTGGCGATTAAGGACGCGTTTTTAAGCAAATGGGCTTCAATTTGGTTCTCGTTGTGTGTTAAATCTTCCTAATAAAATATTACAAGGACATAGTCCGTCATTTATAATAGTCCCGGACGATTACAGGAATTTTAAATGCCCACCTTAAGATGGTGGAGGGTATAAAAAGTTAATTTCAGACAATTTTTTCGATTTTTACAAAAACTTCAGGCAAACAAATTGTGATGTACTACTCAAAACTGACCGCCCTGAGTTGCCCTTACAGCCAGTTTACCGTTGGATCTAATTGTTGTGTTGCGGGCTCATACCCAAGAAAGCCCCATTCTTACAATATGTCGCATGAAATGTTCCGTGGACCAGCGAATTTTTTTAGGAATTTCATCTTTGACGACACAGCACTATAGAAGATTGGTGATCCATAACAACACAAGAAGTTGAGAAAAAAACGTCAACACAAAATATTGTCTTACTTTAAGCGGTATTGGGTATGTTTATACCAAAAAAAAGTCACACTTTCAAATGGATATGTTAGATGGCACCAGGCTGCAGCACTTAGTTTTATTTAAACTTGCAACATATATAGTAGCCCTCGTAGGCTTTGGGGGATCGGATGTCTCAGAACTCAGCAGTGTGGTTCATGGGGAAAGAGTTAATTTCACAAACAAGTTATATAGGAATGTCTATTGGCAGTCGAGCGCCAATCTCCCAACGTTCGTCTAATATTATGCAAATTTAAATTTCTGATGATTCCCTATGTGTGGTACACGAGTATGTTAGGGAAGCTAATGGCTACTTTTCTTTATTATAAAGTTGTTATTTATTTGCTTTGTCATTCCCAATACAGAAGCTACAGCAGCGACCGACAAAGTCTCTTATCAATTATTGCTAGGCTTGGTCTGGTAATGAAAAAAACTATATGCATATAAAAAATGAAAAATATACATTGAATTAAAAAAAAAACTATTTTGTTTTCTTTATTATCTGTTGTGTTAAAGCGGAACAAAAAAAAATAGAAGTCAACAACAGCATCGCAGACAGAAGTGATAATAAAATTGACACATTTGCAAAACAAAGTTCAATATCATTTCAAAGAAAAAAAGTTAAGTAATATTGAACACACACAAGTCAATAAAAAAGTATTGTTGATACTGAAAAATGAATTCAATTATTGTATCTTTATTAAATTTCTGTGTATGGCTACAGGCAAGCATATTCTTGAAAATTGAATTTGTTTCGGTATTTAATATGAATATATTTTGTGTGTGTGTGTGACATTTTTGCGTAGTAGTAGCCTTTCAAATAAATTAAATAATTTTCACATGTCCATGTTCATACGAATATTAATATCTCTAAACTACAAACATGTAGTCTTGCCGTAATAAAGTGATTCCTTGGACATTATTACTGCAGATAGAAAATATATATAAAAACTTACAAGAATAACAATTTCTCTTTTTTGGAAAGCAAGTGCGAAGATGGGCTACAGCTTTTCACTCCTCCATTAATCACAACTAGATATAAAATTAAATTTGTAAAGTGTAAGAGAAAGAGAACTGGATTTGATTGAGGAATCACTAATATAAGTCAATATATTAATTCTAAGTTGTTTGAAGATCATTGGGAAGGAAATAATCGATATAGGTCAAAGGTCGGAGATTTTTTAAGGCCATCCTATTATTCATAAAAACATTATCCATTAATTTATTCAACCGGACCCTAATTATCACAAGATGCTATTTTTCATCCTCGACCCGCTAAACATTGAATGAGATCCAATTTTTTTTTGTGTAAAATTTCGTGATGTTTGGGTCACCATTGTTCCTAAATAAATAAAATGTTAAATGCTTTTACATCGAGCTTCGTTTTGAATCCAGTTTTGTGTAAATGGTTTAAAACAGTTTTATGATCGATATTTAGCTCCTAAGCTATGTTACGACTGCTAACGTGCCGGTCAAAAAAATTATATCGACACACACACACTAATGGATTTCTCATTCCCCAACCTAATATATATGAAATTACTAATTCACAACGATACTAAACTATTTTTTTGGAAATTCGTGAGACGTGTTGGACTAGAAGGAAGAAGCGAAAAACGTTAACGTTAAAATACACTCTTTCTCACGAATGCTCACGGCGAGAATTCGAATGTTTTCAATTTATCGCGAATGATAAAGTTATTATGAATGAACAAGCATTTGCAGTCTCTCGCGAATGCACAGTTGTCCCAATTCAATTTTTTTTGGCCAAAATTATTTAATACAACATAATGTATACTTTTCGTTTATAAATAGATTAATATTTATTATAATAATATTAATATTTATTGCAAATCAGTTAAAACGCGTTTATTCAATCATAAGGTACAATATAGTACTATTTATTAGGTTTTTAGATATGCAAAGGCATACAAATGTTATATAAAATGTGATGTTTTAGTACAAACATGAGTTGTAAAACAAAATAAAATGCGGTAAACATAATTAAAAATTTACTCTTTTTATAAAAGTATGACTTAAAACAGGCTTAAGAAGGTTGTTTTATACTATTAAGTAAAGAAAATAAAATAACTGTATTAAGTTTAAATTTATTAATTATTGAATATATGTAGATATTTCGATTTCCAGAACTATATTTTCATCGCCATATTCTTTTTCGAATTCTTCATCTGTGGTTTCATCACAACCAGTATCATTCGCGGGCCGTAATTCACAGTTTAGTTCACAAACTAACAATTCGATTACTTCAGATGGCAGGTTTAACCGCTTTCTTTCTTGTAAGTGGGCGTTTAGGCGTATATATGATATAAGTGGATCAGATGTATCCATTGCTCTATTAAATAGCGTGTAATAATCTGTCATTTTTATATATTTTGTTTCTGCATTCAGCAGCATCTTTAAAATTAATCCGGTACGGCTATGTCACAGTGTGGGCCAATTTTCAAAAAATGTTGATGTTTTTTATACTATTAAAACCTTAAATATCAATTTTCGAAAAATCGGGAAACTTTTTCTTTGATCCACATTTTCTTCAATACTATATACAATAAAAACATCAATTTATAAAAAATTTCACTCAACTTAAAGTAGAAAAATACATTTTTTTCCAAAATATTTTCTAATATGTTAATTGGTGTGGCAGCTTCCAAAAATTTTTTGGAGGAGATTCTTTTTGAATTTTTTCAAAGTTTGTGTAAAAATATTTTAAAAAATAATTTTCAATATACACACAAACTTTTAGCTCCCTAATGGATATTAATTTCATTTATTATATTATGAAAACACTTAATATATATGAAATTTGGTCTGAATTTCGATACCGTTCGAACACAACACCAAAAACGTATATATTTTAAAATACACAGTTTGTTCTATTTTTTATACAAAAAATTTTCAACTTTAGCATTACACCAACGAGCGGCTATTAATGGTATTTAGAAAAACCAATTATTTTCTGATGGTTTGAAGTGTTTTTTATAAAGTTATAAAAATATGAAACTTTAAAAAAATAATTTTGGCCAAAAATTTTGTGATTGCGACAACTGTGGAATGTTCGCATTGTACGAAAAATTCAAGAACGATAAAATTTCGCTGCAAGCGTCTCGATTCGTTTGTTCGCGAGCATTTGTTGCTGAAGAACATTCTTTGAAAAAAACTCAAAAAACATATGTTCGCGAAAGCTCGCGGGCACTGTTAAAAACAACAACAGACAAAAATATCATAAAAAAAGTAAACACGCACACAACGAATGAATGTGTGTGTAACAGAAATTGTGTGGAATAACAAAACACATGTGCGACAACTATTGAGTTCAGGAACGTTTGTTGTTATTCTTGTTGCTGTTTTTTTTATTCGCGAGCGAATTGTTGCGAACCCTGGAACATATTAAAATGTAGA
This sequence comes from Musca vetustissima, assembly GCF_032173495.1. NCBI lineage: Eukaryota > Metazoa > Arthropoda > Insecta > Diptera > Muscidae > Musca > Musca vetustissima. The sequence goes on along the minus strand of NW_026881579.1, from coordinate 297,625 downwards.
CATATAACGACAATTCTACCAATGGAATTTTGTAAACCATTATGTACACCAAATACAAAGGATTTTTTTGGGGATTTTTCATAAAATCTTAAAACCCCCAAACGTAGACCAATATGTGCATATGTGCATGTGCATAATAACCTCAAAATACTGCATTTTAGAGGGCAAAGTTAAATGAGAACATCACTAACGCTGCTGGTACAAAATGAAAATCATTGCAAAAGAAAAATTGTATATGAAGGTCGGTCCCTGGATATAGCTAAATTTCGAACCTAATGAAACAGGCGGACGTACGGACGTACAGACAGACGGACATATTTAAATCGTCATAGAATTTTACGCTTATTTCGATGAGTTACATACGTGAAAACAAAGTTATTATATCAAAAACCCCCCAAAGTGCTGAAAATTAGGGGTACCGCCCAGAAAAAGTGGGCATATGCTTATATTATCTAGTGGAGAAATTTCAGCGAATTCAGTTGAAAAATATGCTCAATAACCCGTACCGAAAATTTGGGGGTACCCTTATATGGGAGCTATATCTAAACGTGAACCTATATAGCCCATCTTCGAACAGACAAAAGACAACTCTATGCTAAATTTTGGCGATCTATTTAAATTCATTTAAAGGTTAGAGTGATTACAACAAACAGACAGACATGTTAAAATCGTCTTAGAATTTTACGCTTATCGGGATTATATATGTATATATATATATATATATATAAATATTCTATAGGGTCGGAAAAAACAAAATTAATATACCCTTCATACTATGGTGGAGGGTATAAAAACACTCAAAATAGTGCTACTAAATATCAGCATTATTTAAAGGTCCTCATTTTGTAGGCTTCTACAACCTCGTTGACAAAAAGCCCGTAAAATATGTGTCTTATACACAAAGCGAGGAAAATCTAAGTAACCCGATTTACCAACTTTTTCAATGCGATTTAAAAGTGCTACAATTCATAAAACCAAATAATGTTTTTGTTATCGTTCGTACTAAGTCCTGAAAAAAGTTTTGTAATAACACATAACAATCCATATAAAAATAAACATCTGTGCTAAACAATAAACAATAAATTGTTGATATTATTTACTGGAAAACACTTCAATACTATCGACACCAACGAGCAGACAAACGACTGAAGATGGACAAAAAGTGTGGTCGTTTTAGCCACCCACACCACAAAAACCAGTTAGTGAAGCCATCCATACATCCATACATTTTCCACCAACTAAACAATAACAAACGATGGAGTAAAATTGGTGTCTAAGGGTGTGTGAGTGTGTATCCTTACACGAAAAATTAATACGAGGTTCATATGATAATGTTCTGCGATACGATACATCAAAAAAGAGACATTTATTTTCACACATATTCTTTGGAAGTAAATATAAAATTTGTAAATGATGAAAACTTAAGAAATATTTTTTTTTTTGTAGTTTTAGGATTTGTGAGTTAATTTATTCCATAAAATTTAACTAGTAATTGAATACCAAACATAAAGTTTACACCATGGGATATTTCATGTGTGATGCCGACACACCAATGCTCACTCGACTACTAATATGTATGTGGACATTTTACAGCTGTGTTCAAAATATTGGGAGGAAGTTGATTTAAGCTGTGCGTGCTGGAGTGGATCATTTGGTATTATATATTTATCGATAAGATCTATAGCAATTGTGATCTTCAAACTAAATGCAGATTGAAGCATTTTCTGCAAATAAATTGTTTAACCGCAAAATTTCCGGATTATGGCCAACATATACTTAAAATGGGGCGAGATGTTTACATGAAACAATGAAAAAAAATAGATCTGCATTGAATATGTTATACATATACGAGTGCAGTTCGGAAACTTCATAGCCTAGGAGAAAAAGAGCGGTATAAACAGAAAAGAGTTAAGTTTGGTATAAAAGCATTTTATATAAGAGAAATACGGATTTTTCCAAAACACCAAGTCTTTTTGCAAACTTTCCACACTAAAATACTTTCATATTAGAACTTCTCTATAAGAAAAACACATCATATCAATAATAATACATAGACAAAATTTATAATCGTGAACGTATATTGTATTTTAAGCCACATAAAATCTGTATGAATTTCTGGTAATTTCGTACTATAATTTTTTAGTAAAATAAGTGTAGTCCAGGAAATGATCTTTCTAGAATCAAGCGGCACCATGGTGGTCGTGACTCTGAATATGGGTACAAGCAAAATTTTAATTTATCATAAATATAGAGAATTATATAACCATACAAATATATTTTCAGACCAGAAAAAATTATCTAAGTTTATCCAAAATACTAGCATATTTCACATCACATATTTTTAAACTATGAGTTATTAAGTTTGAAGTACCTTTTATTAGCTTTTTATACCCTCAGCGTTATGGCCAATGAGAGTATTTACAATTTGATATGGTGCAATTGTTCTCCATCCAAATATTGTTTTTAGACCCCACATTTCTTTGGACAAATCCGTTTCAGAAAATTTGGAGTCGATTTACAAATGTCGCTCCGTCCGTTGTCTGGTTGGTACGCACGATAACTCTCAAATCCAATATCAGACGAATGGAATAAGGGTCAATATTATATAATCTTGTAAATTTTATTTGAAACCCCGAATTGATCAACATTACATCTGAAACGTCTTTGATAAAAACATATAACTTAGATAAAACGAATAAAAACTTGTGTGGAACTCCGAAGACCTGTGCGGACATTTCTTTGGACAAATCCGTTTCAGAAAATTTGGAGTCGATTTACAAATGTCGCTCCGTCCGTTGTCTGGTTGGTACGCACGATAACTCTCAAATCCAATATCAGGCGAATGCAATAAGGGTCAATATTATATAATCTTGTAAATTTTATTTGAAAACCCGAATTGATCAACATTACATCTGAAACGTCTTTGATAAAAACATATAACTTAGATAAAACAAATAAAAAATATCATGTTGTTTTTAAATAAAATTGGATTTTGTATTTTTTAAGCTATTTTAACGAGAATAATTTCTTATATAAAATATATAGCTATAAGAAAGACCCGTAAATGTGTTCGTCTTCAAATGGAAAACAATAGTGTTAATTTTGAACACCGCTGTATATATGTCTGTCTTTTCTCATTCTCTTACTAACATCCTCATCACATGACATTGCATCGAGTCTGGATTTCGCCGCATTGTTGACGTCGATCAACAAACCAATTTTCACATGGTCAAAAATGTGGGTGTAGAGAATGCCAAAGAAAAACATACAGAGTAGAGCAACTTCAGCGAAAAACGGCAAAAAATGAATTTCCTTCGAATGGTGAAAAATTGTGGTTTCGCAAACGAATACACAGACACACACACATGCAGTATAATTTCAAGGAAGAAGAAAGAGATTTAATTTTCACATTTTCCAATTCAAATAAAGTTGTGGGTTTTTGCTTTTTCATGCTTCATGATAGATTTAACAAATTCGTTACGAATTGACGCATACAATCAAACATGCATATGGTTGGTGAAAGTGTGAGAATATATAGAAAAGAAAAAATTGACTATCAAATGTTGAAGCGTTTAAAATGTTCATTTAATGTTAAGAAAGAATGGAAACTCGAAAAGGGTGCGATTGATTCCATTAAAATATAAATTACTGGAATTTAATTAATTTTTCTAATTATAAATTAAAATATGTAGAAAGATATATATCCCTTTACCCTTTCTACATGTATATATTGAGATCATTGTCTATGCTGTTGCTGAATAATATTTTGGGAGAGGTTTTCCCATACCGTTTTTATAATAAAGCAAATTAAGCTATGGAATCCAACAGCCAAAACTCATCGGATTAGCAAATTTATACCCACCAATAAGGGCTTACACCTACTTACACCCACCATATCTCGAATAGTTGACTCGATCTAGACATGTCCATTCGTCCATTCTAATTTGTAAACACGGTGCAAGCCTCAGTTATGTACCAATCGACACGAAATTTTGCAAGAAGTCCCCTACTTTTGGTAAGAATCGAGGAAGGGAATCTGGCCAAAGAATAAGCATTAATATTTTGATAAAAATCGGCCAATATTTTACTGTTCAAATCAATCAAGACTTTTCGGTGTAAACCGACAAAATTTTCACTTATGGCGTAAATGATCTCCCCGGGAAAACAAGATTCAGAGAATATGCCAGGCAATGAAAGAAAAGCTCTTCAACTCTAATCGATCAATTGGCTGCGAATATCGCGAAATATTGCCCAGGCTCGGAATACAGATGCACTGAATATTAGAGTTCCGCGGTAGTTGTGTAGATACCCTACAGTGGTTATATATACAGTGTAGCACAGTCCAGAGAATACACTCGGTTTTTCTATAATAGAAATGCGATATATGCATATTAATCAATGAATTAAAATGTATTCTTATTTTATATGTGAACATGACAATGTTTTGTTCAATATAAAAAATTAAAGATTATTAAACAAAAGCAATTGCAACATCACAGTGAAAAGTATCAAGATAAAAGTTTTTTTGTCAAACCTGTTAGCATTTACAGGTTTTAGCCTTGCCGGCACAGATTTTACCAAGTTTTCTTACACGGAAAACGTGTCCGATTTCTTCCTCTTTCTACTTGTAAATCATTTTTCGGACTTGGTATGCTTGTTATGGCTTCTAATATTCTCACCAATATATTCCATAAGTTATCTACAGGATTCAAATCCGGACACTGGGGAGGTGTTTGAATAACTTTTGGACAATTATAAAGCATACATTTTCGAACGATCTGGGATTTGCGTTTGTCTTGATAAAATTGAAATGTTGTCCCCAATCCCAATTTTCAGCACTACATTTCAAATGATCTTTTAGAATGTTTAAATAAAAAATCTTACCCATAATTTTATAATAAAAACATACATATTACATACAATTACAGAGCCTCCTCCGTTCTTTACGGTCGGAATTGGGTGCTTAGTGTCCACGGCTTTATTCGCCCGCGTCATACTCTTGGTCCTGCCGACCGAAACAAGTTAAAATTGCCTTCATCAGCAAAAACAACTGATTTCCAAAATGTTAAATCTTTTTTTCGTGTTACTAAACGAACTCCAATTGGATTCTTGGCTTTTTCAGTGCAACTCTTGCATGAAGAACTCGCTTACGCAAAATTCTTCGAATTCTTCTGCGATTTCAGTAAGTTTTGGTGCACTTAGGTTTGAATTATCGGCCACTTGTCGGAGCAACCACTTTGAATATTTTTTCTCCCTGTTTTCGGCTTGTTGCAAATTCGAATCCCGGTTTTGTGCCTCAATGTAATTTTTTGGACAGCAGTTCCAGTAATATTGAGTATTTCCGCTATTTTCCGTTGAGATTTTTCTAGTTCATCATGCTGAGAACTAATTTTCTTTCGGCAATTCTCACGATGGCTATCCATCCAAATAAGCAAACTCGCGTGTAAAGTGTAAAACAAAAATCTGATGCTTTATTTAACTTGATATTCCATGACAAGGTTGATTTTTAACCGTTATTAAGTTGTAAATAATACCGAGGGATACTTTTCACTGTGAGGTTGCAATTCCTTTTGTTTAACAATAATTATTTCTTTATATTGAATTTATATAAATGTTGGCTATTTTATTTCATTAATTTCATTGTCATATATAAAAAAGAATGCAATGCCTCAATGCTTATGTCATTTTTATACCCTTCACCACACTGTGGTACTTTGTGCATAAGTTTGTAACAGGCAAAAAGAAACGAGATAGACCCATGGTTCCCTATGAAAATATGCATAGAATCACTTTCTGAGTCGATTTACGCATGTCCGCCCGTCCATGTATTTTTGTTAACAAAGTACAGGTCGCATTTATTATCCGATTTGGATGAAATTTGGCACAGTTCACTTATTTGGCCCAAGGACGAACCCTATTGAAATTGGGGAAAATCGGTTCAGATTTAGATATACCTCCAATATATAGTTTCACCCGATTTCATGTAAATGGTGCACCAAAGTCCCTATATATCATTTCATTTGCACGAAATTTAGCATGACATACTAAATTCAACCTGGAGTTATGTCGTGAAAATCGGTTCAGATTTAGATATAGCTCCCATATAGTTTCGCCCAATTTCATGTAAATGGTGCAACAAGGTCCCTATATATCTTTCGATTTGCACGAAATTTGGCATAACGTACTGAATTGAGCCTAGAGTGATGTCTGCCAAGTTTCGTGAAAGTCGGTCCAAATTTAGATATAGCTCACATATATATTTTCGTCCGATTTTATGTAAATGATGCACAAAAGTCCCTATATATCTTTCGATTTGCACGAAATTTGACATAGTGTACTGAATTAGGTCTAGACTGGTGTGAGTTAAATTTCCTGAAAATCGTTTCAGATTTAGATATAGCTCCCATATATATTTTCGTCCGATTTTATGTCAATGGTGCACAAAAGTCCCTATATATCTATCGATTTGCACGAAATTTTGCATAGTGTACTGAATTAAGTCTAGAACGATGTGTGTTAAATTTCATGAAAATCGGTTCAGATTTAGATATAGCTCCCATATATATTTTCGTCCAATTTTAGGTAAATGGTGCACCAAGGTCCCTATATATCTTTCGATTTGCACGAAATTTTGCATAGCGTACTGAATTGAGACTAGAATGATGTGTGTAAAATATATATCGGTTAATGCTCCCATATATATTTTCGTATATATTATATATATATATATATATATATTTGGCATAGCGTACTGAATTGTAGAGTAATGTGTGCTAAGTTTCTGTCGTCAGATTTAGATATAGCTCCCATGTATATTTTCGTCCGATTTTATGTAAATAGTGCACCAAAGTATCTATATATCCTTCGATTTACACGAAGCGTACTGAATTGCTTCTAGAATGTTGTGTGTTACGTTTCGGGAAAATCGGTTCAGATTTCCCACATATACATATATATTCGTCAGATTTTACATAAATGGTGCACCAAATTCCTAATGTTTGTCAGATTAACACGAAATTTTGCACAACGTATCAAATTGAGACTTGTATGTCGTTATCCATAAATTTGTCCCATGGTTCGCTGACGACTCAAAATCTGCCCGATTGAAAATAAAATTGAAATTGAAAGGCATGAGTATGTTTCTCCTAGTGCACATTAATATGAAATTATAAGGATACAAATGTACAATGTACCCAAAGTGGTGAAGGGTATCATATAGTCGGCCCAGTCCGACTTTACTACTTTCCTTACTGGTTTATAATAAAAAAAACCAAGTGGATACTTTTAACTATCACTCACGGTACGTAGGAAAAAATATAATATGATTTTAAAAATGTACGAAATTTAAAACAAAAAAGACTAACGGGCTTGGGTACATATTTCGGAAGTTGTTTTATTTATTCTAAGAGAAATATTGTGATAGGCCATAACATATGGCATACAACTTCTAATAAAGGGTAATTCCTGAAGAAATGAGCGGTCCGGCGTTCTCTATCATCGAACTTGTTCATACTTGTCGAAAGTTTGAGAAGCCCTTTTTCTGTCACTTGAAATCATTCAATCAATCAATCAATCACAATAAATCGGCTATATCTACAAGTCACTTGAAATATTACAATTAGTGTATATTCGAATTAAATCAAAATAAAAAATTAGATTTTTGGAAACCGTGAAGGGGAGTGGGGTGTCCCCTTAAGGTAAATGTTCCTAAAAAAACTTCAAATTCCGACGATGATCGTATCAATCGTAATGGCCTTAAAGCCGAGGATAGGTCGTCGTGTGACATACAGTGAGGTAGACGTATCCTTGGAAATTTCATCCACCTGCATACACTTTATACGTAAAAAGTTTTGTTTTTATGCCGATTGCTGCAAAGACATTTTGCTGCGAGACAGGCATAAATAAAAATCTATTTCGGAGAAAATTTGTTTTATGTTTGCAAAACATACGTGACAAGGAACAGAGCATTTATGCAGCTTCTAAATCAGTGTATGAAAGAGATATTCATCTGAATATTTTATATAACATAAAGTCTGATATTGCAAACAACTCAGCATCAGTAACTCAAAAATTACGATTTTTTATTTATGCCGGTCATGCAGTAAATGAGCGATATGTAGCATGCTGTAGCATATCCTGATCACCCACCTTCGAACTTGATTTTGGTTTAAAAAAATAAACATTATGATGTGAAATTGGATATTGATTTCTTATGGGATTTGGCCATTTGTATTAGAAGGAATAGATACATGGGCACCATCATCAAACGTTATATAGGTGTGGTGGCTTAAAAATATATATATATATTGTATGAAGTTGTGATGGGACATTTGAACAAAACTTGACAGATAATATTCTTTAATAAATTAGGATGTATAGACGATACTTCGTGTTGATCCCCAACAGAATTTTTATGGGGTTCCTCCTTGTTTTAAAACATTGCCGTCTCAAGTTTAATTGCAATCAGTGCTATTGACAGTGCATTTGCATTGAAGCAGTACATCAATTCCCTTTGAAGTATATTTAAAAACAACGATTGTTTTTTTTAAAAAGAGTGACATGTGAATTTTTTACAAAATGTATTATTTAACTTTGTCCATCACATAGCCTCAAAAAAAACGTGAAAAAATACTTCGGCATGTTTTTTTTTGCTGATCTGTGAAATGGATATGATTCGATTGTTTTTCTATGACAACCACTCAACCTGGCAAATTGAATCGATTGTTTTTTTTTTCTTCTTTTTTGTCCAACAATTGTATACCTTTTTATGAAAGGCTTATTTTGTAGCAAAGGTAAGAAATAAACAACAACAATAGATTTCGAAATGCCCATTTCATGCATTTCATGAATGAATGCATTTTTAACACATGTTTGAACTTTGAATGTTTTCATTTCAATTGGATGGACGAATTTAACGATTTGGTATTCAATTTCAATTCCAAAACAATACATCTGCTTTGTTTTCATTTTGTGAAAGCCTACATTTTTGGCTTTCCTCTTTGTATGCCTACGTAATACAATAACGTAAAAAAGTACTCCTGTTTGCTCTCTTTGTCATTATACACACCAAACAGACAGACAGACGTATGAATTCATTTGTTCTTCACATTTCAAAGAACATTGTTTCAAAATCCACCGCCTAGACAGACAATTTGCTTTCCCTTGTTGCTGTTGTTTTCTTATAGTTTGCAAATATCCGATATGTTTACCAAAGGCCAAGGTGTTAATAAGGCTTGAATGAAATTTATACTTAGCCTACATGAACATGGGTTAAACGATTACCGACACACTCATGTTGTGTGTGTATTTGTATGGCATGAACTTGTGAGTTGTAATATTGTAAAATTGCGATATTCTGTTGTAATCTGGTAATTTATATTAGCAAGCGTTTTTGTGTATAGATTACCAATGTAATGTTGGGGTTTATGTCAGATTATTTGCATTTTCAATATGGTTAAATATCTAAGGACTTCGATTAGTCTATATACTGGCAAAAAATGCCCATAATCTATATATATAGAAAGTAATCTGTGGACTCTTGCGGATATACAATCCGCTTTTAACAACTTGAAGAACATTCAATTGAACAAACATTTTTTATAAATTTTCAATCCTTATTTTTTTAGACTCCAAAAGCAAATACTAAATTGTATATTAGATTTTAGATATATAATATCGTATATTAACGTTCCAAATTAAGAGCCAGTTAGGAAAAAAACCCGATTGGGTAAGCGGCGCTCTATGCACCTGATTGTAACACGTTGTGTAATATTCTGAGAAAAACCTTCCTCATTGGAATTGATTGAATACATGTTATCTCTAAGACAGCCTTCACGTTGACAAAGATATACAACTTTTTTCGTCACGATCATTAACCAAACAATAATCGCGCGCCATAAATTAAAAACTTGATCTACAGTAAGCCACCGCCACAATTATGCACTTAATTTTTTCATCATAAAAATTACATAGTGCGTGTTAATTAATAACTAAAATATTACTCTTTTTTATGTGTGAATTTGAAAATCTTAACTTAAAATTAATGAAATAAAAAGTTAATATTCACATAAATTCAATATAAAAAATAATTACCATTAAACAAAATAAATTGCAACCTCACAGTGAATAGTATACACCGGTATTATTTACAAACTCAGACAAGGAAAATAATTTGCAAAAAGTTGTTGTTGTTTTGGTGATTAATGAAAAGTCCTTATTTTTGATGGCGCGCATGATAACTGCTCAATGGAACTTCGGAATTCGCAGATTCCAACGTGTTAGAAAAAGTACATATCTGGATCTCGTAAATGACGGACCTTTGAAAACATATTTTTCGAAAATCGGCTATTTTGACCAAGATCTTGACCGATTGGATTTATCTTAGTTCATACGATAGCTATAAACTCACAGAGAAACGTCCCAAAATTTGGAATCGATTGGATTATTAGGTTTTGAGTTTTCGTGACCGCCATTCGAAAAAAACACTGTTTCGAGAAAAATGTGTTTAAAGATTGACAATCGCTCTTGCCGTCACTGACACAATAAAGCAGCTATATCTTCAAGAGGTCTTGAGATTTTTCACTCGAAATTTTGTAGGAACATTCTTCAATTAGTGTAGGTTCGAATTAAACAAAACAAACTAATTAATTTTGGGTCGGTTGGACTGTGTATGGCGATTTTGATCTTCTGGTATCTAAATATATTAACCAAGGGCTTTTCGATTAGTGCAACCGAATTAGTTCTAATTTAAATTTAGTTTTCTCGTTCTAGGATCTCGATAAGTAAACAACTTCTAAAAGAATACGCATCAATGTCCAGGTATTAGCACAAAATTTCCCACATACAAATTCCGATCGATTTTAAGTGTTCTGAATGTCCTCCCAACTGTGGAGGGTACATAACAATTATTTCACAAAAGAAACAAAACAGCCGATCTGTGTCAATATTTTTAAACTTATCGTGTAAATTATCTTCAAAAAATGTTGATCAACTTTTTATCAAAATATTTTGAAATATGTTCAAAGAATATTTCAATTGAATTTTTGAAACGTGAAAATGGGACATGAATATTCATTTTTCAAATTTTGATAACTTATTGCTCCAATTTTGCTTTATTTATGCATGTCCTAATAATCAATTAAAATGAGCACCATGTTCAAAATACAACTAATATTGACTCACCCTCTTTTTTAATGTTTGCAGTTGCCCTCACACCACCATTACCACCAACCACAACATCACACTTTAACTAATTGGAATTAGAATTCTTTCGACTTCGACACATTGATGACGACTATGATGATCTCATCGGCTACTCTTCTCTATGTATGCACACTCACGACTAATTTGAAATGGTCTGTTTTTTCTTCGGCTACGCTCTTTTCTTTTGAGAGCAAGAAAATTTGAAACAGCTGTTGGTGATCAGCTGGGCGTATAATGGAAACATTGCACAGTGATACAGAAACACACACACACACATCTCAATTGAATTGTTTATTGATCTGATTGAAAAATGTGCAACCTATTAGTTTGAAAGAAGAATTAATGTCCCCTACATTTAAAGAATTTATTTTTTTAACCACTGTGCACCATACGGCGCCAAGTTAGGTCAATAAAAATGACTAAAAACCAAACTCCATTAAGAGTCAATTTAAGGAAAAATTCCATTAAAAATGTAAACAGATTGTAAATTTAAAAGCATAATTCTGTTCTGGAAATATATTTGTTACATGAGCACTATAATAATAAATAAAAAATATACAAATTCGTAGAAATCGAATTACAGTGTTAGATAGATCATCATGCAAGCATGTGGAGAACAAAGCATATACCAAAAAAAAAAAAAAAAATAATAATAAAACGGGATGTCGTAGGTACCTCGACATCCGGTTTTATTATTATTATTATTTTTTTTTTTTTGTATATGCTTTGTTCTCCACATGCTTGCATGATGATCTATCTGACACTGTAATTCGATTTCTCAAAAAAAAGCAAATGTTAAGATATTCATTCAGAAATTTCTAGATAACAAGAAAAGCATGAAAATTAATAAATTTTCCAGATTTATTTTAAATTGAGACAATTGAAACGATTAAAATTAGCTATGTGGCTAATGAGGTCAAAATTGATAATCGCCTAAGGCGACTTAACCCGGTCACGGTCAATAATCAAAAAATATACGTAGATCAATAGAGCACTATAGTTCATTTAAAATTTGGACTATCATGAGGTTTTTTTGTAAATTAGTTAACACCGATCTGAGCTAGATGTAGAAACGCAGAACTAAATATACATTAAAGAGATACGTATTAAGATTAATGTTTAAATTTGATCTATCTAAAACATACACAGCAATTTCGTAATAGTATTCGAATGGAGATGCGCTTTTTAATTATTTTTATATGGATCTAATTTAGATGTTCCCCAAGCTCTCTGCAAATTTTTGTAGACCTAGACAACATGGGTCAACCAGGGCGACACGTAGAAAAATATATATATATGGGATTATTTAAATTAAATACGGGAAATAGTTATAACTGTTTTATATGTTATGAGTAAAAACATCTGAATAATGATGTTTTAATTTTAATCAAAAAAGGTACAATTGTACCCGGTTATCGATCCTAAGTTTAAGAGATAATAGATAATTACTCAACATATTAGACAATAAAAATCAAAACAGGGCACCGTTGTCGAAATTATCGATTTAGCAGCGTAAATGTAAAAGTAAAAAAAAAAATCCGAAAATATTTTTCAAAAAATATATTTATTTATGTTGGAGTTATCTATGTTGCATACTATTTGTGTATGGGGTTTAACTTAGAATGTTGTCCGCAATTCTGTTTTGGCTATTCAAAATGGATTCTTAAGAAATTAAAGGGTCCTGAAACCCAGATCAATAGTAATAATTTTTAGTCCATTAAATGGAATCACTAGCAAAACATGATACGGTCTAGTCATGATCCGGTTTTTGCAAATTTCAACAAACTATCTCATTTGGTGAAGAATTTATTAATTTAGCGCCGCTACGTCCGACCTTTCGCCCACTTTGCAGAGTACAAAACTCGGTATAAGTGTATACCAGGCTCGTGCAGAGCGTAGAAAAATCGGTTATCACGCATTTGTCTTTGTGTGTGAAAGGGTTTTTGTGACATACAGTGGCGAGCAAAAGTGTACGAATGTTGGTAAATTCCTCACTCCAACCCTTCTAAAATCCTTAATGAATGAGATCGCAATGTAAATATTTCATGGTTGGTTACTTATTTATTATAACACATTTTATATATAAAAAAAGTATGTGCTACACATTAAGAAAATAATTAAAATAACAAATTACTCAATTCGTACACTTTTGCACGTAAAAGAATAAAAATCAAAATTTAAGCGAATTTTAATATTTTGCCAACAATAGTTGCTTTTTTTACACATTGAATGTGCTTTGGCATACTCTTCAACAATTTTTTTAATTGACACTGGCAAGGTAACTTAAAACAATACGAGCAAAAGTGTATGAATTGTCATTTGCTGTGCTCGTTCGCGATAACCAGACCTGATCGGCATACAAAATAATCTGATTGGAAGATTGAATCCGGAAGGATTTAGTATTCTATGTCTACCGTTAAATCCGGTATCTACTAAATACTTTTCTTTCAATTTAATGCCTCGAACAAACAGACTACTCATACATTGGTGCACAGTCACCAAAGACTGTGTACCATTTAGTTTTCCGATATTGGAATTACACTTACACCATTTTGGTGATGGAAGTTATTTCGTCCACCACTGCTTCAACTGGGATAAAGACCGCATAATACTGAAGTTTTTTTTTTGTAACCTCGTCCAATGTTTGTCGAAAGTTCCTTGAGACGTTTCTCCTCCGAATACGAAAAACGGCTAATAAACTTGACTAGTCAGGAGGATTGACATTGATGTCTAATACCTTCTCTAAAATACTAGTCTGAATCGATGGCATTTAGTGAAATCTTGCATTCCATTTGATTTGAACCTCTGATCGGAACGCTAAAATAGAGGAACCCAGCTGCCGGGGGAAACATTGTAATAAACCACCCGTTTAGCATTCGTACATATATAAACACAAATTTTGCCGGCATATACATTTCCAACAAAAGAATGTTTTAATATTGAATTTTGCCAATTTGTAGACCCAAAAAGAAAAATCCGGAAAACAGAGTTGTTGTTACATGTGTTCTTTTTTCACGTCAAGTGTTCGGGTCATTGACAACAAGCCCCTTTCACACGAACAACATCTACAGCAAACATGTTCCAAGTACATAAATATATATTTATATCAACACCTCTACCTCATTCATGTAGGAAGCTAATGTGGCAATAACAACAACAACAAAAACAAGCAAAACAAAAAAGGAAAAACTCATAAAAATTCCTTTTGTTGTTGTTGTCCTTGTTGTTGTTGCTGTTGGTGAAACGTGATTGCCATTGTAATAAATAAACATTTCAATTCATTTGGACGTTTTGTTATGGCATTGTTTACATTACGCTTCATTGAGTCGAGACAACTCACGCTCAGGGAGAAAGAGCGATGGTAGTGGGAGGAGAGCGAATGAGTGGGAGTTAATGTGGTGGTGGTAAGGTATTATCACCCAACCTGATGATATGCATGTTGTAGCGACCACCAAACTACACAGGCATCTTTGTTTGAGAACACGAGCAGTAGCAGCTATTGCAACAAATCAAATACTCAACATGAACAAAAAAAGAAACACCCATTGAGCCCATGGACAGAACACAAAACCAAATAACTTCAAAGTCAGTGCTACCATATTTCAATCGTTCGTTCGTTCATTCATGCCTTCATTGATTCATAGGCATGCCGCCTGAATCAATTCAGCGATAACAACAGCCACTACAAAATGCAATAAAACACCATTTGAGAGCAGCATGAATGAATGAACAAACGAACGAATGAATGAATTCGTACTGAGAGCCTAAACAACCAACGCACAATACCCAGAAAGAAAAACATTTTGGAAAACACACACACACATGAAAAGGCGAATATGAGATTCGTCGTAGTAATCAATTTATTTTGAAGTTTGTTGGCCATAAATCAAGCTATATGAACTAAGCGACAATGAAGATCTTTGAACAATGTTCGATGTTGTAACCTTAGATTGAAGTGCCCAACAAAATGTATAAGCTAGTAAGAAGACCATTTCAAACATGTATGTATATTCAATATTGATTTTGTGTTTTCAGAATACAGGTGGGAAAATGAGCTCTACTTTTCTGAAAACAGAAAAAAATATGATTTCTCACTGGGTAGAAAATTTTTCACTATAAATTATCATTATAGACCCATGTTTCGGGCTATCTTCCACATAACTGAACCCCCAAATTTGCGCTATTTTGAGACTTTTGGGCAATGTTTTCAACCTCATCAGTTGTAAATTGGTATTTTGGATAGATTTTGGATTTGCATTAAGTAGAAAATCTCCATGATCAATATTGACCCAAGTTTCCGGGTAGCGCACAGTTTTCACAAATGGGCTCTAATTTGTTTTTCAGATTTTCTTTGGGTGTCAAATCTTGCAATCTAAAATTGTCAATAGATTTTTGTATTTTGAAAGCCTTGGCTGCATTTTCCCAGCGATGTGGGTTTAATTATACCCTCAGCCTAATGGCTTCGGACTATCCGATTTCATATATTTTCTTTACCAAGCCTTATCAAATTGCAGGCTTTGGTAAAGCCAATATTTTTAATATTTATAAATCCAATATTAAGCGAATGGAGTGTACGATTTGATTCGAAATATACACATCGCAATATTTCTTCCAAACTTAATTCAAGTTCGAAGATGGGGAATAGCAGTCCACTCCTTCTGCTACCTCTCGCACAAAATGGTCTAAATTGTGCTGAATATTAAAAAAATCACACGATCACAATTAAAACCAAACTATGCAAAACCTAATGTTTTAACAATGCCCCTATATTGTTGGAATATGGCACTTAATGGTCCACTCCTTCTAGCATCTTCTCCACAAAGGGTCAAAAATTTTAAACCTTGTAAATCTCATATGGAGCGAACGGAGTATCGAAATTTTATCCAAACTTTGGTCATCGTAATATATTTACCTAGCCTAGCTTGAATTTAAAGATGGGACCCATTAGTCCACTACTTCTCGTACCTCCGCCACAATTGGTAAAAATTTTAAAACATTTTCAATCCAATAACAATGGTGTGGATTGTCAGATTCGATGCCAAATATGCACATCGTAATATTTCTTTCAAACTTAATTCATGCCAAAGAACTCCCACATCAAATAGTCAATATGTTGCCGAAAATTACTTTTATAATATCAAGCGAACGGACTATCCGATTTGAACTAAACTTTGCACAACCTAATATTTTAACATTTTTGAACATGTGTCAATCCAATATCAACGGAATATCTTTGATCCAAACTTTGCAAATCGTAATATTTTTCCAAACCTACATTAAATCCGAAAATGGGGTCGAAAGGGCAACCTCTTCTGGTACCTCTCCAACCATGTTAAATTCTTTGAAAAAATAAATAAATAACTTTAATAAAGCGAATAATAAAACCTGTGTTATATTCCGTAGACCTCCACAGAATAAAGATTATATAAAGAATTACTGGATCACATTATCGATAACCCTGTGCGAAAATTGCCATCGTGGGCTTGTCCAGAACGGAATGAGGCACCCATTTCTTAAACGGTGGCCAAATCAGAACTAAGGCCATGGAAGTTCTGCTATGCATATGGTGAGACTGGAATGGGATTATTTATTATGAGTTGCTTCCATATGATTAAACGCTAAATTCTGATCCAACTGTCTACAACTGGGCCGTTTGAAGTTAGCAATTGACCAGAAATGGCCAGAATAGGCCAACAGGAGAGGTGTCGTGTTCCACCAGGACAACGCTAGGTCATACACATTTACAGTGACTCGCCAGAAACTTCGGGAGCTTGGTCGGGCAGTTTAATTGCATCCGCCATACAGTTCGGACTTTGCACCAAGCGAATATCATCTTTTTCTTGCATTGCAAAATTTCTTTAATGATAAAAAATTTGTATCTAGGGAGGATTGTGAAAATCAACTACTAGAGTTTTTTTGCAAATAGAGAGCAGAACTTCTATGAGAGAGGCATTATGAAGTTACCTTTAAAATGGCAACAAATCATACAATAAAACGGTGTACATAATGAAATAAATGGATTTATTTTTCCCCAACCTAATACAGTCGAATTCGGTTAAGCGAAAACGCGTAATTTCAGTATTTTTTTTCTCTTATGCAGGATTTTCAATTAAGGGAACCCCACCCATTCTCGATTTGCATTTTTCAAGATTTTCAAAGGCTGGTAAATCAATACCAACGCTTGTTAAGGTATGAAACTTTGCATATATATATTTGAAGATGTTTTTTGTAACTAAAGAAAAGTCCTTATTTTTGATGGCGGGCATGATAACTCCTCAAAGGAACATCGGAATCCGAAAATTCCAACGGTGTTAGAAAGAGTACATGTCTGGCTCTCGTATGAACTAGGATTATTGACTTCGCTCTAAAATTAAAAAATGACGAACCTTTGAAAAAATATTTTTGGAAAATCGCCGATTTTTGACCAAAAACTAAGTTAAAAAATAAGGAAGATCTTCACCGATTAGCTTTATCCTAGTTCATACGATAGCTATACACTTACTGAGAAACGTGTAAAAATTTGGGTTATTAGTTTTTGAGTTATCGTGCCCGCCATTCGTTTAGAAAAAAACGCGTTTAAAGTTTGAGAAGCCCTTTAGCCGTCACATGATGCTGACAGAATAAATCGGCTATATCTTCTTGAGATATTCACTTGAAATTTTGTAGGGACATTCTTGAATTAGTGTAGATTCGAATTATGTCAAAAAAAATTTTTTGACCCCGAGAATGGGGGGGTCCCCTTAAAGGGACTTCGGATAAGCGAAAATATATGAAAAAAACGTGAAATTAATAAATAATGAAATGAATTGTGTAAGAACTTTCTTTTCTGTTTATAATTTGTTTGTATGGTTGGAAAAATGTGCACATTTATTTTAGAAATTGCATATATAAAAATTTAATGAATTTCGTCGCTGTTACAAAAATGCCAATTTTTCTCTTAAACGGTGCTTGTTCCATATACATTTGTGTTTTTCCAACCAAAAAGTCTTTCTCTTATACGGATTTTCAATTAACCGGTTTTACATCCAAGCGAAATAAAATGTGTGAAAATTCATCCGAAATATAAGTTTATAATTTTTGGTTTCAATTAATTCGAATTCGACTGTATACAGAAAATTATATTGGCTGCAATATCTATGAGGGTATGTTTAAGTTCCTACACCAATGTTTCCAATCTGAGTGTCTATAATTTGGACATCATTTTTTTTCAAAGCATAAACTATAAATGCCGATTTAACTATTTCCGAATGCACACCACGTTTGGCCCGACCCAAATTAACATTCTTGTTTCTTAATAATAATTATAAAAAAATACGAATCAATAGAAATGGTTCGAAACAGTTTGGAGTATTGAATTTTAATTTTAAAAACGTTTTGTTGATCTATTAGTAGAATTTTAATATCACTTGTTGCTCTCCTATGTTTCCACAAAGTCCCAGCATGTTAGTGAATTTACATCACTCAGATCCATGAGTTTTTGATTAATGTTTGAAGAATAAATCTTCTTTATGTGTTTTTGTTTATGTTTTCGTTTCGAGAATACAGTGTTAAAGCGACGGACACATGTATCCTTTGTTGTTCTCCTTTTTTGTTTGTTTTTGTTGTTATTACAATCGTTTCAGCTGTTGTTCATTTTTCCCACCGGACACACATCGAAACACACACACACACAGATACAGGAAACGCATGAATGAACTGAATGAATTTATCATTGTTTTGATTTGACATCAAAAAATATACAATAACTTAGTTCTCATTCCTAGCCACAAACACATTAGTTTGGGTTCCAAGAATATATCGAAATTGTTTATAGGAAACTAGTGTAAATATTATTGTATTTTTTTAATACTCATACCATACTGGATGTCTTTTTATTTAAATTATAGAATCCAAATAATTGAAATTAAAAAGAATCCTGTAGAGTTATGGAAGGCATTTAAATAATTTTCTGACTTAAACTCATATCTCATACTACTTAACAGAAGTTCTATGCGGTCCATTTTAAAAATATTATATTTTCCATAAAATCCAAACACCCACTCCATTATATTTGGCATTGCCATTTAATTTTCATTCCTTTTGTTGCTGCTATTTTTCTCCATTTATTGGCTTTATTTATTTTATTTTTTTTTTCAGAATTTATTGTTTTATGGTAATTAAATTGCCTAAATGGATGTTTACACATTGACCAAAATAGTTTCATTCGAATGCAGATTCAGATTCTATTCATCTGTGATGGATGAGCATTCTGTTTGATCCTATTTTTTATTATGAAAATCATTCGGCTGTGCCAAAAGATAAATTTGTATAAATTTCCATATTACAACTCGACAGTTTTATTTTAGATGTCATATAATTTGCTGGCAGTATTATGTGTGTGATTGTTTTGTAAATGTTTTAAAATTTAAATGTAATATTACATATTTATGTTTCAACTTACATCGATTACAAACAACAAAGTATCAATTAGTAAAATGTGCATAGTCCAAAGAACATACCTGTAACAAGAAAAAAATATGATTATTTATAACAAAATGTTTGTAATTGAATTTGGAATTAATTTTTTAATCAAATTCAAGATTATATTTAATTTTGTCAATATTTTTTAAAATTTACGAATACGAAATTTTTGCTTCACAAATTTGACATTCAAAACGTTTTAAGGAAAATTATTCAGATATTAGCCCAAATAGCTATTTGTGATTAAAAAATATTAAAATTTGCAATACCACGAAACATTCGCCGGAGACCCTATAAATTAGCAAGTCTGTATGTGTGTCTGTTGAAATCACAATAGAGTTCGCAATATTTAAGATAGAGTATTGCAAATTTGGACATACTGTGATCCACAAAAAAGTGTCCACTTGAATTTTCATTATAAAAATGGCATACGTTCGTGTTAATTAAATAATAAAGTTTATTCTTTTTTATGTGCGAAGATAAACATCCTGACATAAAATTAATGAAATAAAATAGTCAATATTTATATAAATTCAATATAAAACTAGTGAGCGGAGCAGTATAGTCGGACAGGGCCGACCATACGATACACAACTACCACGGAGTTCTAACTTTCAGCGGATGTCTACTCCGAGCCTGGGCAATATTGTGTGATATTTGCACTCTCTTGTCCGATTAGCGGTCAACTGCACCTCTTCCTTACACTGACATATTTTCCGAATATTACTAACATTCTGTACAGCCCTTCTAATTTCTTGTCCCGATTCCCTTCACTGTGGGTTGTATGGTGATGTTCGGCTTATAATTGTGGCCTATATATGGACTCGAAAAATGCACAAAAAAAGTTTTTGGTCCACTTCATCGCAAAATTATTATCTGATAATCACCGAAAATTATAGGCGTTGTCCTTGAGCATAACTAGAACCTCATGGAAAATTTCAAAGCGATCCGCGCTATTTTTCTTCTCCTTCTAGTTTGGTAATGGGTTGCTAAATAATATGTGAATACGTAAGGACCTGTCAATATTTAAGTGTAACTTCCGCATCCGAGTACATACGACAATATAATCGGTATCAATTTAAAGGTCAACCACTCCTCTTGGATATGCTATCAACTTCTCGGGGGTAAATATATACGCCATAGAAAACAAATTTTGTTATTTTTCACACAAAAGTCGGGGTCCATTTGACCCGTTAAATATTGACCGATCTTTATCAGACATGCTTTTTCTTTGGCCCGATCCCCTTCTCCGTGTAAAATTTCGCGATGTTGGGGCCATAATTAAGGCCTCTGTAGCGCCCAGAAAATCAGACAAAAATACAGTTCTTGGTCCATTTCAACCCCTAAATATTAACCGATCTTTACCAAAAGCAATAGGGGTCTTCATTGGTCAGAACGCATCCTACATGCGTAATTTCGTAAAGATTGGTCCATAACTGTGGTCTGTATCGTGTTTACAAATTATAATGGACAGACGGACGGACGGTCTAGATCGACTCAGCTAGTCGAGATATGACGATCGGTGGGTCTAGGACCAATATTTCGCGGCGTTACAAACTCGTGGGGCTGCACAAAGCTATAGTTGTGTAGGGTATAAAAATTTGGCCATGGGAAGCCACACAACGATTGCCGAGAGAAAATTAGTTCTTCACCATGCACCATGAACTAGAAAATTCTACAAGGAAATACTCTATATTACTCGATCTGCTGCCCACAAAAATATTGAGGTACAAAACCAATAATTGAATTTGCAACAAGCCGAACACCAGCGAAAAAAATATTCAATATAAGAGACGAAAAATGGTTCTCCGACAAGTGGCCAATAATCCAAAGCTTTATGCACATATATTGGCTGACAACGCAGAGACACAACTGGAAAAGAAATGTAACCCCAGAAACAATTCGAAGAATTTTGAGTAAGCATGGCCTTTGCTTGTGAAAGCAAAGTTAACTTGTTTGGGTCGTATGGAAACTTTGGAATGGTATGGGGCTGTGCGAGCGCTATCTGAATAGGATTCCCCTTTTTATTGAAGAAATTGTGGATAACACTGTGCAACACAAAAAATAATTACCGGGAAATTCCAACAGACTATGAAAGAGGGGCTAAAAAAAGAAGACACGTGGTAAGAAGGTAACCGAAAAAGGGGGGAGGGGGTCAATATTGTGATTTCTTGAAATCCTTGCATTTTAGGTATACAATATATTCGGCAATATTACTGATAAAATATCGAGGAATATTTTGGTATACAACTTTAACCCTCAACCGACTCATTTAAGGGGTCTTTTCGGTCTCCTTTTCCAGGAGTTATTGAAAACTCATTCAAAACGGGGTTAAAGCTGCTCAGAATATTCTACAGAAATGTTCGCCATAAAGTTGTACTATAAGTCTCAAAATAAACTTAAACACAAGAATCAACCTAAACGTTAAAAATCTAAAAAAAAACAAAAACTCTTTTTAGGGTTAGTATAGTTAATATCGTATTTATTACTAGTTTTTACCCATTTTTTCCCACAAGATGGAGTTTTACAAGGATGGTATAAGGGACAAAAATAGTATCAATCAATTTTTAACATAAGTCACTGAACAAGTGAAATCTGTACATAATATAGAATTTTGGTGTCTAATCGCAAAGTTTAATTGCTCAAATGGCCAGTACAAAACCCGCATTTTATTCCTATCGAAATTTTATTTTTTCTTATTGAGTTATTTATAATTTTAATTATATTCTTAAAGTATTGTATATAATTTTTTAATAATATATAATTTTTAATAATAATAATTTTTAATAGTAATAATATAAATAAGTAACCAAAAGTGAAGCATTTATATTGGGATCTGTAAGGGTTGAAGGAGGGAGGAATTTTACAACATTCGTACACTTTGGCTCGCCCCTATATAAATAATAATATAATTTTCCTAATATACCGTATGAGATGCTTTAATTTTTCAATTTCTTTATTTGTGTGTACATTGCAATTATTTTACAAAAGAATTTAATTTGTTTATCTCAGCACTTCAATGACTGCAGACTTTTGATTTGTTTTAAGGACCTACAAATATGTATACCAAAAGGAATTGGCTTTATCATCTAGAACCGAGCAGTGTTGTGCGCAATTAATTTTGGTTTTGTTCAGATCTAAATATTGGTTAAACTATTAAACTGAATATTTTCTGGAATATATGCAAACACAAATTATAGAGAGTCAACATATAAATCCCATAATCCCTTAAAAATGAATTTACGTTTTAAATATAATTATCTGCAAAAATACACATACTTGTAGTATATGAACATATTTAACTAAGTTATTCTGGCAAGCCAATACACTTTATTATGTTGTAAAATAAAAATACTGATATAAATTGTCTTTCCCAGATACCAAGTCCCAATAGGAGTGGATGAATGAAACGATGGATGGATGGATGTATAAGTAAACAGTCGAGTATGTATAACAAATGATATACTTCCATGAGTAAAAGTGGCATCGTTCAACCTATACCCAGGACAATCGAACTTTTGCCATTCCTTTGGCCTAAATCCACACAAGCAAAAGCACACACAAACACAGATGTATAAGTGACACACCAACTCTTCCATATCACCTCACCTAGGCTTTTAAGTAGTTTCGCATGTAGTGCGGCTGTGGCTGTAAAGTATATTACCTCCTTTTATGTTATATGGCAGGCAAACATGTTACTCAATTTCGAATTGAGATTTTAAGATCACACTGACAAAAAAATAGCAAACACTACTTAGATATATAAATTTAATTTTTTCCACCTTTTTGGTATATGTAATAAATATATTGAATTCCATCTTCAGAGAGTATATTTTTAGATAGACTAGCATAGTATATCTGTCTACTTGAGCCAAAAGTTATTATTGCACTTTTGTTGATCAAAAAATTCAAAGAATTCCGAAATATTGAAGAAAATAAAAAATGAGAACAAAACACACGCCTCAAGCTCGAAAAACTCTTTCATTTATATTATATAAATTTCAAATAATAATAATAATAGAACTGAATTAAATATTCCGGGCATCACTACGATTCGATAGTCTAAATAATATTTTTTCAGTGTAGTATTTTTATGATACTAAATCCTTTAAATATCATTCATTGAATATTAAGCCCAAAGGCTGTAATTCTAGGTCTGTGAATGTGTGTGTGTGTGTGTGCCGCAAAAGCAAATCTACAACAAGTGTGCACGAGTGTATGTGTGTGTGCCACAAAACCAAACCTAAAGGATATGAGAGTGAAGTGTTGGTATTAAAACACTATCACGAGGCGAACGGTAAGTTCCATTCTCCCAGCCTATAAAACTAAAAGGGGATGGCAAATATATAAAAATATAGCCATAATAATAATAATAATGTCATTATTATAACCAACCACTTTCATTGCTCTGGGATGGGATGGAAACGTAATGATTCTGGGTGGCGGCCGGACTGGTTGGCTGACTGGTATTGCCATTGCTGGTGATGATGATTACTGACTACACCAACAATGGATGCGGTTCCATTAAGCATAACATTTAGAAATGTTTTTCTGCAGAGCTCTGAAAAGTGAAACATTCAAAGCACAATTATAGAATAGAGATTAGGTGGAGCTAGGTAGCCCGGAATGCCAACTATTCAAATGAGGCAACCAAACAGACATTCTGACACCACGAACATTGTGCTGATGCTACTACATCTGAAAATTCGAAGTACAAAAAAGTATTGCCAGAAAATTATTTCGTGCTTTGTCGTTGAATGGAGTACGATTTTAATCAAAACCAAAGACCTCTGCAACAATGTCTGTCACCAGCAGAAATACCTCAATATGTATTCTTATATATTAAAATCGTACATACATAAGTATGTACGTAGTACATTGTACATCACATTGTCCCATTCTCTCACATGATACCCATTTCTACAACCAATGACATTACACACGTCATACATCCGAACGAACGGGTATTGTAAGTTCGAGTATTGAAATGGCATATTTCCGGATTATATTTTAATGTGCCAGAGCAACAATAGCAAAGAATACCAACAACAACAAAACGTGTCATACTCAGAAAGAGGAAGTTATCTGGGCACATAATCATCTACACTATGGGATGTTGTAGACCAAGTAGCAAATTTCTTCTGATTTTTGAATAGTATTTCCTATATTTGTGTGACAACGATGTACAATTGGCATATTTGTAATCAAAGGCAGAGAGAAAATAACCGACTATACAATATATCATATCACTTTGAGTATATACAAGAGGTGCAATATGGGCACTCTATACATACAAGTTCTGATCAAAACATGAACCATATATTTATTCATTAATAACAGTTTTTCCCGCATCGGAGTAAGACTCCTCAGATATAATATGCCAGTTTTTTTCAATCCGATTTTGAAAGACCCAAAAGTGTGACTTTTTCAGCTATTATAATATTGACAATGCTAGTTATAAATGTGACAAGACGCACGTCACTTATTTTATTTCACTATCAAACATTTTAAGTTTGGTCTGTAATTTAACCAGGCTTTCGAATCTGTTAAAAAAGTCCATCGCCCGCTTCTTCTATTTTACCGTCAGTTTAATCAACCAACAGAAGGGGTTATTCGGTATAAATTTCGCACCAAATTTACATTATTGGACATTAAAGCACCAACACGCATGCGTATATTCAGAACTAAAGAAACTATCAAAGACAATTATGACCATCAATTATCGATTTGTCGCTGTTCGTAGCAATTGAGCCTCTGTAAATTTTTACGGAAGGTGTTAGTTATAAGGTCTTTCAAAATACAGCAGGTGCAAGAATGAATGCCGAACGGCCTAGCGCAAAGCAGCATTTTTGGTGAATGTGTTGCTCTTGGCAAATTGGCGACGACAATCATTTTTGGCTTATAGTGTACGTAAATAAGCCGAATTGTCGATTTTAGATAAAAAAAAATCCGACACAAACATTGCAAAAGCTAACAGTATAGAGAGAAAATGTCACAGCAGTTTGATGTGGTGGCATCATTGGACCCTAGTTCTTTAAAGATATTCGCCTTTTTTGTCAAAAAAATACAAAACCATGACATGAGATTCCAACATGGCGGCACCACATGCCACACAGCACGCGTAACATAGACATATGGAGAGGCGAGTTTGGTTAACATTTTTATTTTACGTTCGGTACCGGTCAATTGGCCGCCAGGATGGTTCGATATGTTGTCACTTTGTCTGAACCCTCTTTCGGTATTGAAGGGCTCCGAGAGGTTCTTTCCGACTTTAACTGCTGACATGGTGTCAGTTAAAGTAATCCTGCATAGCCGTATTCATTCTGCAGGAATACCGAACGCAAGAATGGTTTTAAACACCTCTGAACGGAAAGGACTGTCGAATGCGGCTTTGTAATCGACGAATAGGTGTGGAATGTGCCGATGTGTTTCCGACTGTTACCGTCAATTCGGAGCGTTATGGTCATATGATAACCTTTTTTTACCTGTTATTGAAAAATACCAAACAACAAAACCATGCCTTTCGCCATTATACCCCACAAAAACCAATGAGCGGAGCAGTAATGTCGGATGGCCCGACCATGGAACTCTAGCCTTCTATGGATCTATATTCCGAGCCTTAACCGATTAGAGGTCAACAGCTCCTCTTTCTTACACTGGCATATTTTCTGAGTTTTGTTTTCCCAGGTTCAACATTTGCGCCATAACATCCAAACTTTTTATTTTTACACAGAAAAGTCTTTGTTGACATGACCCGCTGAATTTTGACCGATTATTAATAAAACAGCCCTAGTAATCAGCTGAAAAGATTCCCTTCCGCATGGAAAATTTCCGACTAGAAAATCCGACAAAAATAACATTTTCGGTACTTTTTATACTCAAAAAATCGACCTTACCATAACATAACCTCAAGCAAATTTTCGAGCCATCAGCCCTTAATTTACGCCCTCGAGTGTGGTAATGTTACTAAACAATATCAAAATAGATAGATCGCTGTAAGTATTTACGTATAACTCCCAAATCCAAGGAAATATCAATATCAAATATCAATTTAGAGGTCAACTGCTCCTTTTATACTAGAAACTTGTATATTTTGAAATATTGTCATCTAACCTTGGCCTATATACTAGATTACGTTCCCTGTTCAAATTGTGTACTCTCAGAGCGATTTTGAAATGTTTCCCTTTTACTAGCTTCACCATTAAAAAAGTACTTGATTGTTATTAGTTGCGAACAAATTTTTGAAAAGCACTAACTCAAGCTGTTCTGCTTCAGCTCAGGCTCAAAGAAAATGAATAATACATTTATGTGCTTTTATAGAAATTTTAGAAAAAGATTTGGCAGTACGAATTTATTACACAAATTGTAAAAAAAGTACCATAGTGTGACATGTTATGCAACACAACATAATCTGACAAAATATTTTTTTAAATTTACAAAAATCACATTAACGATATTACAAAGCTAAACATGTCTATTTTCTAAAATAAAAGTGAAAACGAAAATATATTTAGAATAGAAGGACATTAAATGTTTAGTTTGTGACGAATTTTGCGATTTCTGCCATCAAATTTTAATCGGACAATTCCATAAAATTGAGATATTCACATACACGTATAAAGTGTATCTCTGATGGTGTACTGAACCTCATCCATTAAATTTGTACAAAATTGACATTTTTAAAATTTATATTCTATCCACTTTGTTTAAAATACAATGATTTTTGTTTTAACTCAAAACCGCATTTCACTTAACAAAATTAAGAAATAATCGACCCCCTTCTATCCCCCGCTATCACCGTCAATATTCCGTGACTGTCTGTCAACAATCTGCCATTTGTGGCATTATGAGTTCATGATCTTCCATTCAAAATGGATTTTCATTAAAGATTACTTTATGAAACTGAAACATTTTCATTTAAAATCGCATTTATGCATGGACACACAGCGCATACCCACACGCACACACTCTGCATACAGAGGCAAATGTTGAAACTATGATAAAAATCCACCCAGGAACTACTTTACTGAATTACACCAGCAGCAGCAATAGCAACTAGACTCGTTTCCAACAACTATATTAGAGGGCATTCCCTCTCACACATCTTCCTCTCTCTGCTTCCTAAACAAAGTTAATGCAAAGAAACAAAAATCTCAAGTAAGAAGTAAAATAAAAATATTCCATGGACAAACACGCAGACACAGCCACACAACGGACCGAAGTTTGCTATTCATATTTTCATCTACTTCTGCCCTCGCTTTTTTAGATATTTGAAATTCATACGAATTTTTGATTTTTAGCAACAGGAGGACGGACATCTCAAGTGTAGAACTTTATATAACTTTTGATGTGTTTGGAAAATAGGTAACAAATGTTAGAGCTTAGAAGGCATAACTTTTACCACACAAACTGACAGCAGGATGGACTATCCCTTCCGATAACCAGCATAGGTAGGTAGGCGTAGATTTGTTTCTTTTTCTCTCAGTCACAAGTGCTAGTCCTTTCGCCTTTAACAAGAAAATGAAAGTGCTAAAGTTAACAAGAAGAGAAGCAACAACATTACTAAAAAAGTTTTGTCAAAAATTGTTTTACAAAAATAACCCCTGACAAGGTAGCAAGGTAAGGACATGACAGGATAAAATATAATTGTTTGCAGATTAATTTATGAATTCGTGGAATAAAAATTAAAAAAAAAATCATTAATAAAAATTGACTGAAATAACAATTATTTCATTTAGATATTAAGAAAGTCACTCTAAAATCAATTTTGGAATTTTATCATTTTATTTTTTTTATTACTTCCGCTGTTGAAGAAAATTCGAAAAATACAAACGGTTATGTCATTTTATGACTGCCGTAGGATAAAAATAAACTCTAAAAAAAATTATGTATAATTCCATTTTGGGTTCTGTTATGGTAGCTACGCATTTACATTAAAATTGAATTGAACTTTCCGCATATATGGGGCCAATCCATTAAGGTAAACCTAGCAAGACTTCGTTTTGTAAGACTAAGGGTGGCGCTTAAATTATTATTATAAACGGTTATGCCATTTTTATGATTGTCGTGTGAAAAAAGTAAACACTGATAATTTTATGTAAAGTGATTGTCTGACTGAATCGCTGCCTTAACGATTCATCAACGCCCAGACGAAGCGGCTGAAGCTTGAATCTTGAAATTTTGGTTAGGGTCACTCAGCACAAATTTTGTACCATTTGTATTTGGACAACCGGTAGAACTAGAACAGTTAAATTTTGACATATCCCATGATATATGACCCTCGCGGTATTTTTATTGCAAACCAGAACAACAACATTCTGATGCCAAAAAAATGTGGATTGCCGCCAATTAATTGAGCATTCATCTTCGTAGAGCAGGTCCAAGCGAGCAGTTATACGGAAATCCAAGAATCATTTACATTAACAGAGGTAGAGGCAATTATCTC
The DNA here is from genome assembly GCF_032173495.1 of Musca vetustissima. Taxonomy (NCBI): domain Eukaryota; kingdom Metazoa; phylum Arthropoda; class Insecta; order Diptera; family Muscidae; genus Musca; species Musca vetustissima. The sequence goes on along the minus strand of NW_026881579.1, from coordinate 268,518 downwards.
TAAATCTAACTCATCAAAAGCCATTGGTCCAGACGGCATATCTATGTTTGTGTTAATGATTGGAGCAATAGGACTGGGCTATCTGACCAAAGTTCTCAAGTTATCGATGTCACAGTTGATAATTCCTGATATTGGAAAGTTTCCCGGACTATTCCAATTCTAAAACCTGATAAATCCGCTACTAATGGGGAATCCTAGCGCCCGATCTCTCTTTTTTTTCGTCCCTGAAACAGCATTTCGTTCTTGCTACCCAATAACACGGTTTCAGGGAATAATATAGCACACGACGGCTTTGCATAAAATTATTTCCAAGATTGCGAATGGCCTCAATCACGACGTCCACCTGAACGGACCATTATGGCAGCCTTAGATCCGTCCATAATCCGAAAATCCTTGGGGTGGTCTTCGATAACCTTCCTTCATTTCTCCTCGTATTCTAATTACATCAACCAAAAGGTGAAAGCTAGGAATAAAGTTTTGAAAGCTATGGCTGGCACCTCCATGGGCAACGAAAAAGAAATGTTGGCAACAACGTATAATGCTAAACAGTTCATTTGAATTTGGAGGAACGGATGGAGTTGAAATCCTAAGAATTACAATTTTTATTATCATCCGAGTGTAGGATTGGGAAATGTATATATGTGTACGAAAAGTTCTAAATGATACTGTATTTTGATTTTGGAAACACTGAAATTTGGAAATAAGAATTCTGTTGGAGTGTAGGATTGGGATAAGGATGTAGTTTTGGAAAGTCACATTCTGAAATTTGGAGCTGGAATCATTATTGGAGGATTGGGGTATGTAGAAAGTGTGTTCTAAATGGTACTAAATTGGGTACAATTATATTTGGCTGAAGGGATCGGGCTGGAATCCTGAAAATGGGAAATTTCTATTGGATTTATAAGAGAACAAAGGAAATAAATTACACTAAAGTGTTAATTATGGTCAGTATTGGTGAGTAGGTTAATTAACCCTTCTGACATATGGAGTTTTCTGTAAAAACAAAATAATATATTTAGACATGTTTAAATAATTCTCACATTGAGAATAAAACTTTTGAAATTTTGCTATTGCCAAAAGTGTCTGTGTCAAGTGTCAAGAAGTGTCTGACCAATGTACGTTCTATGACGTCAAAAGTATCCTCAGACACGTATTTTCCAGTACAGACCTAGTGAAATAGCCGTATAGTAAACAAGCCGAACCACAAGGACACAGTGTAAGAATGAACCGCCTTAATCAACGTACAATGGACTAACAATACTAAAATACTAAATACCCCGATTTTTTGGTATTCGATAAACTTTAACTATATTCCGATGTAGTATTTAACCTTCAGATGCTGCAAAAACATCCTGGAAAACATTTCACATCGGGATTTTTATAACCCTTATGAAATATTCCTTCTGATATTACACATTTAAAAAGGTTTTTATTTATTTATATTTTGACTTTTCAACACAAAATAATGACCAATTGTGTATTAAAATATATCGATGCAACCTTTCAACCTCTCCCACTCTGCCACCACTCGCTACAAATACAACAAAAGCCGATTTAATGAAAATTTAATTAAGCCAATGATTTTTCAGCCATTAATGAATGGCGGAATACCATGGCAATCTGCAAATATCGAAAATCATTCTTTTTTTTACAATTTCCCCGACTATTATGAAAAGACATCAACAATTGTTGAAATACGACGATAAACAAAAAACAAAAGCATTTCAACAAATGTATGCATGCAACAAAAACAACAACAACAGCTACAATAACACCAACACATATATATTTTCTCTCGTAATTAATGACAACAATTAAAATGGAAAGCAAAAAAAAAAGTAAAAAAAAAAACTATTGTTAATTCAGTGCCTTGTAAAAATAAAGAAAAGTGAAATTAAAAAAAAAATCATTCTCTGCAAAAACATCCTGTGGTAACGGGAGATCACTTTTAATACCAACACCCAAAGGCAAGCGGCATGCCATGTGTGGCAATTAAATGGAGAATGTGAACCAGCGAACTGAACCCTCCTCTTTTGTTGATGGATTCCCTGTAGAATGTGTAACGGCTAAGGGAACAGCAGCGTGTCCAACAATACTTACGGCTTTCATTAATATGACCCAGTTTTAATGGTCTTTGCTACCACAATTGTCCACACCAGTTCAAAAGGGATGGCGTGAGCGAAAAAAACTAATGCCACAGAAAGAATGCTGCAACATGTTCATATTTAGTTTAAAGAAAATATATATGTTATTGTTAAAACAAATTAATGTATTTAAATTTTAATGTTAAAAATATACGATTTATATTTTATCGCAGGATAAAAAAAATATCCGAGTGCTCTTCACTTCTAAAAGGTTACTCCATTCGCTTCAAATTTGATTAATTGATAAAAGTATTATCAATAAAAGTATTTAATAAAAATATTACGAATTTGATCAAATCGGACATTCCATTTACTTCAAATTGGATTAACAAATTTTGACATTTATAGAGGAGGTACCAGAAGAAGGTTGCCAAATTCCGATCCGAAAAAAGTGGACATCTGGATTTAATCAGCAGGTCTAAATATAAAAAACTTGACACAACAAGTAAAAAAGTCGTTAAGTTCGGAAGAACCGTACATTTTATATCCTCCACCACGTGTTGTGCGATAAAAATGTCCTTAATCGGTCGGTACCAAAATACTATTGAATTATGTGTTAGAAGGTTGGCTATGCTCGGAAAAAATTAACGTTCCAATAAATTTAAAATTATATTGAATAATTTTTGGAAATATTTTTTTTTTATTACCCAGAATATAAAAATTATATCTGATATAAATAACTAGCATATGCGTGTTATTTCATTAGCGAATGTGAGGATTATTTAATCATGTCTAAATATATTATTTTGTTTTCACAAAAAACTTCATATGTCAGAGGAGCTAATTAACCAACACATATTGGCCAAAATTAGAATTTTAGTACCATTTAGTTATTTATTTCTCCTTTAGTACATATTTCCAAAACTACCTTCATATCTCAACAATACACACCAATATTAAAGGCAACAGAAATCTAGCTCTATACTAAATTGTGCACTATTTGTTATCTTATGTACTCTTATAGTACTTATTTCCAAAACAAATTCCAATCTGCATGATTCGAGCTCTACAGGTTCACCCAAAATTCAAATTGTACCAAATTTAGTACATATTAGTACTACTTTGCTAAACTTCATACATGGCCCAATCCTATACCAAAATCCACATTAGGTATCATTTAGTTCCATTCACTTCAAATTGGATTAACAAATTTTGACATTTAAAGAGGAGGTACCTGAAGAAATTTGAAGTTAGGACAAGGAAAACCTATCTTCGAATTTCAGAATTTTGGCTCTATCGTTTCGCCAAAAATTCAAATAGTACCCATAAGTATGCATTTTCAAAACTACCTATATCATACAACCAATAAAAATCTTATTTCCCGCTGTTAGGATTCCAGACCTATCGATTCATCTAACTCCGAATTGTACAACATTTAGTACACATTAGTACTATTTTCCTAAACTTCCTACAAACCCCAATCCTACACCCCAACAGTGATCCTAACTCCAAATTTCGGAATTCCAGCTCTATCGGTTCACCCAAAATTCAAATTGTACCATTTAGTACCAATAAGAATGAATTTCCAAAACCACATACATACCTCAATCCTAGGCTTATTTTCAGCTCTATCTGTTCAACCAAATCTAAATTCTACCAATTATAGTACGATTTAGTACGTTTTGTACACATAAGTAAAAAAATCAAAACTATGTACATAAACCAATCCTACACTCCGAATTTCAAATTTCAGAATTCCAGCTCCATCCGTACCTCCAAATTAAAATTGTACGAAATATATTACCACATAGTACTTTTCGTATACATGAGTACATACTTCCAAAACTATGTCCTTATATCGACATACTTCACAACCTTAATTCGCATTCCAAATTTCAAGTTTTTAGTTTTTTTCGCATTTTCGAATTTTCTAAAACCCCCATTACTAACCCCTTTACTACCCCCTACACAAATATGACTTTTCGTGACGTTCTGGTACGCCACTTTCGGACTATGAGTGATGCTCACCCATAATTTCAAGATTCGTCTGGGCGTTGATGAATCGTTAAGTCAGTCAATCACTTTACTCCTTTATTAATATAGACACTTCGATGAGAATGTTGGGGGCTATCTATATTAAAAATTGGACCAATATATAGAATTTCCCGCAAACATATGTTTTAACCTCCGAACTTTCTGAATACCAAATTACAGCCACTACAATGGGAAAATGCGACTAAACTTTAAAAACTGACAATGGGGCTCTACCCTATATTCATCATTTACACCAAATATTAACAATATTTGCGGAAATATTTTGGCTAAAGACTTAAAACTCGAAAATGGCTCGGCATCGTTATATTTACCAAATATATTTACCCTTTACCAAAACTTAAACCGATATTGATAATTGTTGTTAGGGATTTCTGAGACTCCATAAATAGCCGAAAAAATAAATTAGAGCCAATTCGGTGGAATAACTTTCCCATTCTTCCCAAAATGCCGAATAATGGGGCTAATCGGATACTTGTGTCATTTTTTTTTTTTTTTTTTTGTTAGGAAGATTTGCTACTCGATGAGAATCAAAACAAGTAAAAAATTGTCAGTCGGTGTTGCCGACAGATATATATATGGTATGCGGAGGAGGTATTCGGAGTTATTATTCGTTTCATATATGGTATATGTTTCAGTAAAGATGTTTCGGATTTTATTTTCAGCAAATATATAATATTGACCCTTTTTGTAGGATGTAGGAGAGGGCAGAAGGGTCTTCTTTTCGGACTTGATTTAGGCTTGATAAAGATAACAAGTTGTCCAAAATGCGGTTCAAATCCATTCGCCTGATATTGGATGTATAAATATTGAACATTTTAATCCTTTGTGGGGGAGATACCAGAAGTAGTGGACATATGGGTCCCATCTTCTTACTTGATCTAGGCTTTGTAAGTTAATAGATTGTGAAAATTTTCATTAAAATCGGATATTGAGTTTGCACGTTATTATAAAATTAATTTTTAGCACAATTTTGACCCTTTTGTGGGGGAGGTACCAGAAGGCCTGGACCGATAATCCCCATCTTTGAACTAAAACTAAGTTTGGAAGAAATATTAAGCTGTGCAAAGTTTTATTGAAATTGGTTATTCCCTTCGAGAGTTATAGTGCGCACTAGCCAGACAGACGGACAATGCACGGACGGACATGTGTAAATCGACTCCAAATTTTCTGAAACGGATTTGTTCCAAAGAAACATGTGATCTGAAATCAATATTTCAATGAGGCTCATTTTCAGGGTATCAACGTGTATATACCCTCATTAGCCATAAGGCTGAGGGTATAAATATAAAAAATGAAATTAGAGCCAATTCGTTTGAACAACTTTCTCAATCTTCTGAAATATGGGGTAGCATTATATGGGGGCTAATCGGAAAATTAGGTAAATATTTTTTTTTAAATTTTTTTAGGGAGATTTGCAACTCAATGAAAATCCAAACTATAAAATTATACTGATAATTTTTGGTAGGAATATTGAAAAACCCTGAGAACCGGCAAAATTAGATTAGAGGCACTTAGTTTGAACAACAAACAATCTTCTCAAAATACCGAATGAGGCCAATATTTTTTTTAACTTTTGATAGAGAGATTTGGTATCCAATGAAAACTCAAGATATAAAAGTTACTCATAAATTTTGATAGGAAAATTTGAAACCCGCGAAAATTCGAGAACGGTATTATACCTTTATATGGAGGCTGCCCTAAAAATGGACCGATAATCTACAGAATTTTTATTTTGATCAAGAATATATGTAATTTTTGGGGTCTCGGGTGAATATTTTGATTGTTTGTGTTTATTAAAGGTTTAATGCCTTAAGGGTCGCCTGGCTATTGGCATGTATATGTAGGCACTAGGTTATGTTGTCCTAGGTTATTTGCAGGTGACGAGCCATGAATCTATACGCAAGAGCACGAAAGAAAACACAAATCGCCTGTTTATCACTTTTTTTCGGAAAAAGTAGTTAGGCGGTGTAACTGTTCCGTTTAAGTGACGTAGGGCGGTAAATGCGAAAAATAATAAAACCAATTTTTGAGGACAAATATTCTCTGTTCAATTACTGGACCAGAAATATATAAAATAGCACTGGTAGTATGACCTTTCGAATCGTATACATACGCAACATATAATTAATTTTCAAAATAGACATTCAAGTATTATTCTTGAAAAATGGCGGTCATGTGCTATACACATTCTTCTACTGTTGTTTGATAACAGCACTTTGCAATTTGTCTCTCCTTAAATGTGGGACCAGACATCAAAGGAATGAAAAAAAAATCAACTGTGTCCCCCAAGGAGTATTTTTATTCAAAACATTCACATATATCCTTCGTATGTACATATACACAGGAATACACACATCCTTGTGAGTGAAATAAACAAATATTAGACAAACATATACACAAATATAACACTCCCACCACCGCCACCGCCACCATCATCGTCATCATAATAATGGGTTTGATTCCAACATCACACGATCCTCGAGAGGTGGTACAGCAATTCCAGGACAAGACAACAACTAAATGAGAATAGCAGCTGGGAGACCACCATAACGATGACATGCAATAGATGTCGTCGTTCCATGACCATATTTCCCAACTTGCAGTCACCACTTAGTTGGACTACCACAAGTGGTAACACATCGTTTATGGTGTTTATTGTCTGTGTGCGAGAGTGTTGGTGTATTCATGTGTTAGTGTGTGTGTGAATAAGCAGTTGTTCTCATTGACACAAGAGTTGTGTTTAGTGTCATTCGCAGATTCCCAAAGCCAAAATAGTGGGATGGGTATCATTGTTTTTAAGTGCCGCTGTCTAATGAAATAACCCCATCATACGGGCACACACACACGCGGAGAGAACACAAAGTCACATTTGGTTGGTTCACTTTTTGATAAAGTGTGAGTGCGGCTGTGTGAGTGTGTGTTTAAGCATGAATTGTTGTATTTGGTGGCACTTTAATAGACACTTATGACACTTCATTGCATTGATGATGAGCAGGCCAAATCCCCCCATACCAACTTTGAATAAAAATCAATGGTGTTCCCCTTGTGGTGGCTTGTGCTACCCAGCCATTGGCGAACCGTACACATTGTTGCCCATCATTAATTGACATTTAATGTGTCAAAATGCTACTTCATTGACATTTTAATGAAATCTCCCATTAAAGGTTATTTGCCAACACAGTTTTCCCCATTTAACGGAAAATGCTTCATAAATATTTGTATGCGCTAGATACAGATATGCCATCAGATCATTATTGGGGGTGGAGGGAGGTCGAGCATACTCCTGTGCTAAAAGAGAATGTCATAATGGCCAACCCATTTCAGGCTCATTTATTAAGTGGTTTGTGTTATAAAATGTTATCAATATTTTAAAAATGCTTCTAAAATTAAGGAAATAATGTGAGAATAATGGTTCGAGAAGAGGAGCACGGAGCAATGTGCGGGGAATTTAAGTTAAAATCGATAAAATGGATGCCTTGAGAAAGTGGCATTTTTATAAATACTGATACCAAGACTATATTCGAATTCGATCCAAGTGAAATTATTGATATCACTGTACGACAAGATTTTAGTGGCGGAAAATTTCCATTTGGGATGAAAGACCTTGGTGAGTATATGAAAACCCCAAAAGGAAAAATTTGCCGCAGGTCAAAGTTCGGAGATATGGAGTGATAATTTTTTTGCTAGCGACCCTATTATACTTGAAGAGGTAGCTTCATATCATGATTTGTAGCTATTGTATGTATTTGTTGATATTGCATTTATTCAGTAAATCGTATGAGGATTTTTTTCTGTATGTTGCTCCTATGATTAGGTGGAGTCCTCAAAGGCGATATTAGTGAAATTTAGGATTTTATCGCTGCGATCCTAGTTAAACAAAGAAAATCGACAACGGTTGCTAAATATGACGTGCAAATGGATTATACCAGAAGTGGAGTATAGAAACTTGAAAGCTTATTAACCAGTTCTAACCCATTTCACTTGACCGAGACACTAGTAATTGATACACAGAATAGGTCCACAGTCAAGTGTGGAATAGCTAAGCCTTTACCCCGGTGCGGACCAAATTATATGACCATAATAAATGACGTACTATGGGAGCACTTTAGACTAGGCTAGGCTCCCTAACATACGTTTTAAATTATGATGACGAAACAAAACAGCAATCTAACGTGTTGTCCTTCGAAAACGAGTCCAAACCCATGAAAGTTGTTTGAGGAATGAGCACATTCAAGCATATTGCACCATGGCAAAATGAGCTCTCATATATCGGCTCAAAACAGCGTCAAAGGTTCAAGCCCTGACGCAATTCTTAACCAACTGAATTAGCTCTGAGTGGATCAGCACACACTAACTTGTCGTTAGCCAAACACTTCGTGGCTTTTTGAAAACGCTTCAAACTGTAGTAAGTTCTATGTCCATGTTTCCTTATTGTTAGATACGCTCTTTTTGAATGCCATTTACTTCGGGAAAACAAATGTCCCCTTCCCTTTAATTCGAATGAAAAGGAGTAGCTACCATAACAGACCCCAAAGTTGAATTCAACATAAATGCATCAGAGTTAATTTGTTTTCTTCGACAATAATACAAATGGCATAAACGGTTTTATGAAAAATTAGCGTATCTTACTACTAGGGAAAATAATTTTTGAAAAAAATAAATTTTAAAGGCATAACCTTAAATGGGATTTTCAGGCAAGCGCATTTCTCAGGAGCAAGTGATCCGGTCCTTTTTTGTGTTTCTACGTCTAAAAACTAGTCATTATGATTTATGATAATCTACAATGTAGTATTTAAAACAATATTTAAATTGAAGATACACAACCAAATACAGAAACTCATTTCCTTAATTTGAATACCTGATCTCTTCACAATATTACTTTACATTTTCTGGGAAACGAAAATTAAAATATTATTTGAAAATATCATTGGAAATTCAGCAATGTAAATTCAGTATGTCAAAGAGCTTTGCAACAATTCATTAAAATTACATTGTAAATTAAACAATACACTTACATACGTACATACATACACACAAATGTATACCTGTATTGATTTATTGAAATGTTCAGAAAATTATATATTGCGATTAATTTGCATGTGTGTCTTTGTGTATGTAGATGTGCATCCATATAGAACGGATGGATATTGTTGAAGTTCCTCTTCTTCATATGTTGTATATGGCTCATTAATGTGCTTTAAATGATTTATGTGTCACAGAAATAATTATTGAATGTCATTTGTTGGCCAATATTCCCTTTCATTAAATCCTACCACGCCTCCCACACATTTTTCGAAAATTGCTGCTGTACTTCGATTGTTACCATTCCTATCACTAGGGAGCCATAAACTATATGTCGACTTTTATTAATTGACAGTAAATATGGATGGCAAGTTTGTATGTACGTATGTACGATATAACAAATTATGTTTTGTACTTTAAAATTAAAATTATTATGCAGTATTTGAATACGCTTCTCTCATTATTGAACCAATGAAAAGCATATTGAAAGTTTTGCCGCAACATATATTTACGAAGCACTCCAATGTAGTTACACAGTACAATTAATTACCTATTTGCATAGACAAGCGACATTAACCCCCTTTTGGTGACTTTTAACTAAGATATTAGGGGTGCTGAATATATGGAAAATGTGTACATATGAAGTATTGACCATTTCCGATTTATAAATTCCAATGTTATTTAGAATTAATTCGAAATGTACTGGTGTATCTTCAACGATCGGGTAAAGGTGGAAAAGGTCGATGAAAATATACGAATATCGATTGTTTGTCTTTGGGGATCATATCAATTTTGTTGAATATATAAATTCAATAAAAGTATTTTCTATAAAAATATTCCTCATTCCATTTGACTGAAAACCTTTCATATATAAAATATGCTGCAATAGCTAATAAACAAATATATTAATATTTTTCTTCACGACATTTAAAGTAACCAGCAAAAAATTAATAGCGACATTTTGGCGAATTTGTCCTTTCATCCCGATCATTGTCATGCATTACCATGCACATCTAATGCATATTTTCGTAACGATTGGGCCAAAACTGCTTCCGATTCATCTAGTCGACATTTGCAGAAACTCTCTGTAATATTAGGTCGGGGAAAGAGAAATCCATTATTGTTGTGTGTAAATGGTTTAGAACAGTTATGGTCGATTTTTAGCTCCTGGGTGATGTTACGACTGCTAACATGCCGGTCAAATTCGATAATTTCTACCAATTTTATCGACATTTTCGACGACGGGCCTACCTGTGCGAGATGCATCTTTAACATCAAAAATTATCGGAACCATAAACACCATTCACAATTTTGGCTGCTTGACTTGCATTTTCGTAAAATTTACCGAATTTTCTCTTTGATACTTTACGAGAAATCTCTCAGTAAAGCCATCTTTTTCCCCGACAGTTCTAAACATCAAGCTTTTACACTCAACAATCATACGTAACACCACCACAGCTTTTCAAATATACACTGGAGGCCAAAAATATAGCAACTGAAGTTGCAAACTGAATAAATGACCTGTAACTTGTTTGAAAACTACGTTAAAGAGAAAGTTTTTCCAAATATAAATAGATATGGATTAAAAAAAATTATAAACGTAAAATTTATTTTGAAATAAAAAATATTCAATAGAAAACTAAATAGACCCAATTTTTACACGGTCAAAACTAAACTTTTTGTTTTTCTCTTATAAATAAGCAAATTTTGCCAGTAATAGAAAGCATAACCATAAGGCATTCAACCAATAAAATGCTCAATTTGATCATATACGAAGGCGGTTTCCTTAGCCTATCAACGAAAAAAAATAGTTTTTCAAAAATATTTTTATTTTTTAATATAATTTCCTGAAACTTCAATACACTTTTCCTCCTATTTTTCCTAGTTTTCCTCAAGGCCCTAGTTTACAACTGTAATTGCATATTCATTTGAGGTAAAGCGCTTGCCAGCAAGAATTTTTTAGATGTGGGAACAAGTAAAAATCACTCGGAGCTAAAGCAGGAGAATAAGGTGGGTAGTCAAGCAACTCGTACTTTAATTCATTGGTTTTAGCCATTGTTCAAAAATACTCTTGTGCGCTGGTGCGTTGTCTTGTACATCTAATTGATCCAAAAGGTTGTAATAGCTCTCTGAATTTATTGTTTTACCCTTTTGCAGATAATCAATCAATAAAATACCTTTGAAGTCCCAAAAAAACGTTGGCATAACCTTAAAATTCAAGGGCTGGAATTGTTTTTTGTCTTCTTTGGGGCACTTCCTCCAGCTCCATTCCATTGTTTGGATTGTTCCTTTGTCTCTGGAGTATAGTGGTGGATCCATGTCTCATCAACAGTTATGAAATAATGCTTAAACTTCATTTTATTTCGCTTAAAACGATCCAAACAAGCTTATGCGTTTTTGATCGACGGTTAAAAAATGCGGCACCCATTTTGCAGAAAGCTATTTCATCTGTAGTTCTTCATGCAAAATTAAATGGACTCGATCTATTGAGATGTCCATGATATTAGCAATTTCGCGCACTTTTTTTATTCGTCGATCATTTAATACCATATCATGCACATTGGCTACAATATCTGTTGTTGTTGCTGTTTTTGGACGATCACTACGTTTAATTTCAGCAACCCAATTTTTTACTGCTGCATATGAAGTAGCACTTTTACCTAACACATTCCCCATATCATTGTTAATTTCTTGTTCCGATAAACATTTTTTTATGTACATATTTAATGACAGCACACATTTCTAATTTTCCCATTGTAAAAAAATGCGGATGTGTCTTTTCTGAACACTTGTTTCTATATAAAGGAGTTGCCAGATCGAAACAAAATTTAACATGTGTTCAAAACAAAGATGGAAGTTTCCAAAACACTTAACTTTTTTTCTGCTTATACCGCGCTTTTTGTGCTAACTTAGCACTGCTAAGCTAAGATGCCCTCGTACAATTCTTTGCATCCTGAACCTTTGGTTAGAGGCTAGTCTGTTTGTTTGTGAAACTCTTTTGATTTGGTCATCTATGATACACTGAAGATTTTACTATAGGTTGAATATCGGATGATTGTGCTGGCCATTGTAAAAAGCAGATTTTTGAATCCCGCAAGCAACTGTCAAGCTGAAACGACCACACAAGCGATAGAGAACTTTTTTTGTCCTGTTAATTCAAATGCATTGATTTTTTAAGTTCTTTCACCAAACGACTCAACGAATGTTTGTTGATGTATTAAATGCTTAAATGCCACATCACATGATGCTTTGTTAAAACTTCTTAAATTTAAAACTTGAAGAAATTATGGAATGTTTATATAAATATTTTACTTACACAGACGAATACTAAGATCATTTCAAAATGCACGTACCTGGAAAAAAAACAATAAAAATTCAATTTATTAAAAAAAACCCTGTACATAAAAATATATTAAGAATAAGGAGCATAACTTAATGCGCTTTGCAATGGAAAGAAAATCCAGAGAGAACCTATATACCCACTATTATGCGCCATAAGTTCAAATGCATCAAGGTCCAACATTTGTGATAACACCAGAAACTATAGTTTTCAAATCAGACGCGCACGTTTTTGTGCAATTCTCAGAAGTGTAATAAATTATGTATTTTTTAATTGTTTTTATACAATAGATTAAGGTGTCTATTGTTTCGTTTAGCATTTAATAGCATTTATCGATTTTTATTTATTTAGTTATAGAGCGAGTTTCCGATACCTCCTCCGCACAATATCAAATGTCAGGATTCTGACCATATTCGATCACCCATACTAATTTATAACTTTTAAGCACTTTACGTACTCTTATACACAGCAAAAAAATTAATGTATATTTTCATAATTTCTTTCATAGTTAAATACAAGTATAAATTCTTATAATCATGAAAAAGCCACTATTTTGTCAAAAAAAAACTTTCAGTTAATTGATATCACAACTAGTTTCCTATTTCTCTTTACTTTGTCGCTATTTGCGGTCATTTGTCCTCTCACTCACTCCCTCTCTCTATTTATCTATATATCTATGTATATGATTGTTCTAATGACACGAAACATGAACATGGTAAGAGTAGATGAGAAGAAGCGAAATAAGACATAACGAAGAAGAAGAAACCATAAAATCCAAATAGTTTTTTTTCATTCTCTCTCTCCCTCTCTGTGATAAGAAAGTTTATGAATTGTATTCATAAAATGCAAAAATCCCAAAATTGGCAACACTTTCTGAACTCTTTTCATTTAATATACGAATAATTTTTTATTGTGTAATACGAATTTCCAAAGACTTATCACATACATAAATTTTGAAAGTAAAAATGAAACTTAAAATACCGTCGAGTACGTGTATAAGAAACAACAGTTATAACGAATTTCATCTATAGCGAACACATTTCGAGGTCCGGAAGTTTTAAGACATATTTTTCATACAATCGTCACTCTTATAACGAAATAGTTTTCGGGCCTACCATTGAGTTAAGTTAATTTTTACGCTAACACTCGCAGTTTTTATGTTTTTTATATACTATTTTTCACAAATCACGTCCCACATCTAATATAATGAAATACTTTCGATATAACGAACTAATTTATTCGCTTCAAGTTCGCTATACCCGTACTTGACTGTATAATCCAAAATATTGACTTTCCAATTTACATTTACTTACATAATCCCACTTTTTTCCTATGAAATCAAATATAAACAGACAAAGAAATTAATGAATTTAGAATAAATGAAATGAATTGTATCCACAATATCTCCAAGGAACTATTTTTAGAGACGTCAGTTCCCATCAGTCACTGAATGGGTTAATTATGTGGCTGTCATTATGTCATAGCTTAAGAAGCATTTATGCATTTATCTTCAAAGACTTATAAAATAGACGAAGAAGAAGAATATTGCATTTTTATTATCATACAAGTCGTCTGCTGCTATTCATCTTTTCAGGCTTAATTATTTCTAATGGCATTTATTAGAAATTTATGAATAGACATTGTATGGCTGTTTCTGCTGCTGTAGCATCAGAAGCAGCCGTACAACCGACAGGCTGGCTGGCAGGCAGGCAGTCGGGCAGAAACCCCATTATCAGTAAATATCTATGAATACACACTTCGAGAGCATTATTCTTGACTGGAGCTGTCTATGCGAATTTGAATTGCCAACACAGTTAAGTAGTAGTGGAGGACGGATTCTATTCGACCGAGAACCTTACAAGTTTAAAATTTTAATATGAATTGTGTGCAACTTAACAAGTTTATTGTCAACTTATCTGTGGTGCTTAATATAAATGACAATATACGGGATATTTTCTATGGAAATGCAAGATAATAATTCAACGAGTGCGTTCATGTGTATGCAAGAGAATGACAAATAATAATGACAAGGAATTGCAGTTCACAAGTAAGAAAGCAAAATCACTGTTTGCAGAAGATTGTCAATATTAGAATGTAATTAATTTTATAATAAGCCATAAGTATACATATATTGCAATTTAAATTTCACAATCATCAAAGAATACAAAGTTTGTTGTGAATTCTTAAACTACATATTTAATCAATAATTCATAAATTTTGGGCATAATATAATATGATAGCAATGACCGACTAAATAAAGTAATGGATTGTTTAAAAAAAGTTTTGGTTTTTCCTAATACAAAATTAGCTTTTATATTTATTCATTATTTAACGCATCATTTCTCTATGAACACAGAGTACGTATGATGTGTGTCGTCAGTCATACGCCACAAGGGGTATTAAGGAAATGATCGACAAAAATTAATTTTTAATGAGTAGTTTAATTGAACCACAAAAGCGTGGATTTTGTAAAGAATATTTTTAAGGACACAGAAGCATAATATTTCTTCAAGTACCAAACATGCTTGGAATTGCTAAAGTATATTTTTTCGAGGACTTTCAAGTTTATCGATGAAACAAGCGAAGGGTTTATTTGGCTCGTCTTCGCAGACCCACACGGTCTATAGCATAAAAACTGGTCTATATTAATTTAGAAGTGTTTCTCACACGATCGAAAGATAGAATCTATGGAAGCAATACCCGTTATCTCACAGTAATTCATATGACGATCTTTGATTATGAGAAAACGCCCGGCATTACTTTTTGTGCAGAAAAGAATTTTTTCTGCCGACCTTTGTTTTAGAAAGAGCCCACAGATGCACTCCACCAGGCAAAAGTTGTGCAATAGTCGTATGAAAATATATTCGAGGAAGTTCCATTTTTTGCCAATTGAAATAAATCAATTAAAAAAAAAACAAGTAACAATGTGTCAGTCGGTGTTGCCGACCTGTGATTTGCGGATGTCTTCGGGATTATATATAGATTTTAATATTAGCTTTATATATAAGAAATATATTTTTATCAAAGAGGTTTCGGATTTAGTATTGATAAAATTTTATAATATATTTTAGCATAATTTTGACCATGTTGTGGGGGGGTACCAAAAAGTGTGGACCGATATTCCCCATCTTCGAACTTAAACAAAGGTTGGAAGAAATATTAAGAAGTGCAAATTTTGCACCGATTTCATTGGTTGGTTGCTGCCTTCGAGAGTTATCGTGCGCACCAGCCAGCCAGACAGACGGACATGTGTAAATCTACTTCAAATTTTCTGAAATGAATTGGTAAAAAAACATGGGGTCTAAAACCAATATTTCGATTAGACACATTTTCACCGTATCAAAGTGTATATACCCTCATTAGCCATAAGGCTGAGGTAGATGATGTCGGACTACATTATATGCTGTATATCTATTATCTAAAATGGTTTTATCCCACTCGGATGCAAAATGTAGCTATGGTGTGAAGTGGGATAAATCGCAACAGTATTTTTTATACGATTATGAGATTTCATAAAATTAAAAAAAATCCGCCATTTATGTCCACATATATTTATGCCCCCAATTGGTTTTACCATGTTCAAGTGTTCAATTATTTATTTTTTATTTTCATATAATTTCACACAATGTATTTGTTGATACAATATAAAATATTTGCAACATTTTTTGTGTTCCCACAAATAACAGTTGTTCAACACATATTTTACATCATTTCCAAACTATATAGACATTTGTTAGCGTATGAGCTTCTATGCCCGAAAATAGCCAATTGAAAAGTAATCACTGATGAGCCCAACCAATCCAACAAATATTCGACAAGAAGAATCCGATAAAGAAAAAAAGCAAAAAAGCAACAACAACAAATACGTTAGAAAATATTTACACCGAGTATATGTTTGTGTGTGTGTGTTATTGAAATCATTATGCCCAAGCAGACACAATGGCAGACAGACTAATTAAAATATAACCCAGAGCTTTGGTGGCCGGTGGAAGTGAGGAGGAGGAATATTTTCTCAAACATTTGTAATAATTAAGAAATAATCCATCCACCATATCTATTCACTGTCCCCCTTTCATTCCAATTCATTCATTAAAATAACGAAATGCCGCAACAGCTACAACAACGTCGAATGGTATCGGCAATTAGATGCTAAACAGATTCCAAACATAAGATCAGACCGATATTTGAGTAAAACTAGGTTAGTAATGTAAACATGTGTGTGTTTGTGTGAGTGTACGTCCAAAACATCATGTGAAGAATAATCAAAAGTTGCGATGGAATATATAGCAGCGGC
The DNA here is from genome assembly GCF_032173495.1 of Musca vetustissima. NCBI lineage: Eukaryota > Metazoa > Arthropoda > Insecta > Diptera > Muscidae > Musca > Musca vetustissima. Next base: position 251,723 of record NW_026881579.1, on the reverse strand, counting down.
TACATAATTGGAAATATATGTGTACTACTCTACTATATCAATGTAAACAAATGGGTGAAAATGGACAAGGGCAAACGAGGTTTTTAGAGTTTCTTTCGATTATTTGACTGAATTGACAATTTCTTTATTTCAAAATAAAAGTAGGAACACCATAAGGTGTAGTGTATGTTAAATTTTTCACTCCGTTTGAAACATTCCAAAACTCAGTCACCAGAGACTTCATAAAGTATACAAATTCAATGTGAATCAAGAGAATTGATTTAACTCAAAAATTATAGCGAATATCCTTACAAATAGTTTATACGATAGCAATGTAGGTCCAGAATAATGAAAATAAAACAATTTAAAATGACGTTAAGTTTAGTCCCATTGAATTGGAGTCCCATTTATTGGGTTTATTCAACACAAATGTTGCCAAGACCACTTAACGTTCTAAGCCATCAACACACTTCCAAAACTGTTGCGCAAAAGCATGTGTATACCATGGAAGCAATTGTAGGTGTGTGGATTAATTATCCATCGCTACAACAAAAAAATCTGCTTTGAAAAGGACTGTTCCTAGAATGAAGACAAATGTCGAATTTTGACAAATTTGAATTTAATTCGCAAATGCAAGTTTCGCATCAGGGCGGAATAAATACAAGTTATCAACGTACGACCTATGTAAAGCCACATAGCCCAATATGCCTGATGAGCCGCTTAACCAACGGCAAAACGCGTCGCATAATGGTGGGTACGTAGGTTCTTCTCGTGGCTTTCCTTTTCATTGCAAAATTTAGATCATCAAACTCGACTCGAAAGTGTATAAATAATCACTAAAAATCACTTTCAAAATGATCACAAAAATTCAAATAACAAAAAAAAGTCTTATCATAACACTAATTTTACATAATTTAAATGTCATGCTCTGGTTGAGGGTATTTTGAGAATGTAGGACATAATTTCTAAACGTCACACGTAATTTTCGGAATCCCAACCTGTGTGTCTGTAGTTTCGTATTTTGTTTTCTCTTTAAGCACAACTCGATTTTCTGTATATCGAATGTTTTTCTATTAGCCGTTTTTACATGTTTTCTAGTAGTATTTTGGGATTGTTTTACTATTTTCAAAATGCTGATCCTTAGTGGGGCAGGCACCAGTAGGGATGGGCCTATAGCCCCCTTCATCGAACGATTGTCGAGAGAAAATTAGTTCTTCACCATGCTGAACTAGGAAAATATCAACGGAAAATAGTGGAAATACTCAATATTACACGAGCTGATATCCAAAAAATTATATTGAGGCACAAACCCGAGAATCGAATTTTCCGAAAAGCAGCAAGAAAAAATATTCAATATAAGGGACAAGAAATGGTTGCTAAGTGCAAATAAACTTACTGAAATCACAGGGAAATATCTGGAAAAGAAATGTAAGAAAAAAATATTTAGGAGAATTTAGCGTATGCATAGTCTTCATGGTAGAGTTGCACAAAAAAAAAGCCATTCTTAACCCAACCCCAATAACCGGAATATCCCATTGAGTTAGTTCCGGAACACAAATGAAATAAGTTTGAGTTTGAAAACTGCTATTTCTGCAGAGGAAAGCAAATTAAACTCGTTTGGGTCGGATGGCCCAATTAAGGTGTGGCGCAGAGCGAATAAAGCCATGGACCCTGCGCACACAATTCCGACTATAAATCACAGATGAGTCTCTGCAATGGTATGGGGCGATATGAGCATTCTAAAGGATAATGTGAAATGTATTGCTGAAAAATTAGGATTGGGGACAACATTTAAATTTTATCAAGATAATGATCCTAAACACAAGTCCCAGATCGTTCGAAAATGGATGATTTATAATTGTTCAAAAGTGATTCAAACACCTTTTCAGTCGCATGATTTGAATCTTGTAGCGAATTTATGGAGTATTTTGGAGAAAACTATTGGAAGCTATATCATCTCAAGCATACCAAGTCTGACAATTGCTTTACAAGTATAATCGGGAAAATTCAGACATCTTACATGGAAAACTTGGTAAAATCTATGCTTAAAAGGTCAAAAGCTGCAAAACATAACAAGGGACATCTTACTAAGTAGGGGAGATTGGGTCACTTTCAGCATCGGGGCACCTTCGGCAATCGCGTTTTCGATATGAAGCTCTCACCTTACATCTCTAGTTTCGATACATTGGTATCGAATATCGAAATAAATAACTGTCACAAAGTTAGAAATTTCTAGCTAATAAACTTATTTAAATGCACGGTTTTTTGTATTTTTACAACTGTTTTTGTAATATTTCCATTCAATTTCGTAAGTTTACGTGTATAAAACTTATCAAAATTTAAGACAATATTATTAAAAAGTGGTTAATTACGATTTGTATTTTTAGCCTGATAGAAAAAAATGAAAAAAAAACTATAAAAAATACATTTGGGGTAGATTCGGCATTTTAAAGTGGGGCACATTCGGCCATAGTGCAATATTATTTCCTTAAAATGTTTTTGGGTTTGTCTTTAAAAATAATCCTTTAATATGGTTTGAAATTACATACATAAGACTAAACATGCTTGTATTGACGAAAATGCGATAGAAAAAACCTATTTCTGATGGTGTGTGCGAACTTGAGATTTCAACGTCCGCCGCTGGAAAATATAGCCCTAAAATTCAAACATTGTGTCGCGTATTAAAACCAAATAGAGCCTTTAGAGGATCTGAATTTCAACCAGACTGATAGCAATGATAATTACTAGGCTATGACTATAGTGCCGAATGTGCAACATCAAATGCCGAAGCTACTCCGGGTTGGGGCACATTCGGCGAATTCGATTTTTTTGCAAAAAGTTAAAATTTGTTTACTAATACTAATTTTTATATCTATTTGGTACTAGCTTTTATAATTAAGTGTCAGATGACAATAATCAGCCATAAAGTTTTTATATATGTTGGATAATTACTGAGATATAGAGCTCTAAACAAAAAGTGCAGAAGGTGCCCTAGTCTCACCTACTATCCAAAAAAGCTGTAAAACATATCGGGACATCATACTAAGCATTACCCATTCAAAAAGCCATTAGTTAAAAAAACTTTATCTGTGAGTTTTCAATTACTTTTGTTTAACAATAATACTTTTTTATATTTTATTCACATAAATATTGTTTATTTAATTGCATTAATTTCAAATTAATCGACGTTAAGTATTCCGACATCAATTCATACATAACCTGCTTTCGTGAAAAGTGCGTAGTAGTCAAACGAAAAAACCATTATAAAAATGATATAAACTAATCATCAATTAAGAACGGCTGGACCTATTTGACAAAAAAAATCTTTCTGTTATCTGTAATTGAAGTGGGAAGATTTTTATGAAAGAACATTTTGAGAAAAATACGCGAAAATCTTGAATAACATGTTTTGAAGGAACGGCTGGACCGAAATGCCTACAGTAAAAAGTAAAGTACTATACCGACAATTTATAGAGAAGTTCCTTACCCTACACGAAATACCGAATTAATGGCAATTTATGTGTATTTGTTACTACTACTTTATACCTAAAATCAGACTATGAAAAAAATGGACCATAGATAAGGAGGCTTAAAAACACACAATAATGGCGAGCCAATTTTACTATGGCGAGCCAATTTTTCTGTGTTACAAAACCAAGACATGGCATTACATGCTCTAGGTGTCTAACTTATATGTGCTTTTATTGTTCCTCAAATATATTTTTCATGATGTGATAACGACGGCACCAATTTGATTCACATTTTCCTACGATTGTTTCTAATTGCAGTGGGAAGAGTTTTACCAACAAAAATTTTGAGAAGAACATAATAAAGTCGGATATTGGAGTAATCGAATGTTGTGTTACTTACATCTTTTATAAATCAAGAACGTCTGGAACTATTTTGATTATTCGAAGGACTTATGAGTTGTATATGATCAAAATAGGAACAGTAATTATGGCATCCATACCTTTGTTTGGTGAAAAATATTTGGAATATTTTTTTCCAAACAACCAACCAAACAAACCAATTGATAAACTGAAATACCACACATACTGACATGATTTAATATTTAAAAATAACAATATTACTTAATACATTCCCCACTAATAAATATTGTGGCATTTTTATTACAAAAAAAATAACACTGTAAAAATGGAATACAAATTTCTCAAGTTACGAAAAAAATAGAATTCCATAAAGACCCTGCGTATATGTTAGGGTGTTTGTAATATCTAAACACATTGGAAAGCATTTTATTTAGTTTGATTATTATCTCTTTTAAAAGCATGTAATTTACTTACACAACATACATACGTACATGCATACGAATATTACAATTGACCTTAACTTCATTACTTTCCCTAGGGTAAACAGCATTCTCATTTCACTATAATCACCACCAGGCGAGTTGGACTATAATTACCAACAATCGAAATTAAAAAAGTTTTTTTTTCTATTATGGAAATGGTTTTCAAATATGTGTGTGTACAAGTTGTCCCCAAATGACACGCTGCGTACGTAATAATAGTGTAATATGACAACGAAAATCTCCCTCCCTCTTTGCTCTTCGCCAATATTCTGGGTAGGTTATGGATGGTCGGTCGGTTGGTCACATGCCCAAAAATAATGTGATATTCGTTTGACTTTTGGTCATTTATTTTGTCATAAACACTAAATAATGACATCATTATTAACGTCAATGTCATCATTAGCATTGTCATTGTTATTTTGGTTGTGATAATCATCAACCGACAAGACAGCAAAAAGGGGAAAACAAAAATTACGAATGAAAGTAACAACGAAAAATGGTATTCTGAAGACGAAGAAATGGAATTGAATGAATATTTATTTGGCCAGCAATAACAATGACCTACCCTAGGCATGTTTATTTATCAAATGCCAATCCCTTTTTGATAGAATCTCCCCCTAGCGCCGACAATTGTGGCAACTGTCGTACAATTTCTCCCCACAGACATTCTACTATCTTTGGCCATAACGCCAACACGATTGTAATTTTTATGGAAAGAAACACAAAAAAAAAAACGACCAAGACAATAAACAAAACATTGTTACAAAGCCAATAATAACAACAACAACAGTAAGAGGAATAACAAGCGAAGCAAAATGGCTAATACCAGCAGCAGTAATCCGATTTGGTAACAGAGCACAGCATTCATGAAGAATTGATAGGAAGAACGAGCGAAGGAATGAACGGAGCATTAAATATTGAATGGCCATTCGAAGATGGAATGCCACATTGGATAAGACGGAATGAATGAATGGATAGATGATGACTGATGATGAGACAGTTAGACACAAACGTAAAAAAAATAAATGGCAATTTCTATTTTCAAAATGAATATTTATTTCTGTTGTCCAATTGGGAAATGTTTTTCAAATTATATCTGATATAATGCGAATGAAATTAGAATCTGTGGGGTGGAGAAGTGGTCATTGCAAGTAATTAATGGAAAACATTTTCTATGTTGCCTTCAAAAGGTGGCTATCGCTTCAAAAAAAAATAAATCAATTCGAAGATACAGTTCCACGAAAACAGTATTTTGAGAACGACCTAAAACACAAATCTTGAAGAAAACTTTCAAAAGTCGAACTCAGATTTATTTCCAAGACCCATGAAGAGCACATTCAACATATCTAAGTGAAATAAGTTAGGTCAAGCCGAACTTTTTATAAACTCATTCAAATTATCTAAAATCGATCCATGTCATGGCCAATTACTGCCAGGAAAATTGGGTTAGAACCTTGAAAATACAGAAAATGGCACCTGACCCTTGTATGGAGGCTAGGTATAAATGTGCCAATAATATTGAACATTTGGGAGGTATCGTTATATGGAGGCTATCCAAAAATGAGACCATTATTTATAATGAGAAAAATATACAAAAGACCAAATTAAAAAGTTCAAGAAATTCCCAAAAATCGTAATATTTGGGGTATGGTTATATGAGGCCTATATTAAAACTTGGACCGATATTTTCCACACCGAATATCATAGTTATACCCGCCACCATAAGGTGGAGTGTATATTAAAGTTTTCATTGCGTTTATAATACCTTGAAATATTCACCGGATACCCAATACAGTATATATATATATATATTATGATCAGAGGTACCCTCCAACATTCGGTATTTTAAGGATTTGAAACACGTTTTTCAACCGAATTGGCTTAGTTTGGTATTTTGGGTTCTCATTGTATAGTTCATGTCCGGACCAATAATTACTAATATTGACCCATGTTTCAGGGTAGCGCCCATATAACGGTACCTCCCTATATTCGTTTTTCAACCAAATTGGCTGTAATTTACTATTTTGGGTTATCATTGTATGGTTCATGAACGTACCAAAAAATAATAACTATTGACTCAAGTTTCAGCGTAGCCCCCATTTAACGGTACCCCCACATCACTTTATTAAAAATGATTTCAGAACCGAAAATGATCAATATTTAGATATTTTGAATACCATCCTCATGGTGGAGGATATAAAAAATTAGGCCGGGCCGAACTTAACATAGTTTTGATTGTTTTTATTGCGAGACACAGAAAACTAATTTTAAAAATTTTCTGCGGAGGCCAAAGCCAGGACCTATATTAAAAATGTTCTGCCAAATTACAGTCATATCCGTGAAGATCAACATAATTGCAATAGATCCAAAGTCAAATATACGCCCAAATTTTACATTTTCTTTTTTTCGAAAAAGTTTTTTTTAACCACAAAGAAACCGTCATGCAATATTATTGCTAATTCCTTTGGAAAACGCGCATGGGTCCTATGTTAATAGAAAACATGGACCTACATTTTTATATGACGAAGAAGTTCATTAACCACCAAGACCCAGAATGCCGAATTGCAACTACGTTGGTTTGAAATCCTTACAAAAATATAAAAAAGTGCCGGCCGGATATGGGTCTGAAATAAAACGTGCATTGATATATTGTCATGTTCACTACCAAACGTCCAAGGAATAGTAGTAAAATATATGCAATATTTCAAAGCTTCATCATAAATCGATATCTATCGTAATTTCACAAATACTGTCATCATGACTACATCGACGTAGAATTTTGTTCTGATCTGGAATATATACTTCATATATATTGTATATTATATATATATTATATATTTTGTAACCCCCTAAATACATATTAGCAACGTTGTGAAATCCTTTAAATAAAAGTGCCTCCCCCATTTTTACGTATAGAATAAGGTCAACATTTGTTAAGGTCAACATTTTGGTACAGCCGTAACATTTGAAACATCTGTGGCCCGAATTGACTTTTTTTTTTGCTTAACATTAACATTTTTATTCTGTTCTTTTGAGTAAAAAAAAAAAATCCGGATATTGCGAAAAGACCTCATGTAGTTCTGCTGCATAAAATTCCTGACGAAATTTTTATCCGACAACTATTTGAAATAATTCAGATAACTCAGTTTTGCTTTTCCATTCTCCCATCGCTCGCTCTCATCCATTCTATTATTTATCACCAGAAATAAATGTATAAAATGTGATTTAAATTACGACAGTCATTTAACATTACAACATTTTAGTTCAAAAAGGGATTAAAATACCATTTAATTACCCTGCATTGTAAAATAATCTGAAAACGGCGACAGCAAAAAAAGCATAGAAACACTTTCTCGACCGTACAAAGCTATTATCCTTTTATGGAGTTCATTTATGATTTGATTTTATGTGTCATTTGTTGAAACTATGACAGATAACAATTTAATGACGCCAAGGATGTTAAGGATACTTGGAATTGGGTATACGAACAATAATCGGTATCAGCATGAGGGCATACGAAAAGAAATTAAAGTAGATAAGGATATAATGGTCAACACATCACATAGACATAAAAAAATAGAAATTGTATCCCGGGAGAAAATATTTCACAAATACAGGAACAACATATTACGCTTGAATATGTGGGAAAATTGGAAAATGAATTAGTCTTCTAATATGTTCCTGCTGCTTCTGGCAAAATGATTCGTATACGAAAAATCGATATAATTTGAAAAGATGAAACATATATTGATGATGAATAAAGTCATAAAAGGCTAACAGTGCAACGGATACTTTTCAGAATGAGTTCAGAATCGAGCCCCTATTTTTTCGGTGACCATATGCACACATTCATAACAAAATTCAGTATCAAGAAAACAAAATGTAATCTCGACTTAAAATTATTCTATAGGTTTTTCATAATTTTGAGTTTAAAATTCGTATAATTCGAATACGAAGCGATTTAAATCATTTGGACTGTATACGCAAATTCGTACTGTATACATTTTTGTCTTCAATAACATATGTGATGCAAAAAATATATGTGTACTGCCTGTGTATTAAATATAAGCTCTGAAGCATGTTGCTGCCTGCGGGGAAATCGTTGAGGGTGCAAAATTTTGCAAGCATTAATTCTTTTTATGTAATTTTCGACCACTTTTTGACACATTTTGGTCGGTATTTGAGCCATAACTTGACGAATGTTGTACTCAAGAGTTGAAGGATTATCTGCACAAACATGGTCGAGATCAGTCAGCGCAGAGCGGCCAACATATCAGTAAGTTCCCAGGATAAGAAGAGTAACCAACAGCGGAGAAAGAAGCCAGTAACTGTGAGTATACAGTTGGCGAAGAAAGTTATTTATGATTAGCAGAGATTAACCGTGTAAAATTACAGAGAAAATTGATTTTAACCAAACCGAAATAAAGATAAGCCGTGTGCCTCTATTTAAAGAAAAATAATTTTAACCGAGCCGAAAAGTGTTTTAACAGCGAAAAGACGTCGAGGCTTATATCGACGTCGAGGCTTATAAAGAAAGTTAGGGATCAGTAGGGGAACGAAGCCTTATCCTGATCGCCAGAACAAGCAATTTCTTTATCCTACGTCTTCAGCAAACTTCAATTGCAGTACTTCAAGTATGAGGAATTTTTGTACCTGTTTAATTTTCCAAATAATAATTTTTTGGTCCTCAATGTTTTTTTTATAAAATTTTTGGTATTTTCAAAAATTGCCCGTATATATTTTTCTTTGTTATTGCTGTATATGGGAAATTACAAAATTCTTTTAAAATTCCATTAAAAAAAATTTGAAAAATTTTTTTGCGAGCACATTCCTGATTTTTGGTACATAGGTTAAGAAAAATATGCTGATTCGAAATATGTTCGCGTTCACAAATTCGGATGCTGCGCACAAAAGTTATAGCGGTTTTAAATCTTGTATTTCAAATATAAATTAAATGAATTCCTATTCGTTGTAATTCGCGAATTTCTTCACAAATGCTTAAACACCATTGTTTTCTTTGCATACTAGTCAAATCACACTGAAATACGGTTTAATAGTCGCGAAAAACAAATAGAAACATGAAGATATCGGAAAATAAAATAAATTAATTTTTGAATTAAAACAAATGTTTTTTGGAATTTTCGATTTTTTAGTATGTTTAAGAGGATACGGTTTTGCCTTAATCTTCTAAAATATACGACGCTTTCTTTTGCAAATTCTTTTAGATGATTGTTAAATATCGGCAGATTCATCTGATAAGAGTTTCGACGTCATTAATGGCTAAATATATTGCACTTACAATACATAAAAATTATCAATATTGAAAAGCTTGCAATTCGCGAATTAGTTGAAATCAGTTGATGCGCATGCGATTTTCGTATAAACCGAATCAATGTCTTTCAATAATTATTAATTTTTCGATGTTTAATTTAGCGGTCAAAGTGTGCCACTCGATGCACTTTACTATGCAAAAACCCTAAAAATGGCTAAAAATCACGCAACGTGCATACGATTTTTATGCGCATCCGATTTTAGTAATCTCCTATGAAAATACGCAAAAGGACACCCATTTTAAAAGGATCGGTTAAGAACCGCGGATGTGCCTCCACAATCAATTTTGGATAAAATATGCATATTATTCGCGTATCGATGTATTTTTGACCTATTTCCACGCAGATTCGCGAATTTGACAATACAAGCATAAATGCATGTAAAATTAATTCGAAGAAAACCGCGATTATTTACGCGAATTTGTCAAAATAAGTTTTTGCAGTTTTTCCCACATTCAAGGTACCTATATCCGCCGTTTTAATGGGCGGAATTGAACATGGATGGGCTCATTAGATCCGGCACGTAAAAAAAACTAAAATCACGCGGGGTTCCACGGAATTTGAATGGACTTTCTTAATTTTAGACTAAAAAAATATGTTTTTTATAAAAATATACGCACTAAATTTTCGTCTTTGGAACCCAATTGCAATGAAGCTACAGTGGGCACATTCATGAGATATACACTAAACGAAGCAGAATCACGAGTTCTACGATCCTATAATTAGTTTATTCTATTGTCTGGATGCGCATCCTAATTATAAGAAAAATTCAAAAAACACCGAAAATCCGGCTTCAAAATGTAAGCATCCATTTTGGGTGGTTGCAGTCCATGGGGTATTCTGCAACTTAGTCACTGATCACATGTGTGTGCGTTGTGTAGTTTAGCCACAAATCGGGAACGAACACAAAAAAACTCGTTGGCTTCAACACATTTTTACCCATTTTTTTACATTACCACCATCACAGCTTCCACGCAACTTATTATTTATTACCAAAATTTCAAGATTTTGATAAGAACACTTCATTTTATAGAATTGAATTTAAATTATATGCAATATGTTCATATTTCGCGAGTTATAACCTTGCAAACCTCAGCTTCAAGGAATTTAAAAGATTTTTGTAATTTCCCATATATTCCGCTTGTAATTGGAAATTCTGTTAGCAATTTTTGCACTGTTCAGTTCTTTTTCTGTATAGTCTTTGAGTGATTGTACCCACTGTTCCATGTCGGCAATAAGAGGGATTGGTTTAAAATTTTTTGATGTTTCAGTATGACATTTGTTTGTAGGGATGTGTGTGTTTACTTTTCTATGTAAGCCAGCTTGACCCCATTCTTGTTTTAAAAATAAAAACAACAAGTTTTTTTTTTAAATGGGTTATAGTCACATTGATTATTTTCGGGAAAGGCAGAGAAGACTATAGTTTCGGATTTCGCCACAAGTTCTCATCAGTTCTCTTAGTTTTTTTAGTCATGTATCACTCCACTAAACAAAAAACCCTTCATCCCCAATTTTGTTACATCCACAACGTCATGCCTAAGTACTTTTAGAGAACGCTCTGTTTGAGAATTCTCTAAAAGTCTCAGAAAATGTTGTGGCGACACATGTAACCATGTGCCATAACCGCACTGCTATGCGTCTCTACTTTGCAGAGAATCAACATAACATGTTTATTGGTATCGCTGTTATGCGATGACGATTCAAATGACCGTGCTGTCGTAAATTATTGACAAGACACGATTTGTCTTTATGTGCCTTGGGTTATTGGCCTCTTCTATTAGACATTGCTGTGCAATAACAGGTTGTTTTAGGTGTCAAAAGTCTATTATTTGCAATCGTTTCCGTTCGCCCAACTCTTAGTTCCCCTCTTTAGCATTTCATTCGACTTTGTTATGGAAGCCGTTAACAAGGGAATTTGAAACCAATAGATGATGAACAAATCATTGTAACCCTCCATGCCAGACATTGCCGATTTTTTCATTTTCAATTTCTTTCCATCCAACGAAAAAGATCATCATCCGCATTGATTGACGTTATAAACGCCATGTCATCCTTAGACCAAATCCTGCACTGTTTACTGCCGCCTTTGAATTGCCATAATTTATGCATTTTTTATATTCCTGTTCGATGAGATTGAATTTTCAATCAGAATAGCTTGGGGATTCGACATTGCTGTTGTTATTGCTTTCACTGTTTGATGTGTAAAACGTATAGATTGAGTTGTTTATAACTTTTATGCAAATCGCAAGGATATTACCTTGCAATCGAAAAAAAGGAATCTGATACCAAGATTTTTTTTCAAATAGAAACGCTTGAACGATATTTTATTTTCTAGAGAATTTGTTTTTATTAATTACACTGTGTAACATGATTTTGGGAGTGGAAAATTTTTTATGGACGTGAATGCTGTAGGTCTCATACCTACAGTGATTTCAACAGACGGAATGAAAAATATACCCTCCACCTTATGCTGGAGGATATAAAAACCAAATGTGTCAAAAAGTGGTCGAATCAAAAAAGAATCAATGCTTGTAACAGTTCTCGACCCCCCATTCTCGGGGTCAAAATTTTTGTTGACTTAATTCCAATCTACACTAATTCAAGAATGTTCCTACAAAATTTCAAGTGAAAATCTCAAGAACTCTTGAAGATATAGCCGATTTAATGTGTCAGCATCAAGTGACGGCTGAAGGGCTTCTCAAACTTTAAACGCGTTTTTCTCTAAACATTTTTTTGCGAATGGCGGGCACGATAACTCAAAAACTAATAACCCAATCGATTTCAAATTTTTACACGTTTCTCTGTGACTGTATAGCTATCGTATGAACTAGGATAAAGCCAATCGGTGAAGATCTTTCTTATTATACCCTTCACCACACTGTGGTACAGGGTATTATGTATTTGTGCAAAAGGAAACGAGATAGACACATGGTTCCTTTTGAGAATATGCATAGAATCACTTTCTAAGTCGATTTATGCATGTCCGTCCATCCGTCTGTCTATCTGTGCATGTTATATTGTAAACAAAGTTCAGGCCGCATTTATAATCCGAATTTGATAAATTTGGCATAGGTCACTTATTCGGCCCAAGGACGAACCCTATTAAAATTGGGAAAAATCGGTTCAGATTTAGATATAGCTCCCATATATATATATATTTAACCGATTTAATGTAAACGGGCCCTATATATCTTTTGATTTGCACGAAATTTGGTACAGCCTAATCATTTAGGTCTAGAATTATGTCTGCCAAGTTTCGTGAAAATCGGTCCAGATTTAGATATAGCTCCCATATATAGTTTCGTCCGATTTCATGTAAATGGTGCACCAAAGTCCCTATATATCCTTCGATTTGCACGAAATTTGGCATAACGTACTGAAATGAGCCTAGAGAGATGTCTGCCAAGTTTCGAGAAAATCGGTCCAGATTTCTATATAGCTCCCATATATAGTTTCGTCCGATTTCATGTAAATGGTGCCCCAAAGTCCCATATATCTTTCGATTTGCACGAAATTTGGCATAACGTACTGAATTAAGCCTAGATTGATGTCTGCCAAGTTTCGTGAAAATCGGTCCAGATTTAGATATAGCTCCCGTATATAGTTTCGTCCGATTTCATGTAAATGGTGCACCAAAGTCCCTATATATCCTTCGATTTCCACGAAATTTGGCATAACGTACTAAAATGAGCCTAGAGAGATGTCTGCCAAGTTTCGAAAAAATCGGTCCAGATTTCTATATAGCTCCCATATATAGTTTCGTCCGATTTCATGTAAATGGTGCACCAAAGTCCCAATATATATTTCGATTTGCACGAAATTTGGCATAACGTACTGAATTAAGCCTAGAGTGATGTCTGCCAAGTTTCGAGAAAATCGGTCCAGATTTAGATATAGCTCCCATATATAGTTAAATGATATAGTGTTTCAGACATAATATAAACCTTCAAACTTTATAATAAAACCAGTGTATAGTCCACAGTATAGTCGGACGGGCCGACCATATAAAACCCTACACAACTACCACGAAAATCTAACTTGGACAATACTTTAAACATTTACCTATAACTCCCACATCCGAGGACATACTGTCATATAATTGGTATCTATTTAAAGTCCAGAATATTTGTTGTCATTTAAAGGTAACTTTATAATGTCTCTCTATTGGAAGTCCTGCTCTCTATTTGCAAAACAAAAACTCTAGTAGTCGATTTTCACAAGTAAATAATCCAATTCTAGTCCCGCCAAATGCGTAGCAGATACATCCTGACCGTTTGGCCAGGACTAACGTTTCATTGCTTCACCGCTCTTTGACCACGATCGTTTTCGCTCAGGGTTATCGTATGTGATCCATTCCTCATATCCAGTCAAAATCTGTTTAATAAATGGGTCTATCTCATTCCTGGTCAATTGCTATCTTTAAACAGACTAGTTGTTGACAGTAGAGATGAGAATTTAGCAGTCACACCAAATGCATAGCATACCGGGCAATTTCGATCATTCCACCGATTTTATCGACATTTTCGACGACCGTTTTTTTCTCAACCTAATATAAAGCGATCTCATCAAAGCTGTCATGGTCATTCTATGGCCAGACCCTTCCCTATGTATAAAATTTCCTGGTGTTCGGGTTACAATTGTGGCCTCTTTTTTTGTATGGGCATTTCTAGAAAGACGTGGCAAAAATTATTAGATCTTAGCATAGATATATTTTCTATGAAAACAAAATGATACTTCAAATGAGTTTTCTATCATTTCTGGTAAAGGGGACCGAAAAGACCCATTCAGAGAGCCGAGGGAAAGTTAACGTAATAGAAATATATTTCTAGCATTTATATCAGTAGTGTTGTCAATGACGTAATTTACCTAAAATGCAAAGATTTCGGGAAATCCTAATCCGAAGACTTTTAATTGTCTTGGAAATGGGAGATTTAATTGTGACTTTTTAATTTAACTCTCGACATACGTGTCTTCTATTTTAAGTCTCTATATCATATATATATATATATATATATATCCCTATAATTATTTTTTGTGTTGCACAGTTTCATTTACGTTTTAGGTTTACTTTTGAAACCATGACCTGGATAACCCTTTACATTTCTAATTGGCTCACCGTAAATACGAACTATGTCGGCATTTTTAAGTACATGCACAGCTCACAAATAAGTAATTTGTCAGATAATTGCTAATCCAATCGGTATTCATGTTTTCATATCAAGCCGATTATGTGACACGACAGCCAACTACGACATGCACATTTTTCTTCGCAAATCCTTTCATGTTTATAGGATTTAAATTGTAATCAAAGTCATTAAATAAAATTAACAAGAATCGAAAGAAAAATAGATCATTTTTAATAGCAATTATTGTTATCAATATGAATTCTAATTTTATGATATTGAAATTAAAACGAAATTATATTGAAATGAATTTATTAAAACTAAACACGAATTGAGTTCCAAAAACAATAGTTTTGAAATAGTCAGCAAGACATTTCTATCAAATATAAAAAAACACAATAAATGAAAAAAAAAACTTGGCTGCCAAACATATGGAAAGGCAAAAGCACACTCACACACACACAAAAAAATAATATCCAAAAATTAACTTCAATTTATTATCGTTCGGCTGTCGAATAAATAGCAAGGCAACGATATTTATTCAGAATTCATATCCTTTGGCAAGGTATGGAGGATGACAGCCAATAAAAGGCAAACAAAAACAACAAAACATATGGTGGCATTATCCCTAACGGATGTCGTTGTACACAGCGGCAACGATGATCCGACAAACAAATGGGAGTTGTGGGAAAATGAACTCAGCTCAGTCCGGTTCAGTTCGGTTCAATTCGAATGCAATAACAATATTTTTTCGGTCTTTTCGTTTGTTTGGCCACGAACATTTGGCGTCAATTCAAATGGGGGTTTTATTTCCTTTTTGGTGTCGTTGGTGTTGCTGTTATTGTTGACTGCAGACAAAACGCTGCGAAGGTGGAATGTGTTACAAAAAACGATAGCCCCAATACATACACACATAATTGCAACTAATTTTTGGCATGTTGCACGGATGTAACAATAGTCGGCAAAGTCGTGAAATTGTAGTAATGTAACAATTTTGCTGATATTAAACCCATGGAAAAAAGAAACGATTTAGAAACCGGGCAAAAGGTTAAATTTGGAATCTACCCAATTAATCTTCGAGAGCCCAAATAGAGATTACATACCAGATCTGATATATTTTTGAGTTGATGATTCGGAATAGGAATAGGGTTTGTAAATCGATCAGCTTTAATCCCAAAGACCAAATCGAACGCCATCCGAGTGGCCGATCTTGACATCTCTATTTTCTCTGACCTCCAGAGACTATTTGATTTGTTGTGCAAAAATTCGTGTCAATCGGACAAACATTGGTGCACCATTTATCTAAAATCGGGCGATAATATATATAGATGTTATATCTAAATCTAAACCGATTTCAACGAAACTTGCCAGAGATTAATTTATATTTACTTCGGAATATTGTACAAAATTGAGTACCAATCGTACAAACTTTGGGTCTAAAGTGCACAATTTCCATGAAATCGTAAGAAAATATATATGGGAGCTATATCTAAATCTGGACCGATTTTCCCAATTTCAATAGAGTTTGTCCTTGGGCCAAATAAATGGGTTGTGCCAAATTCCATTCAATTCTGATCATAAATGCGACCTGTACTTTGTTTACAATTTAACATGGACAGATGGACGAACCTGAATAAATCGACTCAGAAAGTGATTCTATGCATATTCTCAAAAGAAACCATGTGTTTATCTCGTTTCATCTTGCCTATTACAAACATATGCTCAAAGACATAATACCCTGTACCACAGTGTGTTGAAGGGTATAAAAAATTGACCTATGGCGAATTTGGGTAAGGGCTTTAATTCCCAAAATTAAATATCTCCTTATCTACACACCAATATCGACCATAATTGAATTTAAATAGCTTTGTTCTCTTATAGTACGTATTTTTAAAACTACCTCCATATCTCAACACTACACACCAATTCTGGACGTTACAGAAATCTAGCTCGAAACTAAATATGGTACGATTCATTAACTTTTGTACTCTCGTAGTACTTTATCCAAAATTAATTTCAATTTTAATGATTTGAGATTTATGGGTTTACCAAATTTAGTACCATTTAGTATAAATTTATATGTATAAATTTCCATATGTAGACCCCTTACGAATCGAATAGCAATCATATTTCCCAATTTCAGATTTCAGATCGGTTCACCCAAATTCAAATTGAACTAAATTTGGTAGCATTTAGTACACAAAAGTACGAATTTCAAAAACTACATGCATAATTCAACCTTACACATTCCAACAGTAAATTTAATTCCAAATTTAAGGATTTCGATCCTATCAGATCGCCTAAATCCAAATTGTATTACTGTATTTCCATTATTATCCTACATCATACCAATCCTCTTTCCCAAATAAAGGATTCCAGTTAAGTATTCCAGCTCCATTCGTTCATTCAAATTCAAATTGTACCAAATTTAGTACTGTTTGTGCACACTTCCAAAAGCTGTTTCTGATGTCTATTCTACTTCACAACTTTCATTCGCATTCCAAATTTCAAGCTCTATCGGTTCACATGCTACGAAATTTAACATGTTAGTACTTTTAGTTTGAATATCGGATTCTGTTAGTTTACATCTACCCTACACTACATCAGTGACCGTCATTCCAAATTTAAGAGTTCTTTCTACATCGGTTCGCCACACCTTTTAGTATTTTTCAAATTAACCCATAATTTCAATTATGGGTTAATTCGAATTAATCGTCTTTAAGTCAGTCAATTTACTTTATGTGGTTCCCGCAGGCATAGACAATATTTTGCAAAGGCTGCTCGGGTTGAAACTTTCCAAATTGGATAATATTTTGTAGCACATGTCCATAATGATAATATTGGGCATAAATAATTGTAAAGTCCTTTTTAACGGCCTTTACTCGTTTTGAATTACTTTAGTTTCGTTTCGCTTTTTGGCAATAACTTTGTTTTTGTTTTGGCTGGAGTTGATTCTGCTTTTGTGGCCGCTTTGGTTTTTCTTTTTTTTTATGGCGAACAATGCCATATTGTCAATGGCAGTGACAATATGACGCCTTCAATGTGCATTTGAAAAATCAACTACAACAACAAGGAAACTTTTGTGGCGAACTCTGTGTCATATGCCACGGCACGGCATGTGGCTTATGGCTGCAATGCAATATCAACACAAAAAAAAAACATACATGGATGAATGTTCAAAATTGATTATAAATTCCAGTTGTTTCTGCTATTGCTATGTTCTGTTGTCAATGACTTTTGCCGCGCGGATACAATGGGCCTCGAATAAAAATCCAAAACAAAATTGACCAGTATTCGACAGGAACACAAACATCCCTATGACAAAAAGTTTTACTGAAACCTAAAGGGAAGTAAAAAGCAGGAACAAATGCTTTTCATTTAGAAAAATTGGAATAACAAACAAAACGCTTCAACTCTTTTTTGAGAACCTATTTTTTTCCTGTGAATTCGGAAGTCTGTCTTTGGCATTTGTCCATTTGTAGCCGCACACAAAACCATCAATGGTGGGAAAATGTGAATGTATTTTTTTTTTTTTTTCTTTCCCTCTGAAAACTAAAACAAAATACATCTTTGTTGGTATTGTTGCTGTTTAACTTTAATTGTCATACTTAATGTAGAACAGCACACAAAAGGCTTTAAATAACTTATGTTGAACGCAGACGAAGAGAAAATCAGAAGAGAAAAAAACTCACAACAGTCCCCTTGAAGGACATTGTTACGGATAAGAATAGACTGTGCGGGACTGTCGAAATCCAAAAGCGTAAAATGAAATTCTATAAGTTTTCTCCTCTTTTTGCAAACAAACACACACAAAATTGTATTGAACACTTTGGCATCGAAATATTGGGAAACGGCAGCATCCTCAGTATCGGCCCGACAGTACACAACCAGCCGCCAATACATGTTCCACCAACAACGTCGACGGCAGCATGGAATTCTAAAGGAGTTCCGAACGGACGTGAAACTGTTCTCAATTTTAATGGCAAAAGTTATTTTCTTCCGTTACGAGAAAATGAACCAGCCGTCGTCGCGTTTTTTTTTAGTAAAAATTTGTTGCAGTCTCAACTTTTCCGATTACAGTCTAATACTTGTCGACATTGACAGTTTGACGGGTAGGATGCGGTGTGGTGAGGTGAAGTAAATATTAAATTTGTTATTACTAAGAGATTAAATAACGATAAATTATTAGAAATAATAAAATTTCTAAATTTTGGCGGCAATGATTTGACAAAAGTAATGGTTGAAAGTTTTCAAATTGTATTATAATTATCAAACTTTGATAATTACAAAAATTGAGAGCGATAAGCATAATTACGCTGTGCGACACGATTTTCAGGTGTTCTAATGTACCAATTTTGTTTAGTTGGAGTCCCTGGACCACGAAAATGTCTTTGGTTTTTCTGGGTCTCTTCGAAAATTAATTTTTTAACGGTAAATATAGAGAAAAACGTGGTTTCATGGATTTTCCATTTGAAACTTGAATAACTTATTTACTTTATAACGGATTTATATTATTCTTTTTTCTTTTCAAACGACAATTTTTCCTTTCAAACCAGATATATATTTTGTAAATCGGTTGAGGATTGGCTGAGTTACAGCGGTTGAAATGTGAAAAAATACGCATAAAATGACAAAATTTATTTTTCTTCGGACTGTACGATGAAAATATGATATCAAGCCATATAAGTTTTATTATATTACGGGGAAGAAAATTAAATTAGCTTTCGAAAATGATAAAAATCAAAAAAATCGGTTAAAAAATGGATGACTTATACACATTTTTTATTGATTCTATGCATATTCTCTAAAGGAACTATGGGTCTACCTCGTTTCCTTTTGCCTGTTGCAAACATAACGGTTTGTAACAGGAAACAATAAAGATGCACCTGAGGCCTATCGCTCAGGTGCATCTTTAACATCAAAAATTCCTAAACGGAGTCTACGAAACCAAAATTGCACATAATTGGCTATTACAGTATCGAACAGTTTTTTTTTTCAACTGGATACTTCCCGCGTGCTTGAAAGTGTGCCCGAGTTGTGGTATTACATAAGTCGTCTGATCGGATGAGGAGTGATCCTGGGTCGTATCGGGCCATAAGTTTTCTTCCAATTCTTCGAAAAGTGCTGGAGAAGGTTATGGTGGTACGGCTTAGGGAATGTTACAGCGAAGGTACGTCCTTGTATCAGGTAGGTTTTACCGAGGGTGGAGGACGCAAGGAGTCATGTACAAGATAGTGCAACTATATGGTACAGAACTGCCTCATCTGTCTTAGGGCAAAAGAAGTTCCGTTCGTATCAGCGGGTTGTTATGTTTGCCAATGTGTCGCACTCTTTCCATGGAGGCGTTGTAAGGGCTGCTTGGCGTCCCGCCGCTTGATCTTGAGGTGAGATGTAGGGCTATCAATTATAATCTTAGGCGTGGCATGCAGTTGGATGAGGATGATTGGCTCTGGCCTTCTAGGCGGTACAGCACTATCCTTCGGAAGTGTGTTGTTGATAGGTGGACGGACAGTTACAAAAGCAAGGCGACGTAAGAATTTATTCGTGACGCAAAGTTCGTAATGGACCCGCCAGACTTTCGTTCTCTCAATGCGTTTCTGCAGAAAAAAAAAAGCCTGTCCCAGACGGATTTATGTGGGTGCGGGATGACTGTAAGCATATACTGAATGTTTTTTGTTACTATGAATACATTAGAGATTTAGCAAATATATGTATTTCGAATGGAGGACGATCGGACCCTTAGTTGTTTAAGTAGTTTTGCTCGTGAAGCATTTAGAAAAAGGACAGTAGTTAGTGGATGTGGTCCTCGTGCGTATCCCCTTGCAGGTAAACTCGGTCGGTTGCACCGGATGGCGGTGGTTGTGGGGTAGGCCAAATGGCAGGTATTCACAATAATCCAGATACATACATTGCACATAGTAATATTATAACTTAGCCTAAAACAAGTTCGCTTTGAAAACATTCGAAGACTTATTGCACCACGTCAAATTACCTTTGCTGGATTACAGATTTTCCCCTGGAACCATGTTTTTTTTTGCAAATTTTTTCTCTACAAATATTATATAATTTTCATAATGATCTTAAAATTCTTTTCTCCACTTGTAAAATATTATCGACTACCCAATATCGGCAACGTGTTGTCGATTATGCTCCCACAATTTTTCAATTTTATTACAGACTTTTGAATTTAATACTGCAAATTTAAGACAGCTACTTTGTATTGTAATGTTTCACTTTGTTCGAAGTTAAATGCCACCATTACTAAACGCCATATAAAGTAATGTGTAAAAAAATCGGTTTGCTTTTTTCAGAATCACAACTTTTCACACTTAAGAACATGTGTGCTGCCGCCCTTGCTAACGATGTGAATGGGGAAATGCGAGGCCATTTTTATGTTACAAATTACAAACGAACTGAAGAGTCCAGCCAGAAAACAAATTACGACAACAGCAACAACGCATGTATCGGCTGGCCTCCGTATACTCACACACACACGCGGTACATGAACAGTGTTGCCTGATTTTTCCTTTTTGTCGAGCTGTTAACAAACATTTACTACATCTGTGACAAAATGTGATAAATGACTGTCGACGAATTCACACAGTACTGCTCACGCTGACCAAAGGAATCAGGAGATGATGAAGCTGGGAAATTTAGAGAGTGTGTGATATGCAGTATGAATACTTTTGCTAGATATATTGCTGAATCAGTTCACATTCGAGTAGGATGTGAGGATGCTTTGAAAAGGGGGAAAGGAGATTTAATATTGGATTGTCATGAAGCAGAAGGAGAGAACCAATGGGCGCTTTCTTCGGGCTTGATCTAGGTTTTTGTGCCTGATCTTCAATTTTATACATGCTTAATGTAGGGAAATTTTGTTTCGGATGGTACCTTCAAAATCGAGTTTGTAAGGGCGGTGCGTAAAAACATCACGGTGTGTCAAATTTGGATATATTAATTTTTATATATTTAGTTGGTTCGAGACAGAACATTTGTTCCATAAACCGTGCTTAAAAAAGATTTCCAGGAGCGCCGACCTTGTGCGCAGATTTTCCAGTTTGAAAGACCATGCTTTGATATGTTCTCCTCCAATTAATCATCATTTACTTAGATCATCAGTAGGCTCCATTCGCACAGCATCCGTAGTCGCTGCAGCTTTATGACCATGTCG
Organism: Musca vetustissima; assembly: GCF_032173495.1. Lineage (NCBI taxonomy): Eukaryota > Metazoa > Arthropoda > Insecta > Diptera > Muscidae > Musca > Musca vetustissima. The sequence goes on along the minus strand of NW_026881579.1, from coordinate 229,808 downwards.
ATGACCGTATATAGATGGTATAGCTCGTGGTTCATTCGACGCCGATATTCACAGTTTGTGCAGATCGGCCTGTACATTTGTCTCTCAAAACGTGAAAAGCTGCCTTATCTACTCGCGCAAGTATCCATGCTTCTGATTCATATACCAGCGGGGATAGTATCGGTGTCTTGTAGAGTATGAGTTTGTTCTGGCAAGAGTTTGCCTTGTTTCTAAATTTCGTACTTATTAGTATCTGTTGGCTAACAATAACCTTCTCCGAAACTAAAAATCTGATCTATGGTGGATTTGCCAGGTCTGAAGCCACAATGACAATGACATTATTGGACCATACCAATAATATCATTTCCTTCCCTTCAGTCGTTCACACAGTACGCTAGATAGCACTTTATATAAAATAGAGACTAATTCCTCTACTCTTGGAACATATCGCCTTTTCTCCGTTTTTGTGAACGGGACACAGGATTCCGAGGTTGCAATCAAGGGGCATGCATTCCTCTAACCAAATTATGCTATTCAGTTGGTCCATGCTCCTAGTCAGCATATGACCACCCACACTTCTATAGTTCGGCTGGTAACCCATCGACTGTTTTATTATTCTTCAACCGATTGATTGCCATTGTGACCACATTGAGAGTTGCAATTTTCCACTAAATGATTAAACCATAAGCCCCATCATCAAGCATTACAAAGGCTTAGTAAACATATTAACTTGTTCAATGTTTGAGTCGAAAGGGATGCTCCGTTCGCATGACCTTATATATATATATATATATATATGGGAATACCGGCCATAATTATAATTTTAGTACAATTTAGTACCTATGTTCTCTTATAGTACGTACTTCCAAAACTACCTCCACCAATTGTGACCGCAACAGAAATCTAGCATTATACACATAATTAGGTATCATTTATTACCCTCTTTGTACTCTTTTAGTACTTACTAATTCCAAATGTAGTACCAGTTTGTACACATTAATACAAATATCCATAGCTTACTACTTGAACAATCATAAATACGAATTTCTAAAACTTCGTATATCTTAATTCCAGATTGTACCAAATTTAGTACCAATAAGTATAAATTTTCAAAACTACATATATCGGTTCACCCAAACATACATTTGGTACAATTTTCTACATATCCGAATTTTACAACCCAACAGTGACATCAAATGTCAGAATTTCAGTTCCACTGGTTCAATTTTCCAAAATTTCCAAAATTTAAATTTACGTATTTAGTGCACATTAGTACGAATTTCAAAAATGTCCTAAATAGTTTAATTCTTCACCCCAACAGTGATCACATCTTTAAATTTCAAAATTCCAGATCTATCGGTTCACTTTAGTAAAAATTTCCAAAACTTCCTACGTACCCGAATCCTACACTCCAACAATGATCCTAACTCAAAATTTTAGGATTTCAGATCTATCGGTTCACCCAAAATTCAAATTGTACCAAATATTGTACCATATAGAACATTGTACGGAATTGTACCAAATTTAGTACATTTTTGTACTTTTCGGATTAGTTCGAATTTCCAAAAACCCTTTGGTACATCCATCCTACACTCCATCAATGACCCTCAATCTAAATTTGAGATTTTTAGCTCCACCGGTACAAATGGTACCACATTTAGTACTTTTCGTGCCGTTCTAGTACGAACTTCCAAAAATTCAGTCTTATCTGACCCCTTTGGACCAAGAGTGACCCTCACGCAAAATTTCAAGATTCTAGCCCCAACCGTTTCATCTGGGCGTTGTATTAATATAGATTTATATTAGTTTCAGACTGGTAACAAAAGGATTTGGTACCCTTGATTTTACTTCTATATCGACATTGACTGATTATCTTGGTCATATCCAAATTTTATTAATATGGCATACACTTGTAGGACCATTCCTCTAACTCCAAGCATCTTCTACGCCATTGTCCAACAGTGTAGTCAGAAATAGTTCAGTGTTCCCGCACATTTACAAAGCAAATTATGTAAACATAAGCCTAAATAGCAAATAAACTTAGAATATTTGTTTTACAACCAACAATTTCAGTTAATATTTGCCCACCTCATTTGCAGCAACTTCCAACAGGGAAATGCACTTAACAGATGTTTCTCCTCTATACCGAGCTCTCTCTCTCTCTCTCTCTATGTATGTCTATCTCCTTGGGTGATCATTGCCATTTGATTCCAACATTAATTTCCTGGAAATTGTATTGTGGCCAAAAGTATTTATCCCTTGACCTCAAAGGAAACTCAACCATATGGACATATGAACGAGTGATATGTGTGTATGTACAATGACGTTGTCGTTGTGCACAAATATCAGATAGTTATTGCAACAGACAATTAATTACCTGTAATTGATTCCGTAAGCAGTTTCATTTAATAATAATTTGAAACATTTATTCTCCTCTGGCCTATGTGGATAACCGAAAGTACTTGGATACGTTAGTAACCACAAAGGAGGAGAACGACTGCATTAATAACAACAAAGGGTAACACTGAAGCGTTTTCAAAATTCCAATAAATCCACTTTGATTGGAAGAGAAGACAAAGGATAATTTGCTGTGTTGTTTCGATGATTATTGGCAGGCATTCCCAGGGAAGGTAAAGGTATTCAAATATTGGGAGTGAACCACTTCAAAATTGAACAGGTAAAAAATGCATTACATTCGAAAACAGACAGTTGAAATGGAGTTTCCAGACCCACATGAAATGCTTTGGAAAATTTTGCTAAAATGTATCTATGTAACCGCTGGGCATATGAGATTTACAAGTTTTCATAAAATTTACACTTTGTGGAAGAGGTACTGGAAGGAGTGCACCGATAAGTCTCTTCTAGAAAAAGGCGGTCAAGAACCCCAAAATGCCCCCTTATATGGGGGCTATCCGAAAAAATGGATCTATGTTTATAATTTTATTGCGGAGAATTTTAGTACCTATTAAGAACTCAAAATACTAAATTACAGTCAATTCGATGGAAAAATACGACCAAAACTTAGGAGGTACAGTTATATGGGTGCTAACAGAAAAAGTGGATCTATATTCATAATATAGGTTCCCAATAGGAACCCAATGTACCAAATTTCAGCGAATTCTGTTGAAAATGCTCTCAAGAACCGCAAAATACCGAAAATTGGGGGTTACGGTTATACGATATACCCATCTTCGAACTTGACCTGCCTGCAGACAAAAGACAAACCTATGCAAAATTTGAGCACACTATCTCAATTCCTTCAGAAGATAGCGTAATTACAAAGACGGACGGACGGAGGGACATGGCTAGATCGTCTTAGAATTTTACCCTGATCAAGAATATATATACTTTATAGGGTCGGAAATGAATATTTCGATGAGTTAAAAACGGAATGACAAAATTAATATACCCTCCATACTATGGTGGAGGGTATAAAAAGATTATAGGTTGTGCAAAGTTTCGTCCAAATCCAATAGTCCGTTCGCATGATATTATAAAACAAGCAAAAAGGTGCCAGCCGGTGTTGCCGATGGATATATACCCTAAGCCTATGGTTTGCGGAGGTTTTATTATTCGCTTTACATAAGGTGTATTTTTTTTATCAAAAAGGTTCCGATTTTTATGTTGCTCAAATTGGCTATTCAATACGGCTTAAAGGGCACCGATGAGTCCCACCTTCGAACTTGATCTAGTTTGATAAAGATAAAAATTTGTGCACTTTTTGGTTCAAGCCGAACATTACATTCGCCTGATATTGAATTTATAAATATTGAAAATATTGACCATTTGTGAGGGAGGTACAAGAAAGATTGGACTAATTTGTCCCATCTTCCGGCCTGATCTAGACCTGGTAAAAATAATAGGTTGTGTATAGTTTGGTTCAAATCGGATAGTCTGTTGGCATGATATTATAAAATTAATTTTCACGCAAAATGTTGACAATTTTGGAGTGGAGGAGTGGAGTTTATCGATATTCCTTCCCCATCTTCGAACAAAAACTACGTTTGGAAGAAATATTACGATGTGCAAAATTTGAATGAAATCAGACATTGACTCTAGATTTAGTCAAAAGAAACATTTGGTCAAAAATCAATATTTCTATGTACCCTCATTACGCCATAAGGTTAAGGATATACAACCCAAGAGTTTATTCGTTGCATAGAACCGAACGTACATGTAAAATTGGTCCAAACACTAGCCTGATTACAAACTATAATGGACGGACTCACATATCTAGATAGACTCAACTAATCTATATATGTCGAGATTTTTATACTAAACGGCGGGTCAAAGAACCATATTTCGCGGTGTTACAAACTCTAGGGCCGTACTGCAAATAAAAAAAACTCTCACAACATAGTTGCATAAGTTGTTTCCACTTCTACAGCATAACAATTAACCACTTTAACCCTTTGACGTATCAATTAGCGCAACGAAGTTCGCTTCCAACTGTTAGCACACAAACTTGCACTAAGTAAACCGGGTTTGATGCTTAAGAACAGCCGCAAAACGAAACGAAATGTGAATGCATGTAATAAAACTAATTATTTTAGATTAGATGTTGTGCACGGCATCAACTAGTTTTATTCTTATTATTATGAGAATCGAATCATAATCATGTTAGGCACAGAAATTGTACCACGAGTCAGACTCGTGGAAATACGTCAAAGGGTTAATTGGTCGCTCTTCGGAGCACACAGGGGAAATCTTCTCTGCATATCTTTCAGGAGCCTCATACGCCTAGTTCGGATTGTAAGGGAAATTTACGCTCTCTTATACTATATCTTCTGGAAGCCACTTTGGCTTAGTCCGTGTGCAAAGAGGCGCTTTCCAATGCTGTGGTCGCAGTTGTTGATCACGGCCTTACTGTTGCTTTCTGGCTCATTGCATTATAATTTCTTTTGTATAATGGGGTCTATCCCGAAATTCAATATTGATAATTTTTGTCAGGGATATTTTGCTATCCAATGAAAACCCGATTCGGTCAAGTCGGTTGAAAACAGTAACCAATAACCGTAAAAAGACTGGGTTAAGTTATTTAGGAGTCATACCTAAAACTAGACTGATATTGAAACCAACAAAATCCTTAAAAACATAAAATTACAATCAATTAGATTGGAAAACTTGTCCAAAAGCTAAAAATACCGAACCTAAGGCATTGCCGATATATTGAGTTAAAAAATTTGTTAAAAATCCGAAAAATATGGTTTTGCATAATTTGACTCACAATCAGTGTGACAATCTGTATGTATATAGGATGTGATAAAACAGATTCTACCACAATGGCTACGATAATAGTAACAGATTTCTACAGACCCCTTTTGTAAGCCATTGTGTTTTTCTTCATAGAAGCCAGAACATTCCAACTTACTTAAGTTACCTACAATTATAAATTCTCCTACATATAGATCTTCTCAATTTTCCTAAAAATCACACTCAAAATCATACACAGATGTAGTTCTCTAGGCTCTTTTTTATTGATCCATTTTTGTAGGGTTTTGCATTTCAAACACTTTTGCTTTAGGCTGCATATTTTTCAACGTTTTGTTTCAATAACCAACTACCAGCTGTTGTTAACTACGATTGGTGAAAAGAAAATCCGACAAAACAAGGGAGTGCCTTACATTCTGTTTATTTTTTTTTTAATTTTTGGTTTCCTCCCATAGTAGATATTCCATTGGGCTTAGCAATTCAAATGGAACAATTTTTTACAAATTCATTCTAATACACCCACACATAACAGTAGCAACAACGATAGCAACACAACACAATCCGCACACACACACACACAGAAAGCAAATATTACGTTGAATAACAAGGGGAAACTAAAATCAAATCCCCCCGAGTTACCTTAATATATAGGTACGTAGATAGGTAGGTATGTAGACATTCCTATATTCCATGTTATGTAGGATTAGTAAATTTGCCTAAAGACAAGTTAGGGGGAGATAACTAGGAAACCAACAACTGAAATATTTTTTATGGAGCATACTGTGATGATGATGTTATAGCAGTGATAATCCAAAATTCCTTAAAAAAAAAAAAACAATACATAAAGATTTTAGTTTAAATCGATTGCATTTCGTAAGATATTCAATTCGGTAGGGTAATGCAAAAATATTTTCAAATACAAAAACACTCACAAAAAAAAATCTCAGGAAAATTACAAAAACTGAGAATTCAGATAACTCAAATTCAAACCAAGGAAAGGCTATGACTATCAGAATTTGAGCCAGCATTTATTGCGGATATATGTCCTATGATACGTTTGTAACAAAGTTTTAACCATCTAAAGAGGTACAAGGAGAAGTTTCTCCCAATAGTCCCATCTTTGGGACAAATGAAATTTGACAAATTATGGTGAACCGATCTAGCTTGATAAGACCTGATCTAGCTTTGGGAAAAATATTACAAATCGGATATTAAATTTATAATTAAAAAAATAGATTTTTTGGGAAGAGCTACACCTTCAAACCAAATACATGTTTGATTAAACAAGTAAAAAGGGTCAGTCGGTGTTGCCAGATAGACATATACCCTCAGCCTATGATTAGTGAAGGTCTTCGCAATTACACACAGATTTTATTATTCTCTTTATAAAAGGTATATGTTTTTATAAAAGAGGATTCGGAGAGAAGTGGTAATCCAATTTGTTTCAAATGAAGTTCACAAGTTTATAAAATATTTACCCTTTTGTGGGGGACGTACAAGAAGGAGACGACCAACGGGGTAAAGAGAATAGGTTGTGCAAATTTTGGTTCAAACCGGACATTCCACTCGCCCAATATTGGATTCATAAATATTAACAATTTCGACCATTTTTGGGGTTAGATATCAGAAGGAGTGCACCAATGGGTCGGGTAATCCGGTCGTATAATATTATAAAATAATTTTTTTAGCACACTCCTGGAGATACCAAAAGGAGTGGACCGACATTCCCCTTCTTTTAACTTGAACCTTCTTCGAATTTCGAACTTGAAATCGCTTATTCTCTTCGAGTGTTATGGTGCGCACATGCTGGGCAGGCAATCCGACGGACGGACGAACATTTGTAAATCGACTCCAAATTGTCTGAAACGGATTTGGTTCAATGAAATATAGGGTATAAAACTAATATTTCGATAAGGCCCATTTAGCCATAATGCTGATGGTATATATAAATATATTAAATAGTGCAAAGGATGGTTTAAATCGGATGTTTTATTCGCAGGATATTATAAAATTATTTTTCAGCACAATTTTGACGGTTTAGTTTGGGAGGCACGAAAAGAAGTGGACCAATATTTCCCATCTCCGACTTTTATTTACATTTGGCTAGTTTGGATAAAATCGGCTTCTCCCTTCGAAAGCTATCGTGCGCATCACCCGGCTAGGCAAACAGAAAATGATTCCAGATTGTTGGAAACGGGTTTGAGCCAAAATAAAGTAAAAATCCGATATTTCGATGACGCACATTTTAAAGGTAGGTGGGTAAGTGGTCATAAGTCTGAGTGTATTAAAAGTGTTGGACCACCAATGCCCGATGAGTATATAGATCTTTCTGGGTTTCCCTTTCGTTGCAATTTTTATCATGTTTCTTATCTCGAAAGAGAAATAAAATAAAATCTAAATATATTTTGTTTGATTTATTCCTTTTATTTCTAGCAAAATACATTTTTTTCCTGTGTTTTCCAAAACAATTTTCTTTTAATCAATAGAAATTGATTACAATTTACTCCCAAAATGCCTACGTTTATTTAATTAAATAAACTAATTTTTGCTCAAAATATTAGAACACATTTATGCATAGGATTTCTATATATGTAATCCTAATACTAAAAATTAAAATACATATGAAAAATTATAAATAAAATATTGAGATTATGTGTTGTTTTATCTTACCATTTCAATTTTCACAATGGGAATGCATTAGACAATAGCTTCCAAATATTCTGCAAAAAAAAAAAAAAATACAAATAAATAAGTAATAAGCATCAACATGGGATAATAACACATCTCTAAAAGCTATCAAAGGATGATAGTTGATAGCTGTGATGATAATGGAGTTTGTTAGCATAAACAATTGTTGATTAGTGGAAATAAAAAAATAAAACATAAATAATTCTTTGAATTTAAATGGATTTTTTAATAATTGAAAGCGATATGAGTACCTGCATCGTCCCGTTTCACAAAAATACACTGGGTAAAAGTGAAACATTTGAGTCTTTTATTTTGAAAGTGATTTAAGTCCAGTTTAGGTTCTAATCCAAATCTTGGTATTCTAGAATTGGTTACAAAACATATTACGTTATATATGCTATCATGTTATGGGCACAAAGCCATAAATAAAATTAATACCAATTAAAAATATTCTTTGAAACTAATCAAACCCAAACCTTTAAATATCTCAATATAAAACAATTTTCTTAACCTTTTCAGTGTTTTTGTCGAATATATTCGTCATTTAACCCTTTGAGTACTCTCTTTCTTTGCGATTTTTCATTTAACCTATGTACCGTTACTACTGATGTTTTTGTTTTTGCTGAAAGACAGACTAATCTGGCCGAGGGTTAAAATGAGCATTTTAAATTTTAAATACAAAATTTTAGATTTTTAATCCGACAAATTTTTTTTGACACTGAAAGGGTTAAACTACTTAGAAAACTAATCAATTTATTTTCGATAAAAAAATGTGTTATTTTTTAGTTATATAAACATTAAATGCAAAGATTGCAAGTCTTATAACTTCCACAAAATTGCAACATAACCTGTCAACAAGATGAGAGATTTGTCATAGAAATCGATGAGCACCTGACGTTTTTATTCATAATTAAGGACAGGTGTCTCATTTTGAATAGTGTGTGTTTCTATGTTATTAAAGTTGGAACTTTTTATGATGATAATTTTTTAAAATTTTACGCAATTTTTTATATTTTCTTTAGGAAACAAATAAACTATGATACAATTATGTAGAATTCCCCTTTGGGTTCAGTTACAGTAGACATAGTACTTTTTATTGACCGCTGTTTCGGCCCTCAATTATTCTTTAAAATGTATGCGATGCGGCTTATTGCAAGGTTAGTTTAGCACCGTTGACATCAGGGATGGTCCGTGTGACGAATTTTTTGGTTTTCGACTGTCAAAAAGGTGTAAACGTCGAAAACGTCATATACCTGCATAAAATGTAATAAATGTAGTAAACGTCATTTATTTCAATATTATCAGCATATACAGTTATTTTCAAGAATACATATTATTTTTACATATATCTCACTATACCTTGCTAGAACTGGTAAAAATTACTAAATTTTTTTGAGAAGAAAATTTTGAAATTTTATATTAATTTGAGTTAAGCATGCGTAATATCCAGATTGATTAATGGAAATTGCTATTTTGTCAAAAACCTAATGGATTTGGGTAGGTTTCCGACGTTTCTGACGTATGTATTATACGTCGGAAATGTATGTCATTTACGTCACTGTTTCTGACAGGCCATCTCTGGTTGACATTTTAACGAGTAATTAATTGTCACTTTTTTCCGCCTCCTTTAAGAATCAAGAAGTATCAACATGTCAGCTAAACAATTTTGATAAAATTGGAATGTTGCCATTTTTTCAGCACTACATTTCAAATAACATTTTCAAATGTTTAAAATATAAATCTTATACTCCGGCAGCTCTGATACAGCCCCATACCATTACAGCCTCCGTGCTTTACGGTCGGAATTGTGTGCCACACCGTACTTAGTCCATCCTACCCAAAACATTTAAATTTGCTTTTAGCAGCAAAAATAACAGATTTCCAATATGCAAATGCCTTACTTCTCGTTTCTGAACGAACTCCAATCGGAATTATTAACGGCTTTTTCAGTGCAACTCTACCATGATGACCATGCTTACGCAAAATTCTTCAAAGTGTTTCTGGGTTATATTTATTTTGCAGATATTTCTCTGCGATTTCAGCAAGTTTAGATGCACTTAGCTTTAGATTATCGGCCACTTGTCAGAGCAACCACTTTTCGCCCCTTATATTGAAAAGTTTGTTCTCACTGGTATTCGGCTGGTTTGCAAATTCGATTCTCGGTTTTGTGCCCCAATATAATTTTTTTGGACAGCAGATCGAGTAATATTGAATATTTCCGCTATTTTCCGTTGAGATGTTCCTTGTTCAGCATGGTGAAGAACTAATTTTGGTTCGACAATCGTTATGTGGCATCCCATGGTCTCAAATTCTCAAGATGACTATCCAAATAAGCAAACTCATGCGTAGAGTGTAAAAAAATTCTGATGCAATATTTAACATGATATTCGATGAGAAGATTGACTTTTAACCGTTATTAAGTTGTAAATTATACCGGTGGATTCTTTTCACTGTGAAGTTGCAATTGCTTTGTTTAAAAATAATTTTTATATTGAATTTATATTAATATTGGTAATTTTATTTCATTAATTTTAAGTAAGGATGTTCATGTTCGCATATAAAAAAGAATTAAATTTTATTCATTAAATAACACGAAATTTTTATAATGAAAACGCCATGACACTTTTAACTCTGACTCGCTGTATGTACAATTCCCCTTTGGGTTCTGTTATGGTAGCTATTCCTTTCCGAGCAAAGTAAATTTTGTTTCCTGATGAGTGCTTTTCTACCTGTTGGATATTATTTTTTACAGAAACCAAATATATGATCGTTATTTTTTTAATTTTATTATGAACATATAGCCACAATAAATATGTTCATTTATTAAAACCGAGCATTTGTATGTCAGATAGCTTTGTGTTATATTATTGTAGCTACTCCTTTCAATGACAATTTCAATTGTTGTGTGTGTGTTTCCATTGGCTTCCTGATGGTTAGACGTGTTTCCAGAAACCTATGATCGCTAATTTTGTTTTTAATTTTTATAGCCACCATTAATGTTTTCGATTTCAAGGCCCGATTATGGACGACACTTAAAAAAAGAAATATCTTAAAAATCAAATTTTTGGTAAAGTTATGAGCTTTTTAACCCTTTGAGCCCCGATTTTTTCCGCAATCTTAGAACAAATTTCTGTTCACAGATTTAATGCAACTATCCTAAATAGGATATGCACAAAATTTGACATCGCTACATCCTTGCATTCGGGAGATGCAGTACATTCTTTCGGAAAAATTAAAGTCCAATATCAAGAAAACCAAATGCAAAATCGACGGAAAAATTATTTTAAATTATTCTCTATATTCATTTTTACAAGAATCAAAAATAATTCTGATGGCAGAATTCGTACAATTTGAATATGCAGCGATTTAAATAGTTTGGACTGCATACACAAATTAGTACTGTACACAAATTTACCCCCTTCTATATATTGAAAAGCTCATAACTTTACCAAAAATTGGAATTTTGTAGATTTTTCTTTTGATATGTGTCGTCCATAATCAGGCCTTGATGCATGAATTCCAAACAATATATATTTACTAACTGTGCATTAAATATAAGCTCGAAAAGATTTTGTTGCATGTAGGCAACATTGGGCCACAAAGGGTTAATATAGAGAAGAGGACAAAAATGTGTCAGTACGATTTTGTGTATACAGTCCAAATCATTTAAATTTAAATATAGTGAATTATTTAAAATTCGTCGATTTTGTATTTGGTTTTCTTGATATTGGGCTTTTATTTTTCAGAAAGAATATACTGTATCTCCAGAACGCACGGATGTAGCAATGTCAAATTTTGCTTATATCCTATATAGAATAGTTGAATTAAATCTGTGAAAAATTTGTTCCGAAAATTGTTCTAAAAAATGATTAAATAGGCTTTCGGGGAAAATATAATAAAAAAAGAAAGGAAGGGTACACATGTCTTCTAACAAGAAGAAAAGCTCAATGGATATGTCAAGCACGCTTCAACGAAGGACAGGGTGGATGGCAAAAATCGCTAAAGAGTTTTGAATAATCGCTGAAGGTCCACAGAATATGTTAGATGAGTTCAACCTATGGCGATCAATTGGCAACCGGCAAAAGACAGACGTTGTAGTTCGATTACTTATTGTATAAAAAAATCATTCTAGAGGGTGTCCGAACCCTCTGCGTTCCTACTTACTTACTTAGCTGGTTCGAAACAGAACATTTGTTCCATAAGCCGAACTTAGAAAAGATCCTTCCATCGACTTGAAAAATCAGTAGGCTCACTTTTATATGCCTTTTGAGCTAGCGCATCCTCGTCCATTCGCACAACATGGCGTAGCCAACGTAGTCGCTGCAACTCGAAACGACTGACTTACTATGTCGATGTCCGCGTATAAATGGTAAAGCTCGTTGTTCATTCGGCGCCGATATTCACCGTCAACACAGATTGGCCCCTAGATTTTTCGGAGAATTTTTCTCTCAAACTTTCTAAGAGCTGGCACTCATCTGCTTTCGCTAGTAGCCAAGCTTCTTATCCATACATCAGCACGGGTAGTATCGGTATCTTGTAGAGTATGAGTTTGGTCTGGCAAGAGGTAGCCTTATTTCTAAACTGCTTATTTAGACCATAGTAGCATCTGTCCTCCTAATTTCAAAACTGATGCCATTAGTTTTATTATGGCGTTGACTACCTCGCAGCTGTAGTTTTCGCGTTCCTCAGTTGGTCCGAGTCTACTGGACGTCTTGCGCGTTGCCAGACCCACTTTGGCAGACTCCTCCTCAATTCGTTCAAAAATTGCTGTTACCGCTCGTAATGTTCGACCAAGTATGTCGATTTCATTGGCGTAGGCGAGTAGCATGTGTTGTTTAGTGTACAGCAAGATGTTAATAGGGACACACGAGAAGCTGTCACCATGTCTGAACCCTCTTTCGGTAGTGAAAGGCTCCGAGAGGTCCTTTCCGACTTTAACTGCTGAACTTTTGGCAGTTAAAGTCATCCTGCATAGTTGTAGTATGTTTGCAGGAAAGCCAAACGCAGACACGGCTTTAAACACCTCTGAACGGATTGGGCTGTCGACGAATATGTGGAATGTGTCCATGTGTTTTTTCGGTTTTCGTCTTTTCCAGGATTTGGCGCAGACTGGTCAATAGTGGATTTGTCATGCCTGAAATCGCATTGGTTTGGTCCAATATGTCATTGGCTTCAGTCGTTCACGCAGCACGTTGGATAACACTTTATATGCGATGTGTAGGGGACTGCGTTCATGCGTTCGGTAAGGATACCAAAACTGGTAAACTCTTTTCTTTATACGGATCTTAGAATTGTTCAATTTGAGGTTTCATAAAGATTTGAAAAGAAATTGAAATTCCACTACAGATGACGCGATATAAACTGTATGCAATGTTGTTGTTAAAATCTGTCAGCCACAAAGCAAATGAAATATATTTCCATCCAAATACAAGGATATTTGGATAGAAAATTTCGAAAATGTACAACATGTTGCCAAGGAACACAACCCGACAAACTTTGATTTATTGCAATTCTTTAATATTCTGTTTTTTGTTTTCGAAAACAAAAAACCACAGAAACATAAAATTGAGAAACAACAGTTAAGCTCTAATTAAAAAAAGAAGAAGTTTACATATGTCGCTGATTGGACATCTGATGTCTGACTTGCGGCTTGGATGCAACTCAGAGACAAATTTGGGTGATTGTTGCAACGAACGAACGAACGCACGCACGTTCGTTCATTCATATGAAGATGCTGGTAACTTTAGTTGACTGAATACACGAAAACTTATTCTTTCTCCAAAAGAGAAAATGAGACGCAGAAGCTGAGGACTACACAAAGATCAACAAAACTAATGTTTTGAAACAAATAACTTTTTTCCTTTTTGTTTTTTGACTCAAAAATTCCATGCCAACCCAACAATTCTAAACAAGTCAAACTTTGAGAATAGTTTTCGGCTGCAGGAAAAAAATAAGAACAAAAATCTAAAATAGGAAGATAGCAAGAAGAAGACTACACGAATGAATGAATAGCTGGTATTAAAACGAAAAGTTAAAATTGAAGAGTTGATTCACTTGAAGGGTGATAGACCAAGTGGATAGAAAGATAAAACTATTGTTTTATTGACAAAGAGGTTGGGGAAGCGAGGGGTATGGAAAACTAGTAGAATAAAAATGGAACTAGGAAAAATACCATTGAATAGATTCTGATGGCTTGCAGTAGGGTAGCAAGTGGAAGGAAGTGTTATAATTTCCATTTAAGTAAAAATCTTTAATATGTAAATCTATCTACAAGGTGCTATAGCCCCAAATACAAAGAGGGAAAATGAGCAGGAGAGAGAGAGTAAACGGTTTACGGACCTTAAGTATGTCGAAGTGGAAAAATATAAACTCTAGATTTCATAAGTTCCTTTGAGTGCTTGCGGTCACGCAACTTTATTATCCTTTTGCCAAATGCATAAATTGGAAGTTAACAACAATTATAAACAACCAAGAAATCAACAACGGCAGCAACAACAAAGAACCATGAACCACAACCAACCAAGAAGCAAGCAAGCAACAACCATTAGCATTGAACAAGGACTACTAGACTAGCAATTCAAAAGAACGAAGTCTGTATTTAGGGCTCAGGGCAAATGTAAAGAACATGTCTTGGATCTATGACTGACATATTGAGTGCCTTTCACATCGATTCAATGAGAAAGCTGTTAGACAAGACCAGTCAAACCAAACCAAACAGAAGGGCAAGAGTTAACAAAGCAAATGAAGAGACTGTGGGTGGGTGGGCTATTTGCCTGGAGGAGCTGTCATTCCTTAAGCATTTCTATAACCTTAAGAACCAACCAAGCAAAAATAACAAAAGTTGTTGCCATAACCACCTGCCATGTACTGCTATTATTGCATGGCTGAAGATGGCGGCACAGTGTTTCATGGCGGTGCCAAAACCGCTGCTGGTTTTTTCCTCTTCCCAAAAAAGAAGATTTCTATAAAAGAAAAGCGTTTGCTACAACAGAGGAGATAAAAGCAAAATTGACACAAGAACCTGAAACAAAAAAATTATAGACCCTGAAATAATTCATTTACAAAATCCACGCCTATAGTTCTGATAGTCCTTGAAATAATTCATTAAAAAAACACGTCTATAGCTGTACTTAAAATAAATTATTTAAAAGAGTGTAGGACTGGGGTAACGAGTACGTATATAGTTTTGGAAATTAATAATACCTATGTGTACTAAATGGTACAAAATTTGGTACAATTTGAATTTTGGGTGAACCTATAAACTGGAATCCTGAAATTTGGAGTTAGGATCAGGATTATGGAATATAAGTTTTAGAAATTTGTACTAATATGTACTAAATGATACTTTGGTGCAATTTGAATTTTGGGTCAAACGATAGAGGTGGAATTTTGATTTGAGATAGGATCATTGTAGAATTGGGGTATGCACGAAGGTTTGGAAATTCGTACTAAATTGGGTGAACCGATAGAGCTGGAATCCCGAAATTTAAAAGATTTGAACATTCGTACTAATGATGGATAAACAAATAGAGCTAGGATTTTGAAATTTGGAGTTAAGGTCTCTGTTAGGGTTTCGAAATGGGATATGTAGGAAATTTTGGAAATTCGTACTAATGTGAACTAAATGGTACCAAATTTGGATTTGGTTGAACCAATAGAGATGGAATCTTGAAATTTGGAATTGCTATTACGGTTGGAATGTATGATTGGGGTATGTATGATATTTTATGTATGAAGATCTAAATTGTACTATATTTTGTACAGTTATATTTGGATGAAGCGATCGGGCTGGACTCTAGAAATTGAGACACATGATTTCTATTGGATGTATATTAGTGTTCTAAATTGTACAACATTTGGTACCAAATTTAGTATAGAGCTAGATTCCTGTTGCGGTCAGAATTGGTGGGTTGTGTTGAGATATGGAGGTAGTTTTGGAAATACGTTTTATAAGAGAACAAAGTAACTAAATGACACATAGATTTCCAAACTAATAAATAGTAAATATTAAATTTCATATTGCCGTTCATCGATTTTCCAACCCTTGTCATCGTTACACTGTGCATCGTTGTCTTTACAAATATACTCAACGCCATTATCGTGAAAATAATCGAAAAACCTATAACAACTATAGTTTGGTTAGCAACAACAACAACAATGATTATAATTTCGTTGTTGGTTGGTTTTGCTGAACAATGATTTTATTTTGCCAAAGTTCACTGACTTCGAACCGCAATGGTTTTATGATTGCCCGTTAAGGCGTAGACATCAATCATTCTTGGCCAAAATAAGAAAATAAAACAAAATAAAAAGGTACGAAATTAACTGACGGTAATCCCTTAAGAATACCAACGGCAGTAGGAATGTTATAAATATTGCCCACAAGCATGGTGGGTAGATTAGCGAAGTGAATAAGAACGGAAACGGAGGTAATTTATTCTAAGACTAAAGCATGTCCAAATAAAATCGATTTGTTTTGGTTAAACAAATATTTTTAATGAAGATATTGTAAAAATCTGCATAATTCCTTCCACAGCGATGATCTAGTAGAATTTTAAGATTATGTCAAATTCTAGCTACCCTGGATTCGGCGTTGAAAAGGAAACACCCAAAAGATGCTATGAATTTGTTTGAACGACTGAAATATTCGCCACAACTTAGAATCACGTTGTAGTAAAATATCAACATACAATAACACAAATTAATGAACCGATAAACCATTAATCCAAAGGCTAGCAGGCTATGCAATGTGAACTTTTCTCGAAAATGTTTAAGATGAAAAGAAAGAAATCGAAATGCTCCCAGAGGACGTTGACATATATATATATATATATATAAGTCTGAAGTAGGCTCAGTCGCAAACCTTAAAAGTTAAAACATAAGTGGCAAAGTGGCTAATCGCATGAAGCTAATGAATCGCAGGTCGAATCTAGGGATAAGTAAATCGACTTTCGACTATTCGATTAATCGACGTTGTGTATTGAAATGTCTAAAAGTCGAAGTCGACTTTTCATATTTAATGAAATCGACAAGTCGATTTTTCAAGATCGACTTTAGATTTTCTTGATAGTATCTTGGTTTATTATCACAAAGTCAAAATTTCCAAAAAATTACACATTCCGGAACATCTGCTGGCAACAACTCAAATAAAAAAATTTTATTTATTTATTTTTTTTTTTTTTTTTTGCATTAGTCGTTAAAAGTCGAAATTTTGAACTGGTATGACAAAGTCGACTTTTAGTCAAAGGCAAAATTCAACAAAAAGTCTAAAAATCAATTTCTTGGTCGGGGAAAAAAAATCTAAACTTTTACGCTCGACTTCGTATCCCTAGACGAAAGCCTAGTTTATGTTTCGTACAAGATACTGCGACTGCATACACTGCTACAAGTCACTTTCGCTCGTACCTGGTCTAAATCCAACACTCGACAAACTCTGCCGATGAAAACCGAAATTCTTATGTATACGACAACACAAAGTGAATGAGAATTACTTTTCCATATTTCGACACTACTCTCAGCGTTCTTCATTGAAGTCTATTTGTCTATGTATTATTGTTACAAAGTAAATTTGCTACTTAAATGTAGGCATCCTATATATATTAATGAGGCCTATATATTTAGGTGGGGTTTAATGCAATGTAGTGGCCACGTTGCATCAAGACCTGCAGCAAGTGACGTTCTTAGCAAGATTTTAGCAGCTCCTACATTCTACGACCCGAACCCTCAGCAAGGAAAACTTGATTGACAGTGATCTGACCAGCTTGAATTTGATTATCTCGCTTGTGGAGACAATTTTTTTTAGTTTTTTAGGGCATCTATGCTCATTGAGAATTCAAATTTTAGGATTAGGATTTAAATTTAAAAATTCGCACTTGCCAAAACCGTAGGGGTCCCCTCCTTGCAGCAAGTCATCCATTATCTTATTATTGATCGCATATATCACCTCGTATACACTATTCTCGTCGATCATAGCAGAGCTAGTTTCTATACCGCCTCCTGGCAAACTTCGCATAAGATGGCGGCTCTTTACCAATTTTGGATACAATCTTCCTTTTTCGACTTCCGTTTAATCCTTTAGGAATTCCCATTCTTTGCGAAATGTCATCCTTATCTTTCTGTGCATCAGTTTTCTATTCGCACTTGTTTTTCTGGTTCATCACATGTTCCGTTTCCGCCTTTGTGCTCCAGATAGCTGCTTCCTTATTGTCGAGAGCTAGGAAATGTTAGTTTTGGTCCGCGTGAACAAGAACCTGGAGGAGAGCGATCAAATTTTCCTAATATCCCCGATTGACAACTCTCGATTAACTCCGAGCCTATTATCATTAATCGTCAACTAACATCCAATTTTTAACGAGCCGATTGCCAGCTGTTGCTTAATTTTCATAGATCCGATGCCTCGTTATAAACTTACCGTGAGAATTCTATCATCTAGAAGTGTCAGGAAACAGTTTTGGTGTAAAAGAGAGGGTCTAAAGGTCAGGAAGCCTGTGTGGTACATTTTTCATACTAATGAAATTGGTGGCGGTATTTAACATTCGTGTTAATTCTCGTTAAGCGTCGACGAGGAAGTATAGAATTGGCACTCTCTCGAGCGGATCTGTGCTTGGGATTCGGGACTTTCAGCAAAAAAAAAAAAAAAACATAATAGGTGATTTTGCTGCTCACTCTCTCTAGACGACGAGATGCCATGCCATGCTGGTCAGCAATGGACTATTTCAGTTGTTGAGGGAATAACTGAAAAATAGTAATTTGTCCAGATTAATTTAAATCACTTCCCAATATCTTTTTCAACAGTTCTTAGCTAAACATTGATATATCGTGGCTATTTAAAAATGCGGAAGGATGTTTGATACAAAAATTTAAAATTACTTCCCAAATATATTTCAATTTATCGCGTCCAGAGTGGCAAAATTATATGTTAGTTCATAAATTTTTTGAATTTCATGAATTTCATGTAGGTCATAAAGCAAACAAACCCAAAATACGCGTCAGAGTCATTTGCCACTTCTGTTTATTCTATTTTCGAATTTTATTTTGGCAATCAGCGATTTGTTCATTAACATATTCAGTGCCAAAAGTAAAATAAACTTCTAAAGTTTCGGTCGGAACAACAACAGCGGTGGCAGCAGAAGAAAATAAATAAACCAAATGGCCAAATAAACAAAATGAAAATGAAAGACATAAAACGGAAACAGCCATCTTGGAAGGATATCCAGCAAAATGGATGCATATAAAGTTCCGATTTTTTTTTCTTTTTGGTTGAAATTTTGCATTTTGTATATAAATAAATCTTCCATATCTTGACAATAAACAAACGCACACATACACATATACGTTTTTATGTATGCATACAGGGAGCTAAGCTAACATATCGTAAACGAAAAATAAGGCGGTCCACAAAAGCCATGCCATGGCCCCATTGGTTTGGATACCAAACTGCCACAACCAAGCGAAACATCCGATCAAGGGGAAAAAAACTTGAACCAAATAGAAGAAAACTTAAAGGACATGTATGATATTCTGTACTTGTTAAGATTTTCTCAACGTTGCTTTGCTTTACGTGAACTGCCTGCCTGCCTTCCTTCCCGGCTTCCTATCTCTTCGACAAAATACAAAACATGTTTGGCTAAATGGCAGCCACAACCACTACCGAGACCAACAGAAGCTACCACATGCCACATACAAATGATGTCAAAATAATAGCCTAATAAATATATTTTGAAAAATCTCATTTTGGGGCATCCTTGACGCCCACAATACCCATCCACAGCTAAAAAAAAAAATTGGCGGTTGTTAGTTTAGTTTGAATACCCTTGGCTGAAAGGAACAAAACCGAACGAACAAACGAATTCATGAATGAATGAAAGCATCATGCATGAGTGAATGAAGGACTGACTAACTGCTGAATGGTTGTGGGTGACGGCGAGGTTGCGGGTGTTTTTTGTTTGTATATATGGTTGAGTGAAATAGAATATTTAGCCGGATTTTTTTTTCGAATATCAAAATCTGCCTTCATTGATTATAAAGCACAACAGCAGCCCAAAGTGCCAACTGTCTGTTTGGTTGCATGTGTTTGTTTGAGGGGCGGTCGGATGGTTTGTCTCACCACACAAGGATTCGGTGCTTCATTTGTTCCATTTGCCATAATCAAATTTAAAGGTTCATAAAGCTCTATTATCCATGGCTTTGACTCCATCATATTGAATTTATGAAGGAGAAATTTGTCGATTGACAATCACAGCCTACTACATAATTTTTGAATTGTTTACACAGTCACAAAGAGGATGTTGTAAATAAATATTTAGAAAATTGTATTTGAAAGGGTTTCGAAATTAAGTGGGTAAAATTGGACCAGCACACATTTGATGGTTTCAAAAATGAAAACAAAATAAAACAAAAAATAAAACAAAATTGTTTAATAAATATTAGAGAAGCCTCGATTGTTTGATTTTACAGCATTAACAAATATGAATGGCCACGAACAGGGTATGGAAATTTGTTCACAAATATATAACAAATTATGGCCAATCACAGCCACTGTGATTGATTTGGTGGAACAAGTTTACCTAATTATGCCAATCCACATTAAGCTGCCAACTTGTAGAATTGTTTATTATTGGCTAGAAAAAAAATTGACATTTAAAATTTTCTGTTTTTATTTCAAAAAAAAGTCCGTCGGGGTAGATTTGGAAAATGCTCCCAATTTACTTATTATTTTTAAAATATCACAGGACTAGATGACAACAACATCTTGTAGCAATTGTCGCTTACTTGTGGCAACTATATATACCCTGTAGGAAATGCCAAATGGTGAATCCATAATAGCATTTTCACCAGCATGGAATTTTTAGGTTTTCGATTGTCAAAAAGCTGTAAACGTCAAAATCGTCATATACCTGTATAAAATGTAATAAATATAGTAAACGCCATTTATTTGAATATTATTACCATATACAGTTATTTTCAAGAATATATGGGCAATATTACCAATTTTTAATATTCCATTTTCAAAAAAATCGGCTTTTTTTGTTTTCGTGGTACATCATTGATTTTTGGTACACATATAGAGAAAATTGTTCTGACTCCAAATCCGTTCGCGGTCAAATTTTTGGTAGATGCGCGCAAAAATTAACGAGTTTTTAATTTTGGGCATAAGAAAAAACCTTAAAATTACGCCGTTCATTGTATTGACCAATACATGACTTCCATCGTAATATATAAATATAAATATATAACAAAACTCGCGAAAAATTGCACATCTTCGCGAAATATGAGAAAAATAATAAAAATATAGTAGATTACGTCAATATTTTCATTATATTAATGACATGTATCAACCTAAAAATTAATTTAAAAATATCTACATAATCCAAATACCGCGATAAATAAAATGATATCAAAATCACAGCAATCTGTGTAGCGATTTGTAAATTACAGCGAAAACAAAACAAGATATTTGTTTTGGTTTGAAGAAATAAAGTCATCATATTTATTTTTTAATTTTATACAAGAAATTTCAGAACAAATGTTGGGTTTATTCTTTTTTTGTAGCAAGACCCTTCCGATAAATCTTAAGAATAAATCATAAAATAAAACTATATTATGAAGTAATAAATCTTAAATTACGTCTAAATCGTCTAAATAAATAAAATTATATATATTTCAATGCGGTCCATTGAGAACCCAATTTGTCTCTATTTTTGAGATAAATTGGGTACATCTCTCTTTCGGATGAAGTTTTTAAAGTTCTGTTTTCAAAAAAAAATCAAAATCCGTATCAGGTCATTTATTGAAGCGGAAATAGTCTACAGAAAATGCAATTAAATCCGCTATACTTCCAAAAACATTTTTTGCCAAATTTCGTCTTTTTGGAAAGCCAGTTCCCGCCGTTCTAGTGGATGGATTTTCACGAAGAAGATTTTATATCATCCGAAACGTAAAAACCCTTAGTGAACGCGGATACCCATATCATTATGTGGACAGATCTAAAAATTTGGTCCGATATATATTTTTTAGAAATTTGATCGCACAAAATTTTCACCTTCGGATGAGTATTACTCTGAAGCTGTGCATACTACATACACAAAATATATATCAAATCACTCAGATTCGCGACTACAATAATCTTATAATCGATTTTAGAAATAAAATTCAAAAAGAACACTCAAAATCGAGCTTCAACATAATTTAACGCTAGATGCAGTTAAAATTTTAAAAAATGACACATAAGGAACGTAGTCCCCATTTTGTGGGCTTCAAGTTTTACTTTGACATGAAAACCGTGAATGAGTGGCTTCGTCACACAACCTGTTTTTACACATTTTCTTGCATTAAAGTAGATACAGCTTCCACGCAAATAAAGTTTGGAGGTGAATGTCATGAAAAGTTTGCAGCGACAGATCAATTAACTCAAAACTATTCACTTTTTTTCATATACTTAAGTAATTCCCGAGTTATAAATGGGTGAACCTCCGCTTCAGCTATCTTAAAAAATTGACTATATTGCCCATATATGTTATTTTTACATATATCTGGCTATTCCTTACTAGAACTGATAAAAAAATTCTAAACTTTTTGTAGAACATTTCGAAATTTGATACGGATTTGAGTATAGCATTTTGTCAAAAACCTAATGGTTTTGAGTGAGTTTCTGACGTATGTATTGTACGTCGGAAATGTATGTCATTTACGTCACTGTTTCTGACCGGCCATCTCTGGTCATCCAATGACCGACTGTGGAAAAATCCATGTATTTTCCTATCGGCATTTTATATGGTATATGGTCGACCCCTCCAAATATAAGCTTGGGGGAAAAATCCATTATTTTGTCTGCAGATGGCGGTAATGATAAGATTTATGCTCGTTGGATGGGTTACATTTCGCAGTAAACAAATATTTTGGTGTTTTTTGTTAGGTGCATTCAGTTGTGAGTTACAGGGTGTTAAAAATGGAAGCGAATAAAGAGAAAATTCGGTACATTTTACGGTTTTCCTTTGACAAAGGCGAAAATGCAAGCCAAGCGGCTAAAATTGTGAATGGTGTGTATGGTTCCGATACTGTAACAGCCAATTTTGTGAAATTTTGGTTTCGTAGATTCTGGAATTAGCAATTTTTGATGTTAAAGATTTACCTCACACAGGTAGGCCGAAAATGCCAATAAACATAACGTAACATCGCCCAGGAAGCTAAAAATCGACCATAACTGTTTTAAACCATTTACACAAAAAACATAAAGGATTTCTTTTTCCCAATCTAATATATTATCTAGTATATCTCCAATATTCGACCATATATTTCAAAATAATTGATGTCATTGTAAAGGTCAACAGCTCGTCATTAATACTTCTCCGAGCCATGTCTTCCCGAGGTGAACAAATACGCCATATTTTCAAGATATTGTCTGGGTATAAATTGTCCACCATTCTTTTTGCAATATCTCGAAATAAAAAGTACAAATTTATATAACAACCTATATCATGCAACCTGTAGATGCCTTATTTCCCAATTTTATGATTACAGCTCTATCGGTTCATCCAAATCCAAATTGTACCAAATTTAGTACACAGTAGAATGAAACTAACAACTTACTACTTACCCCCAAATAATTTTAATTTTAATACACACCAATAAAATCCAAACTACAAATTTCATGATTCCAGCTCTATCGGTTCACCTAAAATTCAAATTGTACAAAATTTAGTACCATTGAGTACACATAAGTTCGAATTTCCAAAACTACCTACATATCCCAATCTTACACTTCGACGGTAATAAAATTTCATATAAATTTCAGGATTCCTGCTCCATGCGTGCCTCTAAATTCAAATTGTAACAAATTTAGTACCGTTTAGTACTTTTTACATATGTATTTAATTGTACTAAATTTCATATAATTTGGATTTCGCCAATTGAATCCAGAAACTTCGTTAATATGAGTACTAAATTGGGTAAGAAATTGGAACTAAGGTTACTGTTGGAGTGTAGTGTTGGGATATGTAGAAAGTTTTTGAAATTCGTACTTATGTGTACTAAATGGTACTAAATTTGAATATGGGTGAACTAGAATACTGAAAATTGGATAAATGATTTTTATTGGTTCGTTGAGTTATGTAGGTAAGGAAATGTAGAGCGATGATACTAAATTTGGTAAAATATGAATTTGGGTGAACCTATAGAACTTGAATCATTAAGTGCGGAATTAGTTTTGAAAATAAGTACTAAAAGAGAGCAAAAGGTAAAAAATTGTACAAAATATTGTTGAATTATGGAGGTAGTTTTGGCAATACGACTACAAGAGAACAAAGGTACGAAAGTGGTCGATATTGGAGTGAAGGTTGTTTGGCTCTTCTGACATATGTAGTATTCTGTGACATTTTTAAAATTTTTTTATAAATCTCACATTTTGGAATTTTTAGATTAAAAAAATCTCAGTAAGAAATCTGACCTGAAAATAATTTGGAATTTCCCATCTGAAAATAATTTGGAATTTCCCAAGCATATCTCTCGAAACTTACTTGCAAATTTACATATCATTTCCAGACCACTGGCAATTGGCTAAGGCATCTATGATATTTGTGTAATATTTGGCAACAAAGTTCTTCAAAGAATCTAGAATCACATACTTAAGGGAATTCCTTTCCAATATTGAATATCAAGAAAAATACATTGATTGTTTTCAATCTCAGGCGAGGGAGTTTTATGAAATTCAACCAAAAGAAAACAAACAAAAAATAAAAAAGGAAGCCAAAAAGTATTCCATTTTAAAGGGATATGATTGGAGAATGCAAAAGGTGAAGTGTCACTGGCAGAGAAAACAAAGAACAGAAATCCACCAGCTGCACATGGCTGACTAGGCCACAGAGTCAGGGCCAAAAACTTCTTCAGCCACAAATGGAAAATAATAAATATAAACCGTAACATCATCTGATTCGGCTTTCAAATTGAATTTTTCATGGTTTATTTGTTTCTGGGCAATTCAGTGGCGTTTCACTCTTCCTTCTCCACCAGCACACATCACCCTTTATATGTATTTATTTTTGCATATAAAGTATTTCCAGATACTTGATACTGATTGGATTTCTTTTCCGGTTTTATGTCGGATTTCAACAACAAACAAACATCCACACACGCACCCAGTAGAACAGGCAGTGAAGGCTGATTTAGATACCATCATAATATCCATCGTCATCATCATCAGCAGCATTGAAATAAAAAGGGCTCTTGTGTATTTAAGAACCCTCAAATAACTTTTAGCTTTGCTGCTATTCCCAATAACAACTATACTTTGGATACGCCAGCTTCTACAATGTAATCCCATACGAATCCCAACCAAACAAATGATGTGCCATAAGACAACGAGTAGCAAACTTTGTCAGTGACATGACAATAAGGCAAGTTGACATTTTCTTCATGATCACCATGTTGGAACATTGGAATTTCTTTTCTAGGCTATTGTGTATCTGAAACAATTTGCACCAAAACAAATCCCAAGTGATAAGTAGAACTAAAAGAAATGTAGGGGCCATTCTTCGCATAGTAACAACATCGCATAACAGTATATATATACATATATATGTGTATATATATTTTGTTTTTTTTTTTAATAATTTGTTCCCTTTATAGAAAGATGCAACATCATTTCTGTAAGCAGCTAACCATTAGTCTATTAATTTGACTTCATTGCTCACATTGCTCTTTAATCATGAAATAGCATTTGCGAATATGGAAAGATTGAAACATGCCTTAACATATTACGTTGTTTTCACAGAAAACTGCATATGTTAGAAGAGCTAATCAGACCACACACCAAAATCTACCATTTTTGTAACTTTGTTCTTTTGTAGTACGAATTTTCAAATCGATCTACATATCTCAACACTACACACCAATTCTGATGGCAACAGAAATCTAGCTCTTTACTAAAAATTATATAATTTATTACCTGTTGTGCTCATGATTTGATGTTCACCCATATCGAAGAAATTTTTTACCATTTAGTACTCATTAATATAAATTTTCGATCAATTTAGAACATATAAGTACAAATTTCCGAAACTTCATACATATCTCAATTTCAGGAATCCAGCTAAATGCAAATTATATTAAATTTAGTTAACCTAATGCAAATTGTATTAAATTAATTGTATTAATTAAAGTGTCATTAAATGCACAGTTGTTTTTGTACTTGAAATTGAAATGCGGTCAAAATGACCGTGTTCGGCAATCTAGTGTTAATATATTAAATGAATAATCTACATAAAGCGTTGCCAATGTTGGAATTTCTGCATTTTAAGAATAGAATTCATAAAACTTTAAATAATTGTTTCTTGTCAGAGAGAGAGAGAGAGAGAGTAAAAAACAACTTTGGAGAGTTTGTGGTTTGGCGGTGGTGGCGGGTTTCTATGGCACATAAATTCTTTGTCGTTTTAATTTTTTATGTTGACTCATGTTTTCTTTTTCTTTATTATATCATATTTCGTTTCTTTTTTCTTATTTCCTTACAGGTTCTGTACAATGTCAAACATTCGGTTGGTCTTGTTTTTTGTATCCAAACATGTTTGATATATTGAATTTAGCATTTATATAGAAATCATTTGGAAAATACATATGCGAATTTTGTGACACCAATGCAGAGGCCGGTAAGAGTGTCTGAAATAATAAAAAACAATGGAACAGACCTAGTAGTCAAAAAACAGTTGTAAAAACAACATTCACCAAAACACCACAGAACAATGAATCTTGGTGGCGGTTTTTTCTTGGGAGGAATACATTTGTTGCTGTAAAAAAGAGAGATGGAAAATAAGCGCAGATAGTGGTAAAGCAAAAGTAGAAAAATAGTTGTGGTATTAAAGAAAAGTTAAAATTTTTTGGATCAAAAAAAATGTCTTTCTCATGATTATGCGAATTTTTACTTATAGTCAAAAGCGAAGTTCACGTACAATATGGAAAAAAATAAACTATGAATGAAATTATGAAAATATTCATTAAAACTCTGTGTGATCATCGGAACTTGGCTTTAAATAACTTCGTTTTATTTCATACATCAAGTAACAAATATGTGGTAAACGATTTCCCTGGAGAGGTAGCAGAGATTATGGACCAATATGACAGATAATTGCATTAAATGCATATTTAGTGAAAATATTAAGGTCTATCGTGTTTAGACTACATAAAAATTACTATATATAAGGTATATGTTTTTATTAAATAGCTGACCACTAATTGACCACTAACCACTAATTGACTGACCACTGACTGACTAATTTGAAACAAAAAACCTCACCTAATGAAACCTAATGAATTACAGAGCTATCTTTGGATGGGTACAAATGTACCACGGTTATTGATCTACGTATACTTTTTTGGTTATTGACCGTAGGGTCAAGTTTAGCAGAAATATTTGGTTGAAATCTGTTACTTCCTTTCGCGCTCCAGCCAGAGAGTAGGACCGACGAACGTTGCTAAACAGGCTCCAAATTGTATGAGACGGATTTGACCTAAAGAAATAGTGGTCTAAAACCAATATTTCGAAAAGGCACTTTTTTATTAGCCTTAAGGCTGTGTGTATAAAAATACTTTATGTATATATTTTCAGCATTACCTTCTTTTATATTGGGGAGTGGGATGGGTTCGATCGAAAAAATATTAAGAACTCCCTGGGTATCTTATGCCGGGTGTAAGTGGCATGGAACCGCGTGTAAAATGTGTACTGAACTCATTTAAATTATCATCAGCAGAAACCACTGTGCCAAATACTTTAACCCATTTGAATAAATTCCAGCCGACAAGTAATCCCATACAAACCCATTAAAATTTGATCTGTATCTTCCTTTGTATTGTGAAGCATTTTCAGTCCAATAAAATGACACTAAGTATAGCACAGATACACGTCTATTAAATTTCTTTAAATAGACAACTTTGGTTGTTTACTCTTTCTCCTTTTTCTTCTTCGAGTTTTTGGAGACATTAACAACACTTAGTTCTGTAAATTCCATTACATCCATTCACTACACATTTCGTCGGGTTACTTTTTATTTGTTCTCATTAATTTCTCATTCTCTTTTTGTTGCTTTTGCAATTGTATGTCCTTTTGAACAAAAACAAATGAAACTTTTCTTTGCTTTGCCTTTAATGAGACGATAGAAGAAAGAGAAAAAAAGTGTAAAATTGTGTTTTTTCTTCTTATTTGGTGTCCAGATGGTGGTTGGCCATCTACACAAAATCAGCTCTTGTATGCCACTTAAGAATGGACAATCGACAACAACAAGAGCAAAGTATAAAGGCAACCGAATAAAAAGTGCCAAGTGGCAGTGGTGGTATTAGCCGGCAATTGGAGGAGTTTTGGAAGGGAGAAGTAAGTATGGGCCACCATCATACCACCATTTGTGGTTAAATGACCCTCATTAAATTCCATTTTGTTGTAAGTTTACATTTTGTGATGACTGCCGGTACAAATATATATATATATATATGCGTGTGTGTGTGACGTTACCATTGCTCTACATTTTACTTCATGAGATTGTCACAATTGTCGTTTCAGCTACGGCATATTGCCGAGTAGTTTCCAGATGCAAAGGATTTTTAGTTTTGTCCAACAACAGTTGCTGCTCGTCTTGCTTTGCTTTGCTGAGGTTATTTTAAATCATGTGGCTCTAAAGTTGATCTTGCCTTTTTTTATTAATCATTGCAAAGCGCATTAAATGAGAACTGACAGAGAGAAAAAACAACACAACTATACACAAAAGTGCTCTTGGAATCCTATCCAGGCTACTAGTCAAGAAGGATGATGACAGCCAGGGGAAATGCTGGCAGAGAAATGAATGGCTGACATTAGCTTCAAATTGAGTTTAAGTTCTGTTGATAAATTGACAACATTTTGTTAGCTACACACAAGGTGATGTTGTCGGAAAAGGATGATTTGAAAAAAGTGGACGATAGGGAGGAGGAGGAAAGATGAGGATGATGACACTGAAGATGAAACTATTACCCAAGTCCGTCGCTCTCTCTTCCCTCTATCTCAATTTTTAATTGAGCCAGCAGGAAAAAAATAATGACTAACAGAGTCGGGAAGAGAAGACCAGGCATATCGTCGTAAAAACTGTTTTGTTACTATTTTAAGCATTCCTTGTAAGCTGGAAAATAATTTTTTCGTGGCATCCATTTGTTGAGATATTCCAACTTTTGCTTGTATTATTTCATTTATATGGCATAATTCTATTATTGACTTCTGGCCGGGTTATCTGAAGATATTTGCGAGAGAAATAAATTATGAAAAATTATACAAGAAAACAACACGGTACAATTTGTGTATCCTCTTTAGTGTGAGGAATTTTTCAAATATATCTACTGTGAGTCACAGTCTAAAGTATCCACTTGGCGCTTTCATTATAAAAAATTGCATAAGTGCGTGAATGAATTAATGAATAAAATTTTATTCATTTTTATATGTTAAGATGGAAAAAAATTAAATTAAAAAAAATTATTGTTACAAAAACACAATATCAGACTCAAAGGGAAAATTACCCACCGGTATCATTTAAAACTGAATAACCGTTAAAAGTCACTATTAATATGACTGGAATATGAAGTTGAATATTGCGCCAGATTTTTTTTACAGTTTACCCGTGAGTTTGCTTATTTGGATAGCCATGTTGAGACTTTGAAACCATGGTTCGCCATAAAACGATTGCCGATAGAAACATTTTTTTCACCATGCTGAAGAAGGGAAATCCCAACGGAAAATAGCAGAAATACTCAATATTACTCGATCTGTTGTCCAAAAAATTACATTGAGTCACATAACCGAGAATCGAATTTGCAACAAGCCGAAAATATCGAAAAAAATCAATATAAGAGACGAAAAGTTGTTGCTTCTTGCTAACATCGCAGAGAAATATCTGAAAAATAAATGTTACGCAGAAGCGATTCGAAGAGTTTGTGGCGCGTTTTAGAGTTCGGACCTCTTTTCCTTTCTTCTTAACCTCACCCGTGGTCCAAGGCTTTTTGAAGGCAGGGTTTCCTTTCTCGAAGAGGACAACATCCTTGAAGGGACTTTACTATTATTTCCGCTAGGCTAGCTGGTATATGTCCTCAGTGATTAGTCTGTTATCTTTGATCGGTATACAAAATACTATTGTTTCGGTTTGAGTTTGAGTTTTTGTCGAAGGTTAGATTAGGGGAAAAGGAGGAGTTGTCCAATATTAAGAAGTCCTTGTCTTATCCTCATTCGGGTCTCCCCATAAAATTTTTGTGTTTTTTCCCAGTTTCTCGATATTTCAAAGAATTTTGTGGGTTTCCGTTGCCCATGAACTTTGTTCTAGACGCGTTGCTGGTCGGTCAGTAGCACTTCTGTAGAGTGTATTTGCTATCTCTCATATGATTCGCAAGAAATAGTTTTGTGGCTTATTTACTATATGTCATTATATAGTTGTTATATTCTGACAAGA
Source organism: Musca vetustissima (assembly GCF_032173495.1). NCBI lineage: Eukaryota > Metazoa > Arthropoda > Insecta > Diptera > Muscidae > Musca > Musca vetustissima. The sequence continues at coordinate 199,485 of NW_026881579.1, read as the reverse complement.
GTTTGGACAAATTTCGCTTTAAGCTCTTTAATAAAAAAATCTCAGCCACGACTTTCCTGATAGCTGGGAGCCATCCGCTATCTCACTAGTCTCTGTCTGTTCATAGCTTCATATTTTATTTAGATGTCAATTGGATGTTTATTCAATATAGCCCCCAAAGCTCTCGTTGGTGTTGTACTCATTGTTCTACATATACCCAGGCTACATGTTGTCAGGACTTTCTCTAACGATTTTACGTTAGATTTTTTATCCATTGCTGTCCTGCAGACCACCGACGCGTATGTTAGGATTGGTCTAACAACACTCCTATAGACCTTTGGATGAAAACCCCATTTAGATCCTATGGCTCTTTTGGAGAAGGGCCAGCATCTGTGGGCTTTGTGTAACACCGTTCAGAAGTATAATAATGTCATCTGCCTCATCGTGCAGATTGGCACTGATTCACTGATATTCATCTTACGTAGACTGTTGTTTGTACTTTAACGTATCGTTGGGTATGTTGCTCTTTATTATGGTGACATCAGTCCGTTCCATGGAATCGAGAAAGAAAGAAGTTATGCTTATTGGCCGATAGGCGTTGCGTAGTTTGCTTTGCAGGGCTTGGGTATGATGACAACCCCGGTTTCCTGCCAGGCTTTCGGAGTGTATGCAAACCGCAAACATGCGTTAAAGAGTTCTGCTAAATATGATGATATATAGTCCGCCCTTTTTTGTAATAACGCTGGAAACACGTTGTCTGACCCAGGTGCTTTGAATGGTGAAAAGCTCTTCAATGTATCGCGCACCATTTGTCTATCAATCGTAGGTTCCTCATATATTTCCGTCCTTAGCAAGGTTGTTTTATCAGATGTCGATGTGCACGGGGGTAGGTTGCTTTCATGAGGAATCTTATTGTTTCTTCTGTTGTCTTCATTCTATTTCTCCCTATTTTTAATTTTTGTAACGTCGCGTTTAGTGGTTCTTGTACGCACAATCGGAATGTAAGGCCATAGCCATATTTGCAAAGTCTAAAACATTGACATCAGCCCCTTGTTAACTCTTCCTATTTGAAATTAATTTATCTGTTTATAATTACACTCCTGGTTGGAGTGTACTTATTACAATTGCACTGAGTGTAAATTATTAAATGAGCCGATTGACAGAATTTTACAAACAAGACATGCCTAGCAGGAAAATTTTTAGAGTCAATTCTCATCGTTGTTATTGTTGTTTATTTCTTTTTTATCTTTGCCGACCGGCGTACAATTAAAAACAACAACAAAACAACAGAAGCTTCAATGAATCCAAAGCTCATTATCTATGCAAAGTTTCATTTGAATCCTTTTTTGCCAAACGACATGGAAATGAATAACTTGCTAATGACTAAGCTGACAGCTGTCATGGCTGGTGGACTGGAGACTGGTGACTCCAAAGCAATGTCGCACTCCATTGGATATTTCTTTTATTTATTTGCATTTAAACTCGTGTGTGTGCCACGCCACCTCCTCTCTCTCCATTCTACTACTCCCCCCATAAATGGATTCCTACGATGGCAGCAGCAGTACAGAACAAGGAGCAAGGATATTTTCGTTTGTATTTTGTTGTAAAATCATTTTTGAGGTTGCATTTTGTCTGTGTGTATGAATGTGTGTCGGCGTCTGAGTCACTGTGTGGATGAAGAAGTGAGTTGCGTTATTTATTTAAAATTTACCTTGTCGTTTTCTTTTCTGTTTTTGTTTTTGTTGTACTACACTTCAAATGACATCAAAGAGACTACACAAGACTGAGCGCTGCCGACCATATGTTGTGATGTGACCCCGCTCAAAGGACTTTTGCGCTACGATGTGATCAAGTGTATGATTCAGTTGTTGTTGATGACGATGACTACCTACGTGGAGGATGATATTGAAGCTTTTGTCTGAACTCCCACACTAACAGGTACTTGTTTAACATTCGAACTGGGTACCCATCCATCCATCCATATGTTTAAGAGCACCACTATATTCACATCGGCAGTCAAAGATGAATGAATGCCTAGCCTACGACCGCCAATTTGCAACTTTAACAATGGCCTTTTTTCTCTTTGTCACAATGACAGCAGCTTCAGACAGTATTGAGAAATTTAGACAAATACACACTCAGAGAGGAGAAAGTAGCCGACAAGGCAGACGTGTATTTTGTAGCATATATGTGGCTATTTTGCGTAAACCATAGACAGGGTTCCAGTCCAATTAATTTTTCTTATAAAATATAGAAAATAATATGTGTAATGAATTTTAGAATGAGGGTCGCTAATGGTTGATTAAATAATAAAATGTACTAAATTTCGAATCACAATTTCAATTTCGAATCATTTGAACGGATAGAGCTAAAAACTTGAAATTTGGGATGCGAATCAAGGTTGAGAAGTAGGGTCGATATAAGGAGGTAGTTTTGCGATATGTAGGTTGTTTTCGAAATTTGTACTATGTGTGCGAAAAGTACTAAACGGTACTATATACACTTTGGATTCGGATGATCTGGAATATTGGCATTGGGAAATAAGATCACCGTTGGGGTGTAGGAATGGCTTATGTAGGAAGATTTGGGAATTTCAACTAATGTGTACTAAATTGTACTTAATTTGGTACAATTTGAATTTAGGGTAAACCAATAAAAATTAAATTCTAAAATTTGAAGTTAGGATCACATTTGGGGAGTAGGATTAGGGTATGTAGGAAGTTTTGTAAACTCGTACTAACTAATTTGTACTAAAATTGGTCAAATTTATACTTTGGGGCTGGAATCCTGAAATTGGTAAATATGATGTATATTGGATAGTTGAGAATTATTAATGTGTACTAAATGACACTAAATTTGATTTAAATGATCCGATAGAGGTGGAATCCTTAAATTTGAAATTAAGATTACTGTTTGTGTGTAGGAATGGGATATGTAGAAAGTTTTAGATTTTCGTACAAATGTGTACTAAATGGTACCAAATTTGGATTTGGGTGAATCGATAGGGCTGGAATCCTGAAATTTGAAAACAAGATTTCTATTGGATTGTGTGATGTCGGTAGTTATGCTAATTTATACTTATGTGTACTAAAATTGGGATTTAGGTGATCCGATAGAGCTTGTATCTGTAGGATTGGGTTATTGGGTAGTTTTAAAAATGTTGTAATTATGGGTACAAATTGGTACTAAATTGGATACAATTTGTATTTAGGTTAACCGATAGAACATGAATCAAGAAATTAGGATTGAGGTATGCAGAAAGTTTTTGAAATTCGTACTTAAGCACACTAAATTTGGTACAATTTGGATTTGGCTGAAACGAGTTGACTGAAATCATAAAATTGGGAAATATGATTTCTGTTGGTTTTTGAGGTAGGTCGTTTTGACATTTGTATCAATGTGTACTATATGGTACTAAATTTGGTACTATTTAGATGAACCAATAGAGCAGGAATCCTTAAATTTGCAATTAAAAAAACTGTTGAAGTTTAGGATCGGGGTATGAAGGAGGTTTTGGAAATTCATATTTAAGTTTAATTTAAGAGCTGGAATCCTAAAATTGGGAAATATAATTTATGTTGGATTGTTGAGATATGTAGTTGTGGAATTTGGTAAAATTTGTTTTTGGGTGAACCTATAGAGCTCGATTCAATATCACAAAAGGCAAAAAATAATACCAAATTATAGAAGTAGATTTCTGTTGCGGTCCGAATTTATGTGTAGTGTTTAGATGTGGTGGATTTGGAAATATATACGGAGAAAAAAGGTTGTTTTTTAATATCATCCTGTAAAAGCTTTTAAAACAATTAACTCAAATTAAATTTTAAAAAATACTAATCTATTAGCATATGCTTCGGACCTATTGTTCGTAGAAGTTTAACATCGAAGGGGGATTGGAGTTTAGATTATGCTACAGAGAAAAAATTCTCCTTGACTATACTGTACAATCCAATTCTAATGCATGTCCGTGAAAATAAATTTAAATTTATCTCACAATATTTATTTTTACGTTTTCCAACACTGTATTTTCCAACGAGTTAAATTTAAATTTGAATGCAAGGGATAAGAGGGTTTGGCCCCACTGTGGGAAAACGAATTTATGTGGTGTACATTTTCGTGGGCATCGAAAATGCTTGGAAATTTTTCCCGTGTGTTTTCTTAGATGGATTTTCCATATAAGGAAATATGTACGGAGAACAAAGGTATTCCGAAAATTGCTTTAGGCCAACACTAACCGTTTCCTGTATAAAGCAACAATAGTAATCCCATGTTACTAGATGCATTTCCGAAAAGGGCATCGAAAATGCTTCTAGGCCAAATTTTTCCCGAAGCTCTGTGGCTTTTCTAACCCACAGTGGCCAGATTTGAATTCCATATAAGGGGACAATAGTTTGTGGGAAAACGGCATATTTGCATTTTCAAAATTTGGCCTAGAAGCATTTTCGAGCCCTTTTCGGAAATGCATACCACAATATTCATAAATACTTTTTCTCTTATATGGAATTTATATCTGGCCATTAAGAAAAGCCACAGAGCTTGAAGCATTTTCGATGCCCTTTTCGGAATGTCAAACCGCACAGTGGGACCTGTCTCTGTGGAATTCATATCTGGCCACTGTGGGTCTAAGAAAAGCCACAGAGCTTCGAAAGTTTGTGCGATTTTGTGAAAACGTTCTTTGTTTTTTAATATCATCCTGTAAAAGCATTAAAAAAAATTAACTCAAATTAAATTTTAAAAAATATTAATCCCCTTATATGGAATTTATATCTGGCCACTGTGGGTCTAAGAAAAGCCACAGAGCTTCGGGAAAAATTTGGCCTAGAAGCATTTTCGATGCCCTTTTCGAAAATGTACACCACAATATTCTAGCCGTTTTCCCACAGTGGGGCCAAACCCTCTTATCCCTTGCATTCAAATTTAAATTTAACTCGTTGGAAAATACAGTGTTGGAAAACGTAAAAATAAATATTGTGAGATAAATTTAAATTTATTTTCACGGACATTTCTAATGCTGTTGCCTCCGTTTTGGAAGACATGAAACAATTTGCTGAGTTTTTTTCTTTTGGTATCCTTCAGACAGGACGAAAGGCAACAACATTTCCTTCTCTATATATTTTATTTTATCTTTTTTTGCTTGACTTTCGTTAAGTTTTTCGATATCCTAAAGGCAATAAATCTTTTTGATACAAGCAGGAGGGAAGGTAGTCGAAATGGGGAGGCATGGAGTAGAAAAAATAAACCCCCGCAATATACATATTTTTATATATCATCGTCGTCGTCGTCATAGCCTTCATTGTCAAAGTTTATGCCAAGGCAGCATAGTTTGGCAGCGAATAACTCAGGACCTTGTTCTTGCACTGAAGGCTGGCTGAGCGTTGGTAAACACAATTTAGTTTTTGTGAAAGAGAAGGATGATAGCTCCGATGTTATATTCATATCTAAATTGAACTTATTTTAAGGAGCAACAATTATGCCATGATTAAGGCACAATTGTGCAGAGTTTATTTTTTTAACTCATCATAGTCGGGATTGCATGCTTTACACAATAAAAATTAATTAGATTTTCTCTTCTTTTTTGAAGCATTATTTATTTTGTTGCCGCTTTTTATCTATTCTATTGTAACTGTTTTATTATAGTTTTGAGAATACAAAGTAAAGGATATGAGTGCATTTTCGCCAACTTTCATGTCGCAGATATCACAAAAAAAAACACACACACAGGCAAAACTTGAAAACAAAAGTCAACTCCACAAATTAAACATTGACAAGTACATAATTACGAGTACACATATAAAAGTGGAAGGGAGTGGGGAATGTAATGGGTAAAGCAACTTTATTATCCGACAATAGGAAGATGGGCAACGAAACTTTTCAGACATTATCAAGTTTCGTTCAACACAACATGATACAAATATTTAAAATTAATTTATTTTTCAATTAATATCATGTTTGTTGTATGGATTGCAAGATATACACAAATGTCAAAATTATATAAATGTTTTGTTTTTATGAAATTGAAATAACTAAGTCATAGATTAGTCGGATTATCGAATTATCATGTTGAGCGACGAAAGTGTATTATTGAATATTAACGTCAAATAGACATGGTCATCTATTGAAAATGGTCTGTTAAGAAGGTGCCGGTATGCCAAATTACAGCCACTTCGTAATCCTCAAAATTCCGACCATTGAAGGTACCATTGTATGGTGGCAATGCCAAAACGAGCCACACAGTGGCGAAATTCAAGCAAGAATAGCCCTTTGCTACGATAAAAATGTGCCTCATCGAAAAATCTGTTTTAAACCCCATGTTTCTTTGGACCAAATCTGCTTCCGACAATATGAAGTCGATCTACAAATATCCGTCCATCTGGTGGACTGGTGAGCACGATAACTCAACAACAGTAACCGATTTCATCTAATCTGTAATGTAATATTTCTGCAAAACGTAGATGAAATTCGACAATATCGGTCCACTGCTCGCCCAAACAATAACCAAAATCTCCTTACGAAACGAACGAAATGTCCAATTTGACTTGATATATAGTAATCTTTGTATCAGACCTAGATCAAGTCTAAAGATAGGATCAATCGATAAAAATTTTGAAAAATTGTAAATCAAATATCAAACGAATTAATTATATGATTCGAACTTAGCAAATCGTAATACTTTTACCAATCCTAGATAAAGTTTGAAGATGGTACACTTCTGTCCAGTTTTTGTGGTACCTCCCCTCCAAAGTATTAATTTTTAAAATTATGAAATTTTATATGAATTTAATAAAGTATCCGATTTGATCCGTTCAATGCAATTTGTAATATATTTACCTAAACTAGATGAAGACCAAAGATGGGACTCATCGGTCCACTCCTTCTGAAATCCTTCAAAGGACCAACATTTTGAAAATTCGTAAACTGCATATGAAGCGAATGGTGTATCCGATTTGGGAAAAACACATACATAATATAAAACGAAATGGTGGTCAAACCTAGCTGGCCTTATTATTTAAGTGCAATTATCAAATTAAAATATAAAGAATCCAATACTAAATAAGCAAGGACCACAAAGAGGCATTGTTACTCATTGATGGTAGCACCATCACCTACCACGTGACAAAAGTCACATATATACGTTCGCACCATCCACCCTTGCAATGAAGTCTCATTAAGAACACGATAGCATTGGCTTTTACTCGCGTCATCTACCCTACCATATAATTCTCATTCAAGTTGTGGCACTACAAACGTAAGAATTTTAGTTTCAACCACTGAAGTGGGAAGTGGGCCATAGCACGGATTTGATATTTTGTTTTGTGGATATTAATAGCACATAAAAAAAACTTGCAGAAGATTCTGAATCATCAAAAGTTTGACGGGCATACACCACTAACAGCTGCACGGTAAAAGCTTTCAGTCCATATAACATTTTCTACCTAAAGTGTTTTTGAATTCCATATATTGGATGGTTTGTCTGCGCCAAAGAGCGCTTTGTACTTTGTAATACTCCTGGCGACGAAGCCAATGGTACCCAATTTGGGTTTGGTTTACAGGGAACCGTCGTGCCCACAGTGTGTCCAAACGTATTTACCATGCAACAAAATACCAATATAAACAAATAATCCAATTTCTGGAACTCAAAAACGCTTTGGGTAAAAAATATTATATGGACAGAAATCTCTTTCCATGTAACTTCCAATGGTACATGGCACATCGATGCATTTAGAGTCATTTTCAAACGTAAGCTTATGCCTACGAAGATTCAAAAAATATTCATATTTTAAATTATTTAGTTTTTTTAATTAATGTTGCAATTTATTTGCTTGATTTTTGTAACAGGGGCTATGATGGGCGTCAATTAAACGATGGCTACGTTGAATGTCTGTGAAAAGTCCTTGCTTCGCAATTTGTAGCGATTTTTACATAAAAACGAGGGTTTTTTTGGTTGTTTTAAAAAAACACTTTATTACTAATCTGCGTAGTCTTATCAGATGAAGACTATCTATCGTGTCTGAATGGGTTATAAAATGTGTGTATGTGCGTTATCGACAATAATCTTAAAATTATTAGAATACTATCGATATTGATAAAAGATCGATAGCTTTCTAACATTTCCTACAGGATAGTAGTTACATAATTTGAAAATAGTGTTGCATTAAATCGAATTGGATAAATTAAATAAATGAGATTAAAATCAATTATGTATTTCAAGTAATGAGAAATAATAATAATTGAAAAAAGTGGGGATAATTGAAAAAAAGGGAATTTAAAACATTACCTAAATTCGAATTTGGCCAACACAATATTGTACGAGGGCAGTTAGAAAACTTCTTAGCCTAGCACAAAAAGCGCGGTATAAACAGAAAATAGTTGTGTTCTGGAAACTTCCAGAACACATATCGAAACTTTTTTTTTCGATCTGGCATCTCTTTCATATAGAAACAGGTGCTCAAAAAAGGCGCATCCGCAATTTCTTTTGCAAAGTAAAAAATGAGAGTTGCGTTCAGTCATTAGAAATTAACATAAAAAAGGTTTATCGGGACAAGAAATTCATAATGATATGGTGAATGTGTTAGGTGAAAGTGCTCCTTCATATGCAACAGTAAAAAATTGGTTTGCTGAATTTTAACGTGGACGTCCGAAATTAACAACAACAACAGAAATTGTAGCCAAAGTGCATGATATGGTATGGACCAGGGGTAGTCAACCTTTTTTTAATTTCCGCCCACTTTTTCACCTCGAGTGATATAAAAATATCCTTATCGCCCACCTAATCCACAGTGTTGTTTATTGATAAACTGCTTTCATTTATTAGATTTTTGCATTTTATTAAGTAATTTTAATTAAGTATAGTGAAATATTAAGTATTTAATGGAATCCCTGAGGCTGATGCTGCGAAATTAAATATATAATATCTGATTCTATTTTCGTCAAAAACAAGCGAAGGTCTCCTCTTTCAGAAATATTAAGGTGGTTTCTTTCTTTGTTCATGGTGTGGTTAACGGCACTAAATCCTGATTAGACTAAATATAAGGTAGGAAAAGATATTAATAATTTGAATACCTCTTTTCACATGTTTGGATATAAAAGAGGAACTTTTTTGTTGCCACAACTTTTCATATCCGCCCATCATATTTTTTTTCTAATAGTTCTTCTTGGTACTTTATATCAGCTTCCTTAGCATTAGCTGTAAATGGATTTTTCATCCATTGGTACACCTTAAAGTTCAAAATGTCTTAAAATATATAATATACTTAGGGAAATCCTACCTCCCACCACAAAGTACGTTTCGCCCACTAGTGGGCGGTAGGGATTAGGTTGACTGTCGCTGGTATGGACGAATAAAAGTGCGTGAAATTGCTAATATCGTGGGCTTCCCAAAAGATCGAGTCTATTTAATTTTGCATGAAGAACTACAGATGAAACAGCTTTCTGAAAGATGTGTGCCGCATTTGTTAACAGTCGATCAAAAACGCATTAAAATAAACATTTCTCAAGCTTGTTTGGTTCGTTAAAAAAAATCCTTGCATCTTCATTTGAGGTAAAAGAAGATGCAATTGTAGTTGTAAACCACTATTTTGAAGACCTTGAGGAAAACTATTTTAATCAAGGTATAGAATTGCTAGAAAAGAAGTTTCAGGAGATTATATTGAAAAACTATCTATTCTCTTTCATTGATAGACCAAGAAGTTTCCGAAGCGCACTCGTATAGTGATGGATAAACGTCAAAAATAAAATTGCTCGATGTTGGTGCTTCGAATTCGAATTTATCTTCACGATCATACTTTTACCTTATGCTGGAGGGTATGAAAATCATCTATTATAGATATGGAAGACATACCTGAAAAACAAAAGAAAAATATCGGTTATATATATTTCTGTATTTTGTTCACATTCACTTAAAATTAAATTTAGTAATTAAGAAATAAAGGCGAGGAATAACATTTTAAAATGTTATTCCTCGCCTTTATTTAATTTATTTCCCTTTTCCCAAATGTACATTATATTATATAAACCTATAGTTTTGTTATACACTATATCTTCATTTCAAACTATTGTACATAACAAGAAGCTTATTTTCAATTTAATCACCATGATTGATCCCGTTTATAAAATATGAAACGAAGACGACATCTTCACATGTCAATAACTTGACATTATTTTTTGTGTACATCGTATTTCTTGCCAACAAACTAACACGTTAAAGAGAATGCGAATATAAAAACGGAACTTTGCTGATTATTTTCTTCGGGTGAGTGAAAGGGCGGGAGAGCGAGGCGCATAGCATAAGGGGCTTGTGACGCAATTTCCTTTTTGAATCAAAAACGATTTAGTGGCACGGAAATGATGCTTCTGCTGTTGACACATCACACATCTCCTTTGACATGGCAGATTAAAGATTATGCGATGTGTCGTCAACGAGATCTGACGACAATCTTCAGTTCAAGCACAGCAGTCTTCGCTCTTACTTATCAGGCGAAAAATTCGCCAAAGAAACAATTGAATTGAGAAGGCACAGAAGATAAGAAATGTGTGTGAAGATGGATTAAAAATCAAATACAAACACACACACTCACGGGCACACACATTATTTTAATCTCATCTCAAATAGGGTTAGGATGAAAGCCCACTAAATATTGATAATACACAGACGGACAGACAGCGTCTAAAATGATGCCAGTATAAATGCCAGTTGACAAAAATTGGATGACTAGATTTTGGAAATAATATTAAGATATTATGAATCGTTTTGAACACGATTCATACGTGTATATATAATTTCAACTGAAAATATAACATGAACGTTCTTAGGTATTGAATTTTTTGCACATATATAATGCATATTACCAATTTGTATACGTGGAGGAGTGTACGATGCGAGGACTGCTGTTTACGTTTAAAATTTACATTGGAAAGTTTGACTTTTTGTTTTTGCATAAACTTACTCAGTACGTTTTAACGTACGACCATGTGTTGTGTTGTTTAAAGTAACATGAACAATTAATTTCTATAAATTGAAATTAACCTCTAGAGCATTTTCTTGCGAAATTTATTTACAACTTTCGATGTGAATTTTCAACGCAAGAGTTTATAGGAAATCCTAAATCGTTGTATGACGATGCAGCACCATCATATGACACTGTGAATAATTCCTTTTATGCAATCAATTGTGGCCAGTGCTCACTAAAGACGAAAATCGTTAATTTTGTATTCCGATCAAAGAAACAGGTCAACCTCGTTCTACATCTCGAAATCATTGGTATTCAGAACAAAGCGCGTAGTCGGATTGTTGAAGAATTTTCTTTTGAAGTACGCACGAAGTTAATTGGTGAAATATTCTTCCTTTAGACAAGCGTCAAATTGAAGTTTTTCAGGAAGGACACAAGAATTACACTACAAATCCGTCAAGACGTCAACACAGACTACAAATCTTTTGCATCGGAATTATGCAATAAAAATTGCACTGGTGAATCAAACTACTAAAGGTAATATACATATTGACTTTATTACGGGTCCTAATCCTAAATCATTGTATGACGATGCAGCACCATCATATGACACTGTGAATAATTCCTTTTATGCAATCAATTGTGGCCAGTGCTCATTAAAAACGAAAATCGTTAATTTTGTATTCCGATCAAAGAAACAGGTCAACCTCGTTCTACATCTCGAAATCATTGGTATTCAGAACAAAGCGCGTAGTCGGATTGTTGAAGAATTTTCTTTTGAAGTACGCACGAAGTTAATTGGTGAAATATTCTTCCTTTAGACTAGCGTCAAATTGAAGTCTTTCAGGAAGGACACAAGAATTACACTACAAATCCGTCAAGACGTCAACACAGACTACAAATCTTTTGCATCGGAATTATGCAATAAAAATTGCACTGGTGAATCAAACTACTAAAGGTAATATACATATTGACTTTATTACGGGTCCTAATCCTAAATCATTGTATGACGATGCAGCACCATCATATGACACTGTGAATAATTCCTTTTATGCAATCAATTGTGGCCAGTGCTCACTAAAGACGAAAATCGTTAATTTTGTATTCCGACAAATTCAAAGAAACAGGTCAACCTCGTTCTACATCTCGAAATCATTGGTATTCAGAACAAAGCGCGTAGTCGGATTGTTGAAGAATTTTCTTTTGAAGTACGCACGAAGTTAATTGGTAAAATATTCTTCCTTTAGACTAGCGTCAAATTGAAGTTTTTCAGGAAGGACACAAGAATTACACTACAAATCCGTCAAGACGTCAACACAGACTACGAATCTTTTGCATCGGAATTATGCAGCAAAAATTGCGCTGGTTAATCAAACTACTAAAGGTAATATACATATTGACCTGTTTCGAGCGTAAACCTGTATAATTTATTATACGTATATTCGAGGCCGGTTCGGAAACTTCTTAGCCTATCAATCAAAGAGAATAGTTAGTTTTTCAAAAATATTTTTATTTTTCACTGTAATCACCTGAAATATCAATACACTTAGTGGAACGCTTTTCTAGCAGTGGTGTACAACTGTAATTGCATCTTCATTTGAGGTAAAACACTTGGTAGCAAGGATTTTTTAATTTTTTTTTTAGATTTGGGAGCAAGTAAAATACACTGGGAGATAAATCAGGAGAATAATGTGGGTGGTCAAGCAACTCGTACTTTAATTCATTGGTTTTAGCCATCGTTAAGACACTCATGTGCGCTGGTGCGTTGTTTTGATGAAAAATTATTTTTTGTGTTGCAAGCCAGGACGTTTTTCTCAAATTTTTACATTTAATTCATCCATACCCTACCATTTGTATTAAAATATCTAGTAATACTATTGAGTATTATATAGTGAGATGATCGACAAACTTTAATATCTTCGAAAGTTTATTTAATATATTGTTACGAATATAACTTTAGATTTAAGTTAATTTAGACGAATTCCGTTATTTTAAGAATTTGAATTGTAACGTAAATTTCTACTACGCAGTTTATTCGAATAACTTCACAACAACAACTACTGTATAGATTTTTCTACATCCTTCCATTTCCTCTTTCATTGTCTATTTTGTTATTGACGTACAATTCTTGGTAAACGTCATCATTGATGATCGCTTAATTCCTCTTTCTTTGTTACTCCCTCGCCTGTATATGTGTTGTTGTTATTGTTCACTCAATGTAAGTTTGTATGTGTTTGTTGTATTGGTAGATTGTTCGTAATCTAGGTGTTACCAGATCGTCTAGAAACTTCTGTAGCAACAGGCAAGGCTCATATAAATAGGGGAAATGGCAAGGCAGTGAGTCAGTTGTGAATCAGATCGCGAATTGAAACAGTCAAGTAACGTAAAGCTGTAAAGTAACGTGCAAAGTAAAGTGGTCTTCACGGGATTAAGTAAAATCCAAGAACGTAACAATATATATATATATATATATATTCAAATCATAGAAATATCCGTGATTGAAGCTAATATCTAATATCTCAAGTTTATTCTCAAAAAAATATAAAATAAAAATCAAATAACCCAGTGAAGTATGGAGATTATTGGCGTGTCAATAATTCAATATCCATGGTTTTGGAATGTTTTCGGACGCTAAACAATTTGTAAATATTCCCCATTAGATTTGAACAATGTTTTACATTGGTCTAGTGAATTAATCCAAAAAATTCCTGTTTTGTTTTAACAAAAAACCGAATTCTTTTTCGACAAATTAAAAAAGTATATGAATTTCATGAAAATCATTTAATCCCAGCATTTGCTCTCACTGGAATATATATTTTTTGGTTTGTATTTTTTTTTTATTTAGAATAACAAGCCCAAAACATTATTTCTATCCCAATAAAGGACATTTTATTAAATGACTAACGGAAATGCATCATTGCAACGACGATAAATATCGCAAAAAAGAAGAAAGGAATAAAAAATACAATGGGATTGTTTTGTAAAAAAAATCCTAAAGCCATTGCAAAACTGTGAATACAAATCTAAATAACAAAAAAAATCACCGAAATCGCATTTCAAATGACAGTTGATGTGACAATAGCAGATGATTCTAAAGCATGTTCAAAAACAAGGAAACAAAAACAAACATCGATTGCATTTGAAATCAGAAATGAATTTATTTATTTTTATTTTTTTTTTATTTATTTTTATTAATAAATAATCCGGATGAAATGTGTTAAACGAAACGAGGAATTCTTGATTTGTTTATCGCCGAGAGGCACAGTGTACGCCAATGTGAAATATGACAAGAACTTAGAAATGGGGTAGAATAGTTTAAATCAGGTTACACTCTGGTCGTAATATAGCAGGTCCCATGTTGGGCGCCAATAAAGCAGCCCGCGAACGGCAAGTTAAAAAAACTTATTTTCGTCTAATGAAATTTGGTTAGGTGTAGAAGTTAGAAGTGTTAGATAAAAATCGATAAGTTATTAAGATTTTAGAAATGGGCCAGTAGAATAAAATTAGGGTCAGGTGTAGTTGAGTTACTATAAGAGCTGTGAGGAAGCCCTGTAGATCTTATAGTAATAATAGGTAATTTTTATTAATTTCTTATGAATTAATGGGTTGATTGGGGGGATTAAGGACGAGAATGTTTAAAAATTAATAGTTTTGGGGAGGTGCGAGTGAACCTAAGTGCGTACATTTCAGAAGTTGACCAGTTCTCAAAATAAGCACTTTTTGTCCATAGGCATCAATATTAATTTGAGATCAACCATTTCCAACCATTTCACAAATTTTGAAAATATTTTTTTTTTAAGTTCCACATTTTCGATTCTCAAAAAAGCTCTGTAGGTCCAATTGTCTAAGTGTGCAACAACAACAGAAATTGTAGCCAAAGTGCATGATATGGTATTAAATGATCGACGAATTAATGTGCGTTAAATTGCTATATCATGGGCATCTCAAATGATCGAGTCCATTTAATTTTGCATAAAGAACTACAGATAAAAAGCTTTCTCTAAGATGTGAGCCGGATTTGTTAGCAGTTGATCAAAAACGCATAAAAATAAGCATTTCTCAAGCTTGTTTGGATCGTTTTAAGCGAAATAAAATGGATTTTAAGCGTCGTTTCATAACTATTAATGAGACATGGATCCACCACTGTGCTCCAGAGACAAAAGAACAATCCAAACAATGAACTGAAGGTTTTCGAAGTGACCCAAAGAAGGCAAAAGCATTTCAGTCGGCTGGTAAGGTTATGGCAACGGCTTTTGGGACTTCAAAGGAACAAAACAATAAACTCAGTGTACTTTTGCAACCTTTTGGATCAATTAAATGTACAAATTCGAGAAAAATGTCCTGGCTTTCAACACAAAAAAAATAATTTTTCATCAGGACAACGCACCAGCGCACAAGAGTGTTTTAACCAGGGTGCGAAAAATTATTAAAATACGCTTTTTCTCACGAATGCTCACGGCGAGAATTCGAATGTTTTCAATTTATCGCGAATGATAAAGTTACAATGAATGCACAAGCATTTGCAACCTCTTGCGAATGTTCGCATTGTAAGAAAAATTCACGAACGATAAAATTTCGCTGCAAGCGTCGTCGATTCGTTCTTTCGCGAGCATTTCTTGCTGAAGAACATTCTTTTGGAAAACGCAAAAAACAAATGTTCACGAATGCTCGCGAGCACTGTTAAAAACAACAACAAACAGAAATATCATAAAAAATTAAACACATGTGTTCACACTTAACAAAACTCATGTCCAACAACTATTGAGTTCACGAACGTCTGTTGTTATTGTTTTTGCTATTTTGAGCATTCGCGAGAATTTGGGAATGTTTGTTTTCATTCGTGAGAGAATGCGGGGTTTTACACTGTTGGTGATTGGTATTAGTCATGAGAGTTTTTCCTCTCTCATTGGTAAAACCCCGTAATGTCAGAAGGAACTCCAATCACCAAACGAAATGAACAAACGTTGTTGTGTGCTCTCACTCGTTTGTTATGTGTGTTCAAACATTCTTTGGCGAATGCTCGTTTTTTAAAGAATTTATCGCCATGAATTCATTCGTAAAATGAGCATAAAACGACAGAATTTTTGCGTACCCTGTTTTTAACAATGGCTAAAATCAACGAATTAAAGTACGATTTGCTTGACCACCCACCTTATTCTCCTGATTTTGCTCCCAGTGACTTTTACTTGTTCCCAAATCTAAAAAAATCCTTGCTGTCAAGCGTTTCACCTCAAATGAAGATGCAATTACAATTGTTCGTCACTATTTTGGAGACCTTGAGGAAGACTATTTTAATCAAGGGATAGAATTGCTAGAAAAGCGTTGGACTAGGTGTATTGAAGTTTCAGGAGATTATATTTAAAAGGAAAAATATTTTTGAAAAAGTAAATAATCTATTTCATTGATAGGCTAAGAAGTTTCCGAACCGCCGTCGTACTTTCGATATTGAATGAAGAAAAAGGGGTTTGTTTTCGACGGACTTCGACTATTTAATCGTTCAAAAGGGGCTCATGTTGAATGACTCAAAGACATTTTGAAAAAAAAATCCGATCCGAATAATAGATTAATGGTTGATTCCAAAACAACCCAGGCTTCGAAGACGAGCCAAATCCAACAAATGTTACAAAACTGGTCATGTGACTATGAATTTTGAGGGGTACACCACAATTTGAAGCATGGCCTTTTCCACGGGTCAAAACATGCAAACGCTCAGCCATGACCTGACACCCAATGAGTTGTTTTTCATTTTATTCCCGCACAAAACTCAGTACTTCCACAGTTCCAATTGTAGATATTGTAATGTATACACGATATGCAATTTTCGATATTATTTACGAACCACCAGTAATCAGTCTATTCAGATTACGAGTATGTTAAAATGTATACGAAAATACATATCAAAATATAGCACATTAAAAAAATAGGAATGTAAATAAAAAATTAATTAAATATATTTTTTTATTTTTTATATTCCAGTTGCTAATGGGTTAATTTACAATATTGCACAATTTAAAATTTTTGCCTATTTTGCAGCATCAAACAATGAAAAACTAAGCTAACTCTGCTGAACACGGGAATTTCATTTATCACCGTCGCAATCGTTGTTGAAATTTCAAAATTTTGATTCTATTTCAAAGCAATTATTCATCAGCATTCATTTTCGATTGGCAATTACATACAAACACACACACAAGAATGCATGCATGCGCAAGCAAAAACGTATAAATTGAAAATTGATTTTTTTTTGTTCTAGTTGTTGTTGTTTTCTAGTACATTTTTAATCATGAAAATTATTTATTGTGATCAGATGCCAGAGTGGCGTGGGGCAGACAATTCTCTGTATTTGCAGGAGTGATGGCGTTTCCAGCCTATACGGAGGAATTTCACAAATGTTCGAAACTATTTCAACAATTTCGCCAAAAACGTTGCAGCAAATAATCAATATGCAACACAATGATTATAATGAACTCAATTGGAGATTCGTGGGAATTTTAACACATGCCAACAATCGACAATCGCCATGAAACAAATACAAGACCAACACCAGCGGCAACAGTAGAAAACCTCCAAAGAATTGATTTGTGATGCAACAATTTTTTCCCCCGTTTACCCCTCCTTCCTCGTCGGCATATTTGCCACCACAATCGAATTGGATGCTTGTATTGACTAATAAATGAAATTAATTTTAGAATTCATGTTCACAGTTTAATTAACTCTCGAAATGAAAATCAACTCCGCCAGGATTTGAGAGATACACATCGTCGAGTTATTTTGTAATTAAAAATGGTAATTTGTGTGTGTTAATTTCAATTTTTATGCTAATTTAATATTTTCCCATAATCAGACAATCAAGAGTCGATTTACAAAAGTCCGTCCATCCATCCGGCTACCAGAATGGCGCGCACGATAACTCTCGAAGGGGGAAATAGATTTTAACCCAACTTTGCACATCATGAAATTTCAATTTAACACTTGTAAATCTCATACAAAAGTAAATAAACATTGCACATCGTAATATTTTTTCCGCTTAACCAACGGCGAAACGCGTCGCATAATGGTGGGTACGTAGGTTCTTCTCCTGGCTTTCCTTTTCATTGCAAAACTTAGATCATCAAGCTCGACGCGAAAGAGTATAAATAACCACTTAAAATTACTTTCAAATGATCACTGCCCTTACAAGGCAAAATTCAAATAACAAAAATTAATTTCAGCCGAGCACGGCTAGGGCTCGAACCTAGGTCCTCAGAGCAACACAAATGTTGCCAAGACCGCTTAACGTTCTGAGCCATCAACACACTTCCAAAAAACGGTTGCGCAAAAACATGTGTATACCATGGAAGCAATTGTAGGTGTGTGGATTAATTATCCATCGCTACAACAAAAATCTGCTTTGAAAAGTGCTGTTCCTAGAATGAAGACAAATGTCGAACTTTGACAAATTTGAATTTAATTCGCATATGCAAGTTTCGCATCAGGGCGGAATAAATACAAGTTATCAACATACGACATTTGTAAAGCCACATAGCCCAATATGCCTGATGAGCCGCTTAACCAACGGCGAAACGCGTCGCATAATGGTGGGTACGTAGGTTCTTCTCCTGGCTTTCCTTTTCATTGCAAAACTTAGATCATCAAGCTCGACTCGAAAGAGTATAAATAACCACTTAAAATTACTTTCAAATGATCACTGCCCTTACAAGGCAAAATTCAAATAACAAAAATTTCCAAAACTAGATAAATTTGGTTCACTCCTTTTCGTCCAAAGACGGTATTCATCGGTCCACACATTATTCTGGTATTCACATCACAAATTGCTAAAATTTTGAAAAGTTGTGAACAATCTATCAAACGAAGGAATATCGGATTTGATTCAAACTTTACAATTCGTAACACGTTTACCAAGCCTTGATCATGCCCGAAGATAGGACTAATGGGTCCAATCCTTCTGGTAGACCCTCACAAACAGTCAACATTTAAAAGCTTGTACATTTATTTTGAAATGAATGTAGCAGCGATCGGATCCATTTATTGTACATTAACCAAACCTACATTGGGGTCTATAGGGCAACTTCTTCCGGTACCTCTCTAACCCCATAAACTGTCGCAATTTTACTCAGAGGTGGACCAAGAATAAATTATACTTCAAATTAAATGTGGTGCCTCTTTCCCTTAACCTAATGAACTTGTTTATTTGAAAGCGGCGAAACGTCTTAACAACACATTTTTTTGAGGTGTCGGAATAGAATGCCAATTACACATTTTGAGTCGATCAAAAGGTCACATGGATTTGTTTTCCCTTATTCATTTTTCGAATTTCTCCAAAAACTTCAGGCAAACAAATTTTGGCGTACAACTGAAGCGGAAACTGACAACATGACCAAAAAGAAGAGACCATTTTAAGTAAATGTTTTCATTCGATTTGTCTCCAGTCTCGAGTCTTTGCGGTCTAATACGCAAACATACAGGAATCGCCACGGGAGGTGATCGTATAAACGTCTTCTGAAGATTTTATGTTATTTTTTAACATCTGTTTCTATGCTGGTGGAAGAAATGCCCAAGGTTGACTCTATCATATTTATATTAATAAAACCAGTTTTTAATATTTTTAATCACTGTAAAGCAGTTGTTTTTAGAATTACCAAAGAAATGATATCCAAGGACAGAAAATTAGAGAGTTCTTCGATGTAGATCCAAACATTTATGGAACTTCCAGCCCCCGCCTTTCAGAATTTCTACACAATTCATGGTTGAGCGTAACGGAGCATTTATATTAGACAAGTTAAAACATTTACAACGGAATTCATAAATACATAATTACATCACTTTCAAAATCAAATTACAAAACTTAAAATTTACTTAGAATTTCACACAACAAAGAGATCAAGGTTGACAACAAACAAATGACAAAACACTCTGAATAGTTTAATTTCGTTTTCTTACATTTTTTAATTAATTATGGTTTCTTATCAGCAGCCTTGTTGAAATGTCGAGAGGATGATTGTTGTTAGATTAGAAAAAAATATTATAATTTGTGCTACCACTTGAATAAGTAAATATTATTTTTATAGATAATGCCACTGATTCTAGAATGCTACCGTAAAGACCTCAAGATTACGCGATTTGCTCTCTACATAAAAGAATATTAAAATGCCTATTCCCTAAATTCAATTTATATGTTAGATTTGGTTGAAAAATTGGACATACACGTAATGCAGCTAAAGACAATAGTGCGGCAGCTGTGCCTTGCCCTACTTTCTCCCTTACAGTAAGGACCTACGAAATTTTAGTTTTGCAAAAGAAAAATCTTTAATTCCATTAAAATTCTACAAATTTCTACCTTAAAATTGTTAAAACCATTCTGTGAAAAGATAGATAGCAAACATTTTTTCTCAATTAATTAAAATTTATGGAAAGTGTTTGATGTTAATTTAATGACATGTTATCTACAGA
This sequence comes from Musca vetustissima, assembly GCF_032173495.1. Classification (NCBI taxonomy): domain Eukaryota; kingdom Metazoa; phylum Arthropoda; class Insecta; order Diptera; family Muscidae; genus Musca; species Musca vetustissima. The sequence goes on along the minus strand of NW_026881579.1, from coordinate 179,110 downwards.
ATGTTGAGCTGTTAAATGACGAAGCTGCAACTACCTTAAAAGAACTGATTTGTCCGAACACTATATCTGGTTCAACTCAAATGCGATGGTAATATTCAATTAATTCTCGGAGTGAAATCCATATTTTTGATATTGTACAGTACCTTGAAATCGCCATTGCGGACGACTTAAGAAAAAAACTGTACCGTAGACATTTTTAGCAATGGAACTACGAATGTTTCCGGAAAGGTGCAGGTATCAGTATGTATTAGAACTTTCGACAAGGTATCGAAAAAAGTCAAAGAATGTTTGTTTTGCTACGTGGGAATAGAAAAGACAATGATATGATTGCACGTCTAACATGTCAGGCAATTACAATGGAGTGCAGGCCATTATAAAGTCAAAATTCGCTTCTGCAGTAATCTCAATAATATACCCCACTTTTTTGTACTTGGCTAAGAAGTTTCCGAACTGGTTTTTTTGGTAAAAAATCGGCGATTTTCCAAAAATATTTTTTTTCAAAGGTCCGCCATTTTGTTAATTTTAGAGCAAAATTAATAATCCTAGTTCATACGAGAGACAGACATGTGTTCTTTCTAACACCGTTGGAATTTTCGGATTCAGATGTTCCAGTGGGGAGTTATCATGCCCGCCATCAAAAATAAGGACTTTTCTTTAATTACAAAAAACAACAACAAAACAATAACAAAAAATTTTGTAAATTATTTTTCTTCCCTTTTAAATCTTCAATTATATATTGTTGCGTTCTTGGATTTTACTTAATCCCGTTTAGACGTTGTTTTATTTCCCAATACAGTTCGTACTAAATAAAACGCGGGTTCTTTCTGATTACGAGTACTACAATGATTTTATAGACACAACTTTACTTTGCACGTTACTTTACAGCTTTACGTTACTTGACTGTTTCAATTCGCGATCTGATTCACAACTGACTAACTGCCTTTCCATTTCCCCTATTTATATGAGCCTGCCTGTTGCTACAGAAGTTTCTAGACGATCTGGTAACACCTAGATTACGAACAATCTACCAATGCAACAAACACATACAAACTTACATTGAATGAACAATAACAACAACACATATACAGGCGAGGGAGTAACAAAGAAAGAGGAATTAAGCGATCATCAATGATGACGTTTAACAAGAATTGTACGTCAATACAAAATAGACAATGAAAGAGGAAATGGAAGGATGTAGAAAAATCTATACAGTAGTTGTTGTTGTGAAGTTATTCGAATAAACTGCGTAGTAGAAATTTACGTTACAATTCAAATTCTTAAATTAACGGAATTCGTCTAAATTAACTTAAATCTGAAGTTATATTCGTAACAATATGTACAAAGTTACAAACATTAGCAAGCATTGGTATTGATTTACCAGCCCATAGAAAATCTAGAAAAATTAAAATAGAGAATGGGGGGTCCCTTAAATTGCACAAACATTGGGAGTTTAGTGCATACATAAACATGGACAGGCAGACGGACAAGCATAAACCGAAATATTAATGGATTCTATGCATATTCTCAAAAGGAACCATGGGTCTATTTCGTTTCTTTTTACTTGTTACAAACATATGCCCAAAGACATAATACCCCATACCACAGTTTGGTGAAGAGTATAAACAATCTATTAGTGTATTACAATGCAAATATTTTATCTGGGTTTCCTGGAAAAGTTCAATATCGATATTGGACTCCCAGCTCAAAGTTCATATTAAATATTTATATACGTTTCTATTTTTTATAATTGTACATTCAAAAAAAAAAAAAAACAAAAACAAAAAAAACTGTGACATAATAAGTCTAAATAAAAGAAAAAAACAAATCCACATACATACATACACCTAAATGAAATTCAATCAATAATTCTACAACAAAAAATGAAAATCGAGAATTTCCATAGAAAACAATAATACCAATACTAAAACATCTGTCTACAGGGGGGGATCTGCAGGGCATTATCAATGATACTGACATGTTGGCCGATAAAACAATACAACGATGTTGACCTTTTACCTATAATAGAAGGTATTTTGAGATAGTGGTAGGTATTCATTGTTATATTGGCTGTCCAGGGGCAAACATTTTTAGCAACAAAACTACAGAGAATTTTGCCACCAATTTGAAGAAAATAAAGAACAATAAAAATAATGTTGTGCCCTCTTGTTCTTGTATGCATGCATATAATGATAATCATGGATATTGAAATTGTGACGGATGAGAATATGTTTTCTCCAAAAATGTAAACATTTCATTAATATTAAAATTATTGTCCTATTTTGATCTATTTTACCACTATTTGTCTATATATTCTATTTCTCTCTTTGACAAAGAGAAATGTATTTCTCCTAAATTAAAAAACTCTCACACACTTCGTGGTCGTTAGTATTGTATCTCATTTTTTATTTATTTTAAACACTGTAACTGACCTACAGATTGTGTTATAAAATTCTCATATATACTTTCCAAATTATTTCGAGACTTAACGAAGAAGAAAATATTAAAACGACAAAAACTTTTGTGCCATAGAAAAAATCCCATCACAACCAGAATAAGAAATCAATATTTAAAGTTTTAAGAATTGCATTCATAAAATGCAGAAATCCAGACATTGGCAACACTCTATTAAATTTAAATTTTTTACAAAATCTTTGGATTTAGTGTAGGTTTTGTAAAACCTATTACTATCCCTACGAAAATGATTGTATCGAGTCTTACAATTTTTTCAAGAAGCTACATAACCTATGAACAACATTAAGACGAACATCTGTCATTTTTATTCATAATTAAGTGTTGGTGTCTCATTTTGAATCGAATGTAGTTCTTTGTAAGGAACACAGAAAGTAGTTCGGACTAATTCAACAGTAGTACAGTTAGTTCAGTGGAGCATAAACGAGTAAAATGAAGCATAACCCACCCAACAGACATTACAAGCTGCATTGTTACGAAGTAAAAGCTGTCGCCCAAAAAAGCAGCAACGATCTTACAGCAGAGTTCCGCGCATTGAAGGAATAGTTATTAAGTACGCATTATTTGAAGTAGTACTGCATGCAATATTATGGCAAACACCTTGAGAGCTTTGAATATCAGTCCGTGGTCCTCAAGTAGGCTCAGGAAAAAAGGCAGAGGAAGTTCGTCAGCAGAACATGTTCGAAGATAAAGGTTACCGCGCACTCAATTTCATCGGAGCCTACACAATGTGCTGGATCGCGTTGTCATGATGATATATGAACTCTACAGAATTTGATAAGCAATTATAATCCAATTAACTACGATAAGGGAAACGGGCGACTGGAAGGATGATTAGAATTTACTCTTCCACTGCACACGTGGCTTCCACCACATCACTCAGAGAAGAAGAAGAAGCGAACGTGCATATTGCACGCTGGAACGCTTGTGTCATTCTAGACCTTCTTGTGTATATTTTCATGCGTGATGTCATATTCATGGGCATATCATTGATTTCGGTTCCCTTTGAGATACATCTTCTCCAATGATTTTATGATCCTTGCAATATTACACAGAACAAATTATCCGTATATTATATGACTATTGTTTAGAAAGTGTATGTAATGTATGGATTTCTGCATTTTACGAATACAAATCATGAAACTTTAAATTCTGGTTAGATAGAGAGGGAAAGAGCGAAAAAAGACAGCTTTGGAGTAGTGTTTGGTGGCGGGTTTTCTATGGCACATAAACCATGTTTTCTTATATTGAGATATTTAAAAGTTTAGGTTTGATTTGCTTTAAAAATATTGTTAAGTCGTATCAATTTTGTTTGTGGCTTTGTGCTCTAAAATATGATAGAATATATTATGTAATATGTTTTGTAAGCTTTTCTAGAAAACCAAGATTTGTATCAGAACCTAAAATTGACTTAAACTTAAACCACTTTCAAAATAAACGACTCAATTATTTGTTATATTGTATTTGACATTTATATCGAATTAATTTGGAAAATAAATATGCGAATTTTATAACACCAATGCAGAGCACGAAAAAAAGAAACAATGAAATGTAAAACAAGTCACAATCGAGTGAGTGGAGAGACGGCAGTTGTTAGCAAGAGAAACAGTAGACAAACAAACGGTTGTGAAACAAACAACCGGCAGATGTGGGGAGAGACACCGAACGATACCAAAACAAAACATAGCCGAACAATGAATGGTGGTGTTCTTTTTTTGTGGAGAGAAAGGAAAAATGATCATAGAGTGGTAAAGTAGAAAAAATTGGTGGCTTTCTCATGAATTTAAGAATTTTTACTTGTATTCCAATGTTTGTCAGATTGAGTAGAAATTTGGCGTAATGTACCATATTGAGTCTAGAATGATGAATTTTCGATTTTGTCGAAATTGGTGTCAATTTAGATAAGTACCGAATTGATGTATGTTTAACCCAGATAAAGCCAGAGATTTTTTCTTCAAAATCCTCAATTTAATTCTAAACTTGAAAAATTTGATTAATAAATGATTATTTTTAATAAAATATATTTTCAGCAATAAGCTAGGAGAGTATAGAACAAGATATGACAATAAAAGAAAATAATTTATAGAAATTCACTGAAATAGCAGTTGTTTAATAGCAGTATTTCTGTCATTTTTGGTGTTCTGTTAAATGGACGGTGGCACCAAGAATTTCGGAATTAGATATAACTCCCATACATAATCGTTCGATTTTATGTTAATCGGAGATTGTATTTTTCTACGCTCTATTTAACAATTTGACACTTTTGTGAGTAGATTCGAAAAGGTAAATGCTTATAGCAAATATTTTCCATTCGATTCATAAAAATGTCATTACAGCCCTGTTGATACCACATAGCAGAATGTCACCAGTAAAGCCGCTTAGTCCAATTTAAAAAAATATATCACAATTATACACCCCATACATAATGTTCCTTATATTTATGTCCTCAATTTATACACATATATACAAATTGTAATATGTATATACATATGTATGTGTGTACACATTTTATGAGAGTCTTTTTCTATAAGCTGTTTATATTTGTGAATAAACTGCTTATAGAAAATGATGTTAAGCTTCTAAAGAAATTACATGGCATTGTACAAACACCACATACGAATGAAAGTGGGAGAGCGGGGCGGGTCGGTTGTTAGGAAAATGTTGATGGCAGTCCTTGGGTATGATAAGACCATCATATACATTATCTAACAAGGCAGAAAACAACATTAATGTGTAATGCATTCATTGTTGTAGTTCTTGTTGTTGCTGTTGCAATATCCTGATTGCAACATTCATCTCAGCAACTGCCTACACAGTCTTTACATTTTCAGTGTGGTTGCGCAAGAGTGGTTGCGCAAGAGTTTAGAAGGATGTACGGATAGGATGTATTCCCAGCTCAAGGTAATACAGGCAGGTATTGCCGAGAACTTGCATTATTTCGAAATAATGTCAATCGCAGTTAACTTAAGTTTTCACTGATGCATCACGGTGATGATGCTTGGAGATGATGATGACGATGACAGCGATGATGATGTTCTATAAATCAGGCTGATGTTTTTGCCACCATAAAATTCATCCAGCCAGTGAATAAGAAGGATTCAAAGCAAGACAGACACACTGATGGAAAAGTTAAGACCTACGATATAGATATGCTTCATATCTATCTGCCATTTGCCTTTATATCCTTCGTAGCTGCACAAGTTTTCCAAACATGACAGAACAAGTGTTGTTATTCTGCATTTATGTGCACACATATTGTTGTTGCTAATTATCATTCACTCCACTTTCCATTTGTTTCCATCATTTCGATTGCACCAAAAAAAAATACTCGACCTATATTTGAACATATGCTCGCCGTTGTATTGCTCACTTATCCAATCTATTTCGATTGGCAGCAGCATTCATTGATCAACGTCATCATCATCACTTCAATGCACTTGAAGTTATTGAACGGAACTAGGTAGAAATCATTATTTTGTTAGCACGGCAAAACAACAAACTATTAGAATAATTGGATCAGGTCAGTAAACATTTCCAATCATAATATAGTTCAATAATTTGAGAGCCCATTCAATTAAAAAAAATAAATTTTGAAACATAAATAAATTTTGCTTGCGGGAATGCAAGATCTTAGCGATTATACGAAAAGGGCATACGTTGAAAGCCGTTTTGTGCGCTCTAGAAAGGAAAATTAGAAGAAAACATCTTGAGATTTGTCTTCCTATAATTCGAGGAAGTCCGTATTCTTAGTGAAAGACTTCGATATTTTCCATTGATGCACCCTAAAGTAGGTCAGTCCGTGAGTAGTATAATTTCCAAAGAATTTGATTCGGATGCTTGCAAAAATTGAAAATGTTCCAGCGTTTCGCTATCCTCTCCCCACGTCCATACCTGCTGCTACCCACGCTGCCTATCTTGTGCATCCGGGTGAATACAATTTAATCTCCAAATTATGATGATCCCTCCTGGAATGCCTAGGTGGTGGCTTCTTCCTGGGTCCGTCTATAACACCCATCAGATACTGCATCGACAACATATTGTTGCATTGAAGCACAGGAAAAATTTTCGTCTCTTCATGTAAGTGGTCTATTGGAGTCATGAGGAGACACTTTGTTGCAGTCCTCTGGGAGGCATTCTGGAAGGATTGAAGATTTTTCCATTGCGTTGCACTAACGTTGGCAGACCACACTGGACCGCATATGTTAACAAAGACCGACCTATTGCTGTGTAAGTTACATGTTACTTGAGAACATTGTTTCTGCGCTCGACCTTATCGCAAATAGCTGTGGTATGCGCGGACGAATTATAGAACCTATGGAATGTGTCCCCTATAACCTTTCGTATAATTGGTGGTCGGAATTATAGATCCATCGACATGCACATTCAAAGGTAGCTGGATCTCCGCTGTTCATGTAGTAAACAGTGTGGCCGTTGACATAGTGGCGGATATTTCAAATATCCTCCCCCGAAAAAATAGCTATATTCACGAGATAGTTGTTCTGACACCATGACACCGCGTATGTGACGATCTTTAGGCCAGCTGTTGGGTGTGGCTTTTCAAAAAGGTAGAGTTTAAACAGTTATCTCTCCTCCTTGGGTAAGTCCCTGTTCAATTCTACGGGCCTTCGACTTTGTACTTCTGAATTCCACTTACGACTGGCGTCCACACATATAATTTAAAAACCAACGTTTCAAACTTGACTAGAGGGTTTTTCATTCGACGTCCTCGAACAGCTTGGGGTGACGGACGGTTTGAAATGCCCCTCCGTAACTGTCCTATTACACGGCCTGTCCTATTACTGATCAGCAAACTGAGTAGCATTAACGAATGCTAGGTAGTAGCAATGCCTGGCTACTGGCCACAAAAGTGAGATCGGCCTGCATTATTCGCCTCTGCTGGTATCAGTAGCGGGACCACACTTCCCATTTTCTAGGCATCGGGAACTATTAGGATTGCTAACGACAAATTGAGAACTTTGGTTAGGTACTCCAGACTCATCACACAAATCCCGCACCTCTTCTGATCTGTGACCTCAACGCCGTTATATGAGAGAGACGTCCGATCATCCTTCCTGGGTTCAAGAGCAAACGTTGCATACAATTTACTCACTCCGGTACTGAGGTTACAAATTTTTAGATGTTCTAGCCACTTTTTTTCCATCGACAGTTCTCTGATTCTGGGGTTAGTAGAGTTAATACGACGAAGCTCATCACTCTCATTTGCTAATCCCACTGCCTCTGCTAGGAAATCAGGTCTCAATTCGTGTATACGATCCGCAGTTATAAGTGAGCGGCTGCAGCAGTGATTATGACCCAGAATTCCTTTTTGGTACCCGAGTATCAGAAAGATTGGACAGATCTCTGAAGCGACGTTAAGTTTAATTTTTGAATTTTTTCCAATTGGTTTTCCCATGGTTAAGGAAAATATGGCATTGGTCAGACCTGCAGACACGATGAAAATTTCCGGTGAGCTTTGGCAGTCTCCCCTTATCCTGTTGGCTACGTCCTCTTTCATATATTTGATCAGCTAGCGCCACGTCCCTCTAGTCATTGCTATTAGAACGGAATGCAATAATTCATGATTTACATTGAAATCCAGCACCAAAAGATGACTAATATCGGGCAAGTAACGCGAGTCACAGCTATTTAGCGGTGGAATGTATACGTTAAGTACCTGCATCATACATTCCATGTATGGATCACTAGAGTCTAGCTCATGCGAGATAGGTATGTACGGGACAGAATGTGGCAATATCAGTGTTAAGATTATACCTCTTCGTACGATCTTTCCTTATGACGTTGTATCACAAATCTGAAGATTGCAGGTATTGTTAAGCTTCGTTTCCTGGATCCCCGATCTCGTGGTCTTTCCCTCGATGCCGCGACGGCGGCCGGTTCTATGCATCGGATTGACTCAACCAAGGGCTGTCAACCCCGCAAATACCTGTTCGTGTATTTTTTCAACATGGGAATGTTTGCACCGGATTCTTCTGGCCCGTGGCGGGTTTGAGACAAATCCTTATTCAACAGTCAGCAATTAGTTCTTTTGACAGACAGTGTTGTGCAGATGGATCTTGACAACTAGATTAGTTGTGCCATAATTCACTACCTCTTTAGACGAAGAACGTCTCAATATTTCGAATAGGGTAACAAATGGATGGTTTGATTGATTCCGTAGATTTTGATCCGGCAGTCTAGCTAATTCGTCTTCTTTTTTACTTCCCATAAATCATAGTCTCATGTGTGTTTCCAAAGCTGTTCTTTCCTCAAGAACGACCTCAGACTTGATGGTGCAGGATTACATGACTTCAAGAGCCGCTTGACTACCACACAAAGATAGTCATCGGTTCAATTATCTCTGCATCCATAATCTTTATCGAAACCTCTGACTCCAAGTCGCCAAGACTTCAGCCTGGAATACACTACTATCCAACCTATAAGTGCATATTGTTATTTTACGAACGAAATATAATATTAAAAATACTTCCTCTTCACTTTATTTTTAATCAACGGATGATATTACATTTCAGGATGAATTTCCTGCAAATACTTGTTGAGATTACTTAACACAGCATGCAAATTGTTCCATTCCAAAACTACCAATTAAAAAGATTTATTCTTAACTTGTTTATGAAAATTCCTCTTCTTTCATTTACTATTTTTAAAATAGCTTTGGTTTCCATTTCCATTGTTGCAACGAATGTTTGATATGAAAACATTTTGAATAGTTAACCACTAACTGCGAGTAAAATGTGTAAATTTATTTTATTTTAATGAAGTGATGTTGTTTCTACTTTTCTTCTTATTTCATTTTATGGAAAATTACAATTGCAGGGCTGTGGGTAATGCAAATTCCAAGATACGATCAGAAATTTTAAAAAATAAAATGGGGTTCATTGAGAAGGGGGAAGGAGTAAAATCTGTAGGATATTTTCAATTGATGGTGAGAACTCGTTTCAGCACACTTATTGCCACACAAAAATAGAGTGAAGTGATTGACTGACTTAACGATTCATCAACGTCACTCTTGATCCAATTAAAAAGTACTAAATATTGTACCGTTTGTATTTGGCCAACCGGTGGAGCTAGAATTCATAAATTTGGAATGAGGAACATTTGTGGAGTGTTCGAATTTTTTGAAAATTCGAACTATTCGAATTCGAAAGTACTGTATTTGGAACAATTTCGCAGCATGTGAACGGATAGTGCTATAAGCTTAAAATTTGGAACGCGAATCAAGGTTGAGAACTAAAGTCGATATATGGAGGTGGTTTTTAGAAGTGTCCACTCATGTATACTGAAATTTGGAAATAAGATTACTGTTGGAGTGTAGAATTGGAGTATGGATGTAGTTTTAAAAATTGTACTAAAACTGGTACTATTTGAGTGAACCGATAAAGCTGGAATCCTGAAATTTGTATTTAGCACCACTGTTGTGGTATTTAGTACCATTTAGTAAGAATTTTGAAAATTCTTACTAAATGGTACTAAATTTGGTACAATTTTGATTTGATGAACCAATATGGCTAAAATTCTGAAATTGGGAAATAAGATTTCTATTGGCTTTATGGTACAGGTAGTTTTACTACCTCGTACTTTTGTGTATTAAATGGTACTAAATTTGATACAATTTAAATGTTGGGTGAACCAACAGATATTTGGAGTTAGGATCACTGTTGGGATATGTACAATGTTTTGGAAAATCTTAATAATATGTAATAAATGTTACTAAATTTGATTCAATTTGGAATCCTGAAATTGGGAACTAAATCTAGTTATCTCTCTACACACTCGATGGCACCAACATTATTGCATTTAAGGGGACCCCCCATTATCGGGGTTAAAAATTTTGTTGATATAATTCGAATGTACACTAATTAAAGAATGTCCCTACAAAATTTCAAATGAAAATCTCAAGAACTCTTGAAGATATAGCCGATTTATTATGACAGCATCAAGTGACGGCTGAATTGCTTCTCAAACTTTAAACGCGTTTTTCTCTTTTGCGAATGGCGGGCAATAAATCTAATAACCCAATCGATTTCAAATGTTTACACGTTTCTCTGTGAGTGTATAGCTATGGTATGAACTAGGATAAAGCCAATCGGTGAAGATCTTCCTTATCTTTTAACTTGGGTTTTGGTAAAAAAATCGGCGATTTTCCAAAAATATTTTTTTAAAGGTCCACAATTTTGTTAATTTTAGAGCGAAGTCAATAATCCTAGTTCATACGAGAGACATGTACTCTTTTTAACACCGTTTGAATTTTCGGATTCCGATGTTCCAGTGAGGAGTTATGATGCCCGCCATCAAATATAAAGACTATTCTTTAATTACAAAAAACAACAACAAGACAATAACCAAAATTTTTTGTAAATTATTTTTCTTCTCTTTTAAATCTTAAAATATATATCGACGCCTCCGAACCATAGTATGCTATGTCTGAAACGTGAATTTTTCAGTAGAAGCTTTCAAAGTATGGAAGTTTCTTTAATCGTACGTCCCATGCTAAGTACATTTTTGCTTATAACTTTGGTATGGGTTGGCCGATGATTACCAAAATTTCAGTGAATTTAAATTAAGGACCGTAGTATCTAAAAAACGTGACGAACTTTAAAACATGCTAAGTCGACTTATCATACTATGGTTCGGAGGCGTCGATATGTGCAAAGTTACAAACCTTAACAATCATTGGTATTGATTTACCAGCCCATTGAAAATCTTGAAAAATTAAAATCGAGAAGACGCTCTTCTGATGTTACTTTTTATACAAAAATAAGATATAAATAAAAAATAAACAAATAATTTTCATTTTTCAAAATGTTTAATTCTGATTGGTTAAATTTAATTTGCTTCCAGTTTTTTGCGTAATGGCCAAGGTTTATTCATAAGGTTAACAAGAAGGCGGATTCGAAGTCTTCATTGACTGTCAAATTTATTGTTTGAAGAATAAATAAACGAAAAACGTTTTAATTCGGAACAAAATATACGTGCACAATACTATAATAACGTTTTTGTGGAAGATATTTTGAGTTTTTATCCTGTTCTGGTTGGTATTTCGCGATTAAAATGTTGAAAGCAAGAGAAGACTAAGACATGAATTCGCCTCCCTGTTAACCTTATGAATAAACCTTGGTCATGGCGAAATTATTATTATTCGCCTAGTTAACAATTTTGACATATCATGTTTCCAATTCGCCGATGCGGCTACCATATATATCTACCTTGGAATAAACCTTGAATCAAGGGTTATGCATAAGGTTAACAGGGAAGCGAATACGTAGTCTTCATTGTCTGTCAAATAAGGCATGAATTCGCCTCCCTGTTAACCTTATGAATAAACCTTGCCTTGAATAAACCTTGTTTTTCATATTATTTAAAATTGAAAGATGAGTTCCATATTAAAAGGGTTGCCATCATCAAATTCTCAAATGAGACTTCCTTCTGTAATTATGCCATGATATTTCTCTAGGCCAGTTTACACGACATCTTCAGTTGTAATTTGTAGAATTTATTTCTTCCATATCTTTTTTTTTATTTGGTTATTATCACACGATAAGCATTTCTCAAATGCTTCTTCTAGTTTATCTCATTGCTTCTATTCTATGTTGAAAAGCGACATAAATATATTTTATTTTACTTCGTGGAATTGTTCGCTCATAGGACTTGCTCTTTACTTTTTAATGTTACCAAATATGATATCGTAGTAACACCAATGGAATTTTCGTTACTATTTGAAACCACAGCAACAGCTCCACGGTTGCGTCGCGTCGTCGTCCTCGTCACAGTCCAGTCATCGTACCATCAAACCCCACACACATCATGTCACATCATGCTATTTTATTGCTGCTTATCCTTTTCGCTTCACCAAATTCTATCTGCACGAATAGCAACAGCAGCAGTGCGAATTTCAACTGCAGAGGAGGAGAAAGGTGTTGCCGCCATGATGTGCGGCTGTGGTATGCGACGACTGTGGTGTGACGTTGCGGCGTGAACACATTAAAAGTGTTAAAACATGTGTTTAACATTTGACATGCCACCAACCATCAGCTGTAGACAGATTTTCCAAAGTACAGTGGCATTCAATGTGTTGTGCTATTAGGGACCAGTCGTTATGCTGGGTGTAAACTAGCACACATCCATTGGGCTTGTAACCAATGTCGCAAACCAATTTGTCGCACTGAAAAATATTAAGTGCAATTTTTTTAGTTCTGAGGGTTCAGCCCAAAATTATATATGACGGTCAGTCTTACAGTGTTGGAAAACGCCAAAACTTCAGCTGGGACCAATCTAAGATTAATTGCCTCATATCTAAAAAGTAACCTATACATATAAATTCAATCTACAGATATTTAATTCATATGCATATCACTTTTCTTTTGCAAGAAAAGGAATGAATCCTTTAAACCACTGTATACATTAAGACAGAGAATGAGATACATTTGTTCCATGGTTATGGTGCCAAAGAACAACGCACATACACACATCGTTACGGAAAAAGTTTCCCTATAGTTGTGGGTGTTTGCTTTTTCGCCACAGCTCCACTGTGTATTTTGCACAAGTTTATGATCTTGTCGGTTTCGAATGTGTGCTGGCTGCTTGGCATTCTGCTGTGCTGTTGTGCGGTGTTGTTTTTATGGAAATAGTTTTGGTAAAATCGTAAACAAATTTATGATTTTTGCACCACAACACACAAAATAAACTATATTCTATGTCGTAAGAAAGGAAAAATTATTATTCCTTTTATGACCTTTAGAGGGAAGCAGTTGGCTTAAGGTAAATTTGAAAAAAATACGATTTTTTATTTTTCAATAAAAACAAAATGAGAAAACCATGACTAAAGTTCACAGCATTATACTTGGATATGCGTTATTTTTAAAAATTTAATCGGAAATAAAAATATATTTTGACCATCTGTACCGAAATTTGCGATTAAATGACAAGGGATAGATAAGGCCACCAAGTCAATATCTGCCATGGACGCAATTTACCTTAAGTAAAATAACAGAAGAATTATTGTAAGGAATAGCTTCCAGTATATTATTACTGATAAGATAAATAACTCAGTACCGGCGGGCGTCGTTGATCTGCCCCATTCTCATCATGTGATCGTTAGCAAACACCTTCTATAGATGTGGATGCCTTGGAATCTGTAGTCGAACAATAATGGGACACAGGCTAGAGCAACCTCTACCATCGGAGACGGGAGGTGACTCAAACTGAAATTCAGAGTCTGAACATGAAGACACGACAAATGCAACCGTCCTAGAAAGCCGAAAGAACGTAGAAGCTAATAAGATGTTTGAGGCAGTGAGCTAGAACATCGCCATGATCACTATAAGAAAGCAGCAGTTATCTGGAGCATAAAGGACTATATATCACCATATTTAGCAGCACTCTCTAAAACATATATACGGCTTGCGCACAATGCGAAAGCCTGGAAGGAAGGTAGGGTAGTCTTCATACAACAGTTCGGCAGGGCAAACTACTATCGGACAATAAGCTTTACGTCTGTCTTACTCAAAACAAAGGGAACGTTGTTACGTTATAGCCCTTCTAAGGGGAAAGATTCCTAACTTATTGTGTAGGAAAACGGTGTTAAACATCGCCTATAATTGGGCGAGACCGAGGAGCCATAACTTAAAAATACGGACAATACGGAGATATGTCTCTTCACTAGAAAAACAAAAATAGGACAATGAAGAACCCATTTTTCAAAAACAAAGTAATGACCATATCAAAAACATAAATGAAAGGCCACATATAGGAACGGGTAGACGAAGCTCACCATAGAAAAGTCCTTGAACTATCATTGATAGCAAAATCAAAAAAGATTCACAGAATAACAAACATAACATTTTAAATAAAATAGAACCTTTAGTGGATCTGAATTCCAACCAGACTGATAGCAATAATAATTACCTGGTTATGCCTATGGATGCCGAAGCTAGGTAGGGGGAAGAGGCACATTCAGTGAATTTGACTTTTTTACAAAATTTTAAACATATTTAACTAATACTAATTTATGATATGTTTTTGGTACGAGTTTTTATAATTAAGTATTAGAGGACTATAACCAGCCATAAATTTTTATATATCTCTTGATTAAGTACTGAGATATAGAGCTCAAAAAGAATAGAACACACAAATGGAACAGGATCTATGTTGCGCCATTTACATAAAATCGGACGAAACTATATATGGACCGAGTTCAACTAAATTTTACGGACGTCAACCTATAGTAATTTCAATACGCTATGCAAAAGTTTTGACTCAATCGGACAAACATTGACATTTACATAAAATCGGACGAAACTAGATTTGGGAGCTATATCTAAATCTGAAATGATTCCAAAAAAACTTGGCATACATCAATCAGGACCTATTTCAGTACGCTGTGCAAAATTTTGTATCAATGGGGTCAATACAGGGAGTTTGGTTCACCATGTACATAAAATCGACTTGCCCCAAATTGCATCCATATCGGATCTTAAATGTGACCTGTATTTTTCTCACAAATATACATGGACGGACGGACGGACATGCATAAATCGACTCAGAAAGTGATTATATGCATATTCTTAAAAGGAGCAATGGGTCTATATCGATTCCTTTTGCCTTTTACAAACACATGCACAAAGCATTAATACCCTGTACCACAGTGTGATGAAGGCTACAAAATGGTTAATTTGCTTGTACGTTAACTTCAAAATTAGAATAAAAAATGTATATACATATATTTTTAGTTTATTTGCCTTAATTTATATGAAAAATGGCTTTTTTAATATTTTTTTCATAATATCACGTTTTTTCATTATATCGTAATGTTAATTTGGGAAATACCAGCTAGCTGCTGTAAGCGGGTCAGATCATGGACGTACGCAAATAAAATTAGTTTTGCAACAGAAAATTTTTAATTCCAATAGAATTCTCTACATTTCAGATAAAATCAGAAAAAAATTGACGCAGAAAATGCGAAACCACTTTAAAAGTGTAAAGAAGAGCATGACTCGTGGATAAATATTAAAAATCGCTTAATTTTTTTCAAAACGTATAGATCATGTTACGGACAAACAAGCTTCACATATATTGAAAGAACAAAAGAATAATGTTAAATGTTGAGACAAACTTATTGTTTGAAAGGAATGACACCACCTTAAGGGGAAGTAAATCCTCCCAAATACTGTACAGAGTACACCCAAAAATGCAAAATACCTGAGTCCCAGAATACAGAACAAGTTAAAAGAACTAATTGTAGAATACATCCAGAAGTCTATTGCTGAAGAAGTGAAAAGTCTTGTATTCTTATCGGTTTTAGCGGATGAAACTAAATATGTATACGATTTTTGACAAGGTATCTAAAAATAAAAAGAATGTTTCCTTTGCTACGTAGAAATAGAAGGATTAACAGGAAAACGATTTTCGACCGTCATAATTAACATAGTAATCAGTTTGGTATTGAATCCAACATTTTTGAGAGGTCAAGGATATGACGGCGTATCTAACATGTCAGGCAAGTATAATGGAATGCAGACCATTATTAAATTAAAATTAATTTCGGCGGTATACATGCATTATTCTTTTCACATTTTAAAATTAAGTTTAAATGCGACTGAAGTATATTCATATTGTGAAACACGATAGATTTAGCAGCATGATTGCTTACAAATATAGAATTTATTTCTTAGAAATAGAAGTTTCAGGTCAAATGTAATGAGTTCGAACTCCGAATATTGTATTGAATTACATTATTTGTATGTACCATATTTGAACGAACTATTTGTAAATATAACAAGCAGATTTCTCGAAAATGAAAAAGTAAGTTAAAACATTTTCGAGAATTATAAACTTTTAATGTTAAGATTTTAAAGAAATCATTCAATTTTATGAAAATTTTCTGGAAGTGGATCACTATATGGAAAGCGAAAGATCCCCGACCTAATCGCATCTAATTAACCTGATTCGATTGTAGTATGTGACGAAAATCTATAAATATATTGTCACAAATTTTAATAGGAATACCGGTAACCAAAGCATCAGCAGAAAAAAAGTTTTCTACCCCACATTGAGTAAAAAATAGCTGAAAAAAAATAATTTAATTTCTTTAATTAAGCATAGTAACAAAGCCAAATAGGCCATTTAAGTTACACAAAACAACATAGCTTATACTACTCGACTTATTCTGTTTATGCATAAATCTGTAGTAAATACTGATCACATAACTAAATCAGTGAGCGGAGCAGTATAGTCGGACGGGACCGACCATATGATACACTACACAACTACCATGAAACTCTAACTTTCTGCAGATCTTTATTCCAAGAATGGGCAATATTTTGCGATATTTGCACCCTCTTAACCGATTAGAGGTCAATAGCTCCTATTTCTTGCCATGACATCTATTTCGAATTATGTTTTATTTCATAATATCCAATTATGTTCATTTTACACAGAAAGGTCTTGGTTGACTTGACCCGCTGAATAGTGACAGATCATTACAAAAGCCCATAAAATTAGTTGGCCAGATTCATTCTCCAGTGTAATATTCCGCTTATAATTGTGGCATATAGATCGACTTAAAAACACAATAAAAATAAGTTTCGGTCCACTTCACCGCAAATTATAGGCGTTGTCCTTGACCATAACCGGAACCTCATGGAAATTTTAAAAGCGATCAGCGCTATATTTCCGCACTATAGTGTGGTAATGGGTTACTTAATAATATTTGAATACGTAAGCAACTGTAAATATTTAGGAGTAACTCTCATATCCGAACACATAAGACAATATAGTTGGTATCAGTTTAAAGGCCAACAACTCCTCTTGGATATACTATTAATTTCTCGGGTCTATGTCCTTCAGGAGTAAATATATATGCCATAGAATACAAATTTTGTCATTTTTCACACAAAAGTCAGGCTCCATTTGACCCGCTAAATATTGACCGATCTTTATCAAAACAGGCATGCTGATTCCTTGGCCCGGTCCCCTTCGCCATGCAAAAATACGCGATGTTTGGTCCATAATTGCGGCCACTGGAGGGATCAGAAAATCAGACAAAAATAAAGTTTTTGGTCCATTTCTTCACCTAAATATTAACTGATCTTTTCCAAAAACAATAGGGGTCTTCATTGGGCAGAACCCATCCTACATGCAAAATTTCGTGAAGATTGGTCCATAACTATGGCCTGTATCGTGTTTACAAATTATGATGGACAGAGGGACGGACGGACACACACGTCTAGATCGACTCAGCTAGACGAGATATGACGATCGGTATACTTAAAGGTGGGTCTAGGACCAATATTTCGCGGCGTTACAAACTCTTGGGGCTGCACAAAGCTATAATACCCTGACAACATAGTTGTGTAGGGTATAAAAATCCAAAATTGACTTGACTTGATTTGAAATACACATTATTTCTTTTATGTGCAAAACATTTAATATATAAGCAATACCTTAAGAGTAACGAAGTTAATATTAATACATTTTCACGATGAGTAATGCCTTTCCATATATCCCATATATAAGGAAGACAAAATATGGCTTTTATCGTTTCGTACCATTTTTTATATTCACTTTTGACAACATTCAATTTTCAAATTTGAATGTACGCACAGCATGTGTTCAGTGGCAAAGGTCCTTGCCTATAAATATAAATTGTAACATCCATAGGTAAATCTTGAGTACAATGTCCAGCTTTGAAAAATATAAAAATTTTGAACTTATTGAAAATATGCCATCGACATACATACATACATACGTACAATTTTATGGAATTTATTTTTAATTTTATTTAAAATGACATGTGAGTTACATATTAAAAGGGCTAGCCATTATCAATTTCTCAAATGAACATACCTTGATATGCATTAAATGCTCATAACCGTGGTGTATATTAGCGTTAAACAGCATTTACATTAGAACTATTTACCAGATTAACCTACTTTATGAGGATTTATTTCGTATATTGGAATTGTCAATTTTAACCCACTGAGTTAACGAAATCCAGTACAATGTAAACGTACTATTAAATACTGAAATCTCAAAATGAAATTTTATATATTTATAGGAATTAAATGTTTAGAATAATGCTATGAAATATTATATTCTTATTACAATATACAAAAGCGAGGAATCCATTTTGTGGGCATCTCGGATTGAGTCCGAGTTTGGTTCTTTTTTTCGCTGATCAAAGCCATATAACCTTATTGTCCGTAAATAAACACAAACGCTTCAAAGGGACATATGACAGCAGAAAAGTGGACAAACAAGTACCAGTTTTGGATTTTTTTCTCTCTTTTGTTATAGTGGCGTTTCTTTACGTGGGCGTCTGTCTGTCCGCTTCACACAAACGTCCCAATGTTTGTAGTGCACTTCACACAACAAAGACTAGAAAATATCTGTATGTAAACAAAAAGAGTCAAAGATGAAAACAAGAACAACAACAACAAAAAGCATAACATTGGAATTGTTTTGTGTGGAGGATATGAATTACGTTGCTCGACTCGAGGTGGTGGTGGAGGTGGTGTCGTCTACCTCCAATTCATTTGTTGTTTTGGGTACATGCGTACACAGCCAGCACATAGTCAATAACCGACTGCCAAAAATGCTTTGGAGTACATGTTGAAATTATGTTGTTATCACAATTATTTCCAAACCGGCCATTAAAGACAAATTCCAAGCAACCACCGGAAATTACGAGCGGCTAAGGTCTCTTTTTCAAACGCATGACCAACAGAAATGTGACACTGTTTATTGGGAAGAAAACATGACACACAAACAAACACACACTAACACAACGATAATGCTTAGCACACTGCAGAAATATGACAAAGAAAACGTGCAAGAATGTAAACAACAAAGCAGACGACACAAAAACTTACCATTCACGTACATGTGGAACATAAGTTGCAGCAATACGATTCCAAAACATTCCAAGTAACAAGGCGGTTACTCTTCCGCCCCTCCAACAAAGAGCAAGCAGTGGAGTTATGTGGGGATTTTGTGTTTCCTTTTTTTGTTTGTGTGCTTCACTCCAAACGTCAGATGTTGCACAAATTCACAATGTTTGGTTTATATATTTTTTTGTTTTTCGATTTATCTTTTACTGTAATATCCGCTATGTCGTCTGGAAGTTGTATTTTGTTTTCTCTTTTGTTATCACGTTTGCAACAGCAGTATTGCTTACTTTCGTTTTATATTCGTTTTTTTTACAACTTTTGCCACAGACTACAACAACAACAAACTTCATTGACTAAAACAGAAATTGACGTGTAGTTGTCTGTTAAAGAGGGGGTTTGGTATAATTTCTCACACTCTCTTTCACTTCTATTTTCAGACTCCCGCTCCCCCTTTGCAAATTCTTCTGTTTTTCACTATTCTCTTTTCAATGACATTTCACGTGCTTGCAATGCAAAATGAAATAGCAACAACAACAGCAACGTATAATGTAAACAATTCGCAATAATAATCATGTGTTTTTTCCGGGAAAGGGGTACGAAAGGTTAAGAGTAAATCGGGTAATTGATTTCTCCCAGACTCCAAAATTCTAAACAGCATTTACGTCACTTGGAGAATTTCTTTTTGTTTACAATGGCATCGAACGAAGAAAAAAAAAACATTCACACACACTGCAGCGCCCACAAGTATTGAGCTGTTAGCAAAATACAACAGGAAAAAAACATGAGAGCATAAGACGTCAAAAACGATACAAAACAAAACACAGACGTATGTACGCGTACACACTCTCACACGGCATAAAAATATTATTTTTCCAAGAGACAATTGATTCTTCACTCGGCTAAATTCGATTTGTTTGTTTTAAATTAACTATTGGGGCTACAAAATATTAAAAATTTTTGGCATTTCAGTGAATTCATTCAAAGCAGAACACTTCTAATAAGACGACCGACAATACGTCATTTTTTCCGTTTGTCTCCGACTTTTTCATTACTTCTTTTGCTCATTTCACTTTTGCACACATTATTTGTCGACCATTATCGTCATTATTTACACGACGGTGACGATTCGTAATTCTCAAACAACAATCAAATTTAAATTAAAAATGTTTTCTTCAATTTCAACACAATTCTTTGATTTATTGTCGTTTATCAAAGCAAGCAATTTCTTTTTGTTATAGTTTAGTTTTCACTGGTGTCTACGTTCCCGTTTGTTTTCCCGACCGTCAAACATTCCTCACGCACGACTAAACGAAGACAAACAAAATGATTTGAAGAAATCGTCGCTGTCACAAATCAGTGGCGCCGTTACAAAATTGTGTGCTGAACTTTGTGTTCTGTCAATAAAAGAGAGAGCGTAGAAAAAATATGTTCTCTTTCATTCTCATTGTGGAACATTTGTTCTGTTGGAATTAGTGTGTAACGTAGTGTAGTTGGATTATGTTTGAGAAGAAAATCTAATTGGAATTTGTGTTTTAGTGATGCCAATGTATCGAAATTAAAATAATCAACGGCAAATTACTATCTCAGTGAAGATGTCTTGGCGGGGTTTTACACTGTTGGTAATTGGTGTTGACAGTTTTTCTCTCTCACATTGGTAAAGTGAGAGTAATTAGAGTTGTGCTATTTTTAATTTTGTAACAAGCGTAATTTTTGTTCACAAAAGGTACGAATTTACATAAACGTACCAAAACAAAAAGTAGATTTTATTTATTATTCGTGAATACATTGACGCTTAATTTTTAACATATATTATTTATGCAAATATCTGGTATACATATTGGCAAATATTTCTCGATAATTATGATTTATTATCATTTGAAGTAAAATTTTAGGTACCTTTTCGTTTTTTTTTTTTTTTTTTTGTTCCTACCTGTGGCAATGTTTTCCAACTCTATTCCCAATCTACCAATCCCAATCACCATGTGCATTATTTTGTATTGCAAAGCCTTTCGGCCAAAATCTAATACAATATGCTCCAATGACAAATAATATGCAAATAAATTAAAATGAATTGAACTAAATTAAACGTATGAAAAAATATAGCTAAACATATTACAAAAATATTTACATTTTACGTACTCCTCAGGAGAGAAATACTCAAAAAATACCTCCTTTATGAACTTCTTCGCTGAGACCTACTCAAGAAACACAAATTTTAGGTAACTGTAGAAGTCTAAATTAAAAATAAATTGTAACATGTGCCGGTTTTATCAAATATATGATTAACGTAGCGACTGCTCGTTCTCCTTTATTATTTTGTAAGGAAAGAAGCCGACTTAACATGCCAAGCCTGAAGGTCCTCTTATGTGTTGCCCTTAACGATCCAAATGCCGCCTGGATGACGTGGAAAACCGGGTGAGATTTCACTCCACTTAAGGAAAACTCATAGATATACTGACAGGTACTTGGAATAAAAATATAGGGAACATACCAAAAAGTGTACATATGCCGACATTTCTACAAACCGATTGTGGTTCTAAATATTGGCTCTAGAACCCATGTTTTTTTGACCAAATTTGTTTTAAAAAATTTTGACTTCATCCAAACTTTGCCCATCTTATTTTTTCCAAAACTATTTCAAGTTCGAACATGGGGAATATCGGTCCACCCCTTTTGGTACCACCCCTGCTTCATTCTATGGCATTCGGGCTTCTTATTCCGGAACTCCACGTACGACAGGCGTCCACACATATAATTAATTATCAAACGTTTCAAGCTTGGTCGAAAGAAAGTGTTTTCGATGTCCTCAAAAAGAGTGACATTATTGACTGTATCTAAGGCTTTAGAGAGGTCAAGCGCTACCAACAGTGTTTTATGGCACTGGTTAAGTCATGTGTATATGTGTAGAGATGGCGTGCAATGCTGTTGTAGTGCTGTGCTGTTGTTACGGAATCCATGTTAATGCCTCAAGAGTCTTCGGAACTGGTGTCAAAAGTGAAATCGGATGTATGATTCACCTTTGATGCCATCCTTTCTTGGCTTTAATAGTAGGGTGGTACTGCCCATTGTACAGGCTTCGAGAACGATGTGGGTGGGTATCGACAAATTGAGGTGTTTGGTCAGGTTCTCAACTCCGGGCTTGTTGTTTTTTGACACGGGCAAATGGAAGAAAATTTGTGAACGGAAAAGTTGTTATAAATTGGTCTGTTCACGTATTTATTTTTGCAGTACGGGAACAGACCATATATTTATACCCTACACAACTAGGTTGTCAGGGTATTATAGCTTTGTGCAGCCCCAAAAGTTTGTAACGCCGCGAAATATTGATCCTAGACCCACCTTCAAGTATACCGATCGTAATATCTCGACTAGCTGAGTCGATCTAGACATGTGTGCCCGTCTGTCCATTATAATTTGTAAACACGATACAGGCCACAGTTATGGGCCAATCTTCACGAAATTGTGCATGTAGGATGGGTTCTGGTCAATGAAGACCCCTATTGTTTTTGGAAAAGATCGGTTAATATTTAGAGTATGAAATGGACCAAAAACTTTATTTTTTTCGGTTTTTCTGGTCGCTTCAGGGGCCGCAATTATGGGCCAAACACCGCGAATTTTTGTATGGAGAAGGGGATCGGGCCAGAGAATAACCATGCATGTTTTCATAAAGATCGGTCAATATTTAGCGGGTCAAATGGGCCCTGACTTTTGTGTGAAATATGACAAAATTTGTATTCTATGGCATATATATTTACCCCTGAAGAACGTAGACTCGAGTAGTTAATAGTTGCTACTGTGTTTATCACCGTAGTTCTAATCACCGTAGTTTCCATGATGTCACTCTCGTCCGACAAGGGCGAGTCATCCCAGAGCTCATTTGGGATGCTCTCCTAACTAATGGTGTTTCTACACGATATGTATTTTACATATGTGCTGTCACTTTTTTACATATGGAAATCGAACTCGTCATGTGAAACATACGGAAATTTCAATGTGTCAAAACGATATGCAATTACATATGTATTTTTTTCCGAATAGGACGCGCTCTATTTTCGTATGTGAAACATAAGGAAATCAGCTGTTTGAATGAAACACATTGTTGGAAGAAAATATTTCAATTGCAATTCAAAGAAAAGGATGAAAAGGCAACAATTACAAATTATTATTTCGTTTGTAGGTGTTTAATAAAAAAATGATGTTGATTTAAGAAAAAATAAAAGTGTTTTTTTGTTTATAGGTTATGTCATATGTAAAATACATATGCCGATTTGAACACAAAAATAAATGTTTTGTGTACACTGCTAATTTTGACACACATAAGGAATTACATATGGATGAAATAAGTGACAGCACATATGTAAAATACATATCGTGTAAAAACACCATAAGGCGGAAGGAGCCGGTTACCTCTAGAAGATTGAGGAGAAGATCCGACTGCCTCGTCGAGAGAAAGACAATTGGCTAAAGAGAGGTCCAGGGGGATGGCTTGGGGTCGTCAACAATTGGGGGGGGCGGCGTTTATTGATATCTGACCTTGTAGAGTTCGAGACTGATGGTGCCAAGGCAGCCACACCAGCATCAGTCGAAAAATCGCATGCGTTGTTTTTGTTTTTTGGGGGTTGGGTATTAAAAGATGGCTCCATAGAAGTGCTGTGAGTGAGGATTTGAGGTCAATCATGGCATAGCCTCTTACCATGGTAAGGACTTGGCAACTAAGCCTGAAACACTTGTTGAGGCGCCCAGGTATCAACAAGGCTACGTTCTAATACAGTCGGTACCCTGACTGCAAACCGTGGAACGCTGATAGGCACGAGGTCGCATGACACCACAGCGTTAGGGGAGACACTTTAAGAAGGTAGTGTCCCAAACCTTTTTGAGATGGATATAAGAGAGGGAGGCGCCATTTTCGCCTCGTCGGCTCAGGGATCATAGACACTCGCTCATTTCCTCCGAGACTCTCCCCCTTAGCCCGCTGATTGTCCGGGACTGTTTATTAATTATTCACAGTTACCCAACGAATGGTGTTGGGCTTCCCACTATCCGTAACCTGTGGACGCGTCCGTTAGCATACAGCTCTGCTCCCCGTAGGCGGATAAAACGAAAAGTCGAAATTCCCCCAATAAGGATTCAATGGAGGGTATGTTGAAAATGATGAACTCAAATATTTTATTATATTGAGCATAAACGTTGATATATATCTTCTCCGTAAAATAAGAATATGAATATATATTATAATAATCGCAAAAAAGTTGCACATCTTCGCGAAATATGAGAAAAATAATAAACATATAGGAGATAACGTCAATATTTTTATTATATTAATGACATACACACACATAAAAATTAATTTAAAAATATCTACATAATCTAAACGCCATGATGAATCAAATGATATCAAAATCACACAAGTCCGTGTAGCGGTTTGTAAATTACAGCGACAACAAAACAAAATATTGAGGAAAAATATTTGTTTTTGGTTCGAAAAAATAATGTCATCATATTTACTTTTTAATTTTAAACAAGAAATTTCAGAAAAAAATGTTGGGGTTATTCTGCTATTCTACCCGAATTTCGCCGAAAAGTTGAGATATATAAAAATAATCATTTTTGTGTATAAGTATACGCCTTGCGGATTATATCAAAACCCTTCCGATAAATTTTGGGATTCTATAAATCGGAATAAATATATAAATAAAACTATATTATGAAATATACATTTTAAATTGCGTCTAAATCGCGTAATTCTTAAAATCATTTGATGCGCATGCGGTTTTAAGGAAGTACTGAAGTTTATCTTCCAATCCATATATGCGAAATTTCATTTGACGGCTAAGATGTACTATGTACCTAAAAACTCGTAAAACGCGAATAATTTCCGAAAACTCCATATGCCATTAACGCGCATCCGATTTCGGTGTGCACCTTAAAAAATACATCGATCTATACCAATATCAACGCGGTCATTAAGAACCATGGATGACCCAGCACAATATATTTTTGAGATTGTGCTGGGTCTTTTGGCTGCAGATTTTAATGCTCTCTTTTCGCAAAAGTACAAAATCCGTAACAGGTCATTTATTGAAACGGAAATTATCCACAGAAAACGCAAATAAATCCCCGATATTTAAAAAAAAAAAATTCCAAATTTCGTGTTTTTGGAAGGCCAGTTCACGCCGTTCTAGTAGATGGATTTTCACGAAGAAGATTTAATATCATCCGAAACGTAAAAATCCTGATCGCGGGTACCCATATCATCCAGTTGACAGATTTAAAAATTCGGCACGAAAAATAGGTTTTTTTAGAAATTTGATCGCACAAAATCCTCACCTTCGGATGAGTATTGCTCTGAAGCTGTGCATACTACATACATAAAATATATATCAAATTAAACGGATTCGCGACTACAATAATCTTATAATCGATTTTTAGAAATTCCTATTTGCGCATTAAAAAAACAGTCAAAATCAAACTTCAAAATTTCAGCATCATTTAAAGGTAGATGCAGTTAAAATTTTGGAAAATGGTACATAAGGGGCGTAGTCCCTCCTCAATCCTCAAAACCAAGACAGCACGCATCCACCTTGAAATATCGATTAGCCTAACTGGTGATAATCCAATATACTTGATGTTTGTACCATCAGATGGTATTGAAGGACATTAATAACAAATGCGCTTTTATTCTATACTCTTTGGTTAGCAAATAAATAATAATACAGCTGGCAGGCGGAGGCACTGACCGTATATGTGTACACTTGGAACATGTAAAGTTGTCACACAATTCATTTGATTACAATGACACCATATGGTACATTCGGAACATGTTCCGGTACGTATACAACTAAACCGCAGATATGTACATAGCACAGCGGAAGGATGTGAGAGCCTACGTACAAATGTGTTATGACATAGATGCGATTGGACATCACTATAGTGGTTGGAAAAGTGTATGCGGAAGGAGGGGGTGGTGCAATTAATTCAGTTCACTGCCATCCTAAGTACCACAAAATTGTTAACCGAAATTTAACAAATAAACACCCACGCGCATACACACATCCAATCACATATCTGATAATGTTGTAGATAATGGACATTTAGATGGTCTGTCTACCTCCACTCACAGGACATTTGTTATCGCCCAAGTTGTAAATGTCTATATAACTAACATATGCATATGTACATATGTATATTGTCGTCTACATATGTACGAAAGTAATGACGATGCATTCTAAATTGATACATCAGCAATTTCTCCACACGCCCAACCCCCTTTTTGAAAACCCACACAGCTTTGATTGTGGCCACTTTAAATTGATTCAATTTTAATAATGATGACAAATGAATTATTTTTTGCTCCTCCATCCACTAGTTAACAAATATTTTAATTCTGTGGGTACAATATTCCCCTTTTCAAGAATTTTGATAATTTTGGAATTATGATTTCTTGAAGTCCTTGCATTTTAGGTATCTAGTGTCTTTGGCAATATTATTACTGATAAAGTATCGAGGAATATTTTGGTATGCAACTTTAACCCTCAACCGACTCATTAACCCTTTGTGGCTCAAAAAATGTTTTACAGCTTATATTTAATACGCGGATACTAAATATATATTTTTTGGATTACATATGTTAAGAGCAGATTATGGACGACACAAAAATCTTAAAAATTCAAATTTTTGGTCAAGTTATACGCTTTTCAATACATAGATGAGTGCAAAAATATGTGCAGTACCAATTTGTGTATACAGTCCAAATTATATAAATCGCTTCGTATTCGAAATGACCGAATTGTAACCTCCAAATTGTTGCTGCGTCTTGTAGAACCTAAAGAATAATAAAAAGGGATTTTTTCGTCGATATTTCATTTGCTTTTGCTTATATTCGACTTTTATTTTTTGGAAAGAATGTACTGTATCTCCCGAATGCAGGGATGTAGCTACGTCAAATTTGTTCATATCCTATTTTAAATCTGTGCACAGAAAATAGTTCTATTGTCACGGAAAAAAATCAGAGCTCCAGGAGTGATTGAAAACTCATTCAAAACGAGGTTAAAGCTGCTCAGAATATTCTACAGAAATGTTCGCCACAAAGGTTTACTATAAGTCTCAGAATAGACTAAAACTTAAAAATTAAAAAAAAACAAAAACTTATTTTAGTGTTAATATCGTACTTATTACTAATTTTTACCCATTTTTTCCACAAGATGTAGTTTTAAAAGGATAGTATAAGGGACAAAAATATTCTCCATCAATTTTTAGCATAAGTCACTGAACAAGAGAAATATGTATATATAATGTATATACCGAATATATAGTCATACATTTTGAACCAAAATTGAAAATGTTCTTGTATTTTTTTCAAAGACATTTCCCAGTATTTTTTCGACAAAGTGCATTAAAATAACATGAAACTTAATTTTGTCAAAGAATAAAATATTCTTCGTCTATCCACTTCAAGTCTCAGAATAAACTAAATATTTATATTCAATAGTTTTTAAGAAATTTACATTATAAAATTATATGTAATTACAATTTTTTGCAGACTTCAGTTAATTTTATACTGTAAATTTCTTAAAAACTATCGGGGAATGTACAGATTTCTCTTGTTTAGTGACTTATGCTAAAAATTTATGGAGAATATTTTTGTCCCTTATACTATCTTTCTAAAACGACGCACAGTGGGTTAGAGTAGCATGTTTTCTTGGATCAAATCAGGGAAGCTATGTTAGGATAATTTTTTTTATTTTTCTGTTAATACCATTATAATAAGTTAAAAAATGTTTTCTAAGTATATTTGAGTATAATTTTATTAAGTAATGCCAAATATCAGAGTAGGTATATAGTGCAAGGAGTACAATATGAGAACATAAACATTGAATTCTAAATTAATTCATCTTTCCACATGATCATCATCCGCAGCATCAGAAACTTCTGATAACTGATCAATAGGTAAAAGCGCATTTGACACAATTTCGGGACTGTGAATTAAAAACTTTGTCGAAGTGGTAGGCATATTATACCAAGGATACGTTTTAACAAAAAGTCGTCCCGTATTGTGCATATATTTGAAAATTTTCATTATTAGTTTCATGTCTTGTTAATACTGCGAAAGTGTACAGACGTACTCCACGCAAAATTTTTCGACATCATAATAAAAAAGTACAAAAACAAATTAACATATTTTTTTTCAACTAAATAACGCTACGTTTAAGTGAATTTGAAAATAATACATTTTTTATTGTTAAGTTACAAAAACAAGTGCAAGTGCATTCTATTGCAAGTGCATTCATTTGTACTTACAAACGATAACAATACAATGGATGAATCAAGTGCTTCGACTGACGACGGAAGTGATGACAGTTTGAACTGGCAAACAATGCATTCAAAGCGCAAGAAAAAACCAACAAATTATAAGACTAACAAAAAACATAAACTGAACACTGACGTTCCCGGTACATCATCAAACGTAAATAACAACAAATTTTCTGAACTTAGTGCAGATGATGAAGAAATTGAAGATAACAACAATAAAATGCCAAAACCGCCACCAATATTTGTTCCTGGAGTAGGAAATATAGCTTCAATGGTTAAAAATATATCAAAAGTAATAAAAAATGAAGAATTTAATTACAACGCTCTAAGAAATGACCAAATTAAGTTGAACATTAAAACAATTGAATCCTATAGAAACCTGGTAAAATATTTTGAAAATAATAATACAGTATTTTTAGGTTAATTGCACATGAAAATTTGCACAAATTTTCGTTCAATTAACCGAGGAACCAATTATCCGAACCCGCTTAATTGAATAGTTGGTTCACTAATCATCCTGGGGTAAGCGCTCATGCTGGGATGTTTATAAAATCAACTTTTGCATATGACGTTGAACACATTATAGAAAAATCAAATTTCCAAGCTGCTGGCATTAGAGTCAAATGCAACAACTAATCCTTATCTGTTTATGCCATATACCTTCCACCGAGACACAGCGTAAAATATGATTTTGAGGAATTTTTTATGACCATTGGAAATCGTTTTATTGTGGCTGGCGATTTCAATGCAAAACATCCTTGGTGGGGATCCCGACTAATAAATCCAAAAGGCAGAAACTTATATAAATGTATTGTCAAAAAAAAGTTCAAAGTATTATCGGGAGGCAGACCTACGTATTGGCCCTCGGATCCAAATAAAATACCGGACGTATTAGATTTTGCAGTTTTTAATGGAATACCTGATAACCTATTGGATATAATGAATGATGACGACTTATGTTCAGATCATACACCACCGATTTTGAGTTATAGAACATCCCTAAATCTAATAACATCAAACAATTCATTGTTCTCTCGAAATACGAATATTAAGCAATTTCAAAACTTCCTGAATAATAATCTTGATCTTAACTTACCGATTAAAACGGGAAATGATATAGATGACACGATTGATTTACGAGTCTGCTATTACCTCTACTCCTAAACCAGATCAGAATAAACATAATGGCGTTTATGTTAGAGTTTCAGCTGAGATAAGGAATCTAATAAAGCACAAAAGGAGACTAAGAGAATATGGAAAAATAGCCGAAATCCGATTGACAAACGAAATCTTAATTTTGCAACAAAACATCTTACTGAACAAATTAGAAAGAGCAAAAATGAAGAAATTGCATCTTATCTTCGTAATCTTGATCCTTGTACAATAGATTCTGAATACAAACTTTGGAATGCCACTAAATATTTGAAGAAACCTACCAAAAGATATGTTCCTATTAAAGACACAAACAATTCTTGGTGTCGGACAAATGAACAAAAAGCTTCAGCCTTTGCAATCCATCTCCATAATACCTTTCAACCGCACAATTTCAGTTCTAAAGAGAAAAAAATTGAACACTTTCTTAACATTCCATGTCAAATGGATAGACCGATTCAACACATTACACCTAAAGAAGTGTCTACTGAAATTGAACAACTGAACAATAAAAAATCACCAGGATCAGGGTTACCGTTGTGCGACTAAAGTCACATTTTGCAACCTTTTTGATGCTCTGTAACTCTGTTTGCAACTTTTTAAGCTTTGTGCGACTTTTCTTTCCTGTTTTTGTTAAGTTATATTTTCCTTTTTATGGGTGACTTCAAACTTATTTTGATTCGTTTTTGAGGTTGAGGTCCTAGGAACAGTTTTATCGACGATTTTACTCTTCTGTGCGACTTTTTTTCAAGAACGACTTTTTGTGCAACTTTTTTAAAATTTCCAACGGTAACACTGACCAGGATACGAAAAGATAAATGCAAATGTTATAAAGGCTCTTCCTTGGAAAGTTCAAAAATATTTGAACTATTATTTATTAGAAGACTACTGCCAATCTTAAAAAACCAAAAAAATATTCCCGAGCACCAATTTGGATTTAGACATAAACACGGAACGCCACAACAATGTCACAGGATTGTAAATGGTATATGAGATGCCTTAGAGAAAAAAATGTACTGCTCCGGTGTGTTTCTGGACGTACAACAAACATTTGACAAAGTATGGCATATGGGCTTACTTTATAAATTAAAGAAACTCCTTCCAGCACCTTTCTTCTTCTTTCTCAAATCTTACCTTCATGAAAGAAGTTTCTACGTAAAAGAAAACACCAGCAAATCTAATATTTATACAATAAACGCCGGAATACCCCAAGGAAGTGTGTTAGGTCCGATCCTATACACAATTTTCACGTATGACATGCCTTGCTTGAATGATGTAACTGTAGCAATATACGCAGATGATACAGCCTTTCTGTACTCCAGCATATGTAAAAACACAGCATCTCGTAAAATACAAAGCCAATTAAATTTATTATTTGAATGGCTTATTGCTTGGAATATAGCTATAAATACACTCAGAAAAGACAATTGTCCGGATGTTAATTTAAAGGGATCGATCATACCGCACAACTCTTCAGTAAAATACTTGGGTATGCATTTAGATCGAAAACTGCTTTGGAAAGATCATATTAAAGCCAAAAGAAATCAGATTAATCTAAAGTTCAAACGGATGTTTTGGCTGCTGGGACCAAAATCTGAATTAAGCTTAGAAAATAAAGTTTTATTATATAAATCTATTTTAAAGCCTATTTGGTGCTACGGTGTTCATATTTGGGATATCTGTAGCAATTCCAATATAAGCATAATTCAAACTATACAATCAAAAATTCTACGAAGCATAACGGCAGCACCGTGGTTCGTCTCCAATAAAACTATTCACAATGATCTTGGCATCCCCTTTGTCGCTACTGAAATTAATAAGAATAGTACAAAATATCTGCAAAGATTAAGCAATCATCCCAACGCTTTGGCAATTATGTTACTAGACGAAACTAATGAAGTTAGACGCTTGAAGAGATACCATGTTTTAGATTTACCTTTCCGGCATTAAATATAGCTATGTAACATAAATGTATATAACTTGTATTCCGTATATAGATATTTGTTCATAAGTAAAAAGCTAAAAAGCTTCTATTCCAATATTATACAATAGAAGGAATAAAGAATATTGAAAAAAATTAGTTTCATGACCACTGGATACAGAAATAAGCAACACGTGCATTTTTTATTAAATGAACATTATATTTTCTATTTGTTATATAAAATGTGATATTATTAAAAAAAATAACAACAATCATTTAAACAATACAACAAAACACAACACACAACAGCATGGCTTCTAAAAAGGCACAAAAGGGCAGCGTAAAATTTTGCAATATAACAGAGATTTATGTCCTCTTTAATATAAACTAAAAATTATGACACGAATGTGGACGAATAATAATTATTTATCCATTTAAAATATGTATTATTATTATTTTTTTTTTGCATTTTCAATATAAATTACTACATCTAAATCACTTCCACACACAATTTGATACTCAAATGTTAACGAAGTATGTATCCATTGAAAATGTTTATCTTTTACAATACTTTTTAAAATATATAAAATTTTTAACGGGAACGTTTTTACTTTTTTCACCCTTTTTTTGCACAAAAATTTCTATGAAGTTTGACTTTCAAGTTTCACTACAAAAACACCAGACCACCTTTGTCATTTATTTTAACGACAAGTGATGTAGAATTTTTATTTCGGAGTTACCTATGTTTTAAAGGATAATAGGA
The DNA here is from genome assembly GCF_032173495.1 of Musca vetustissima. NCBI lineage: Eukaryota > Metazoa > Arthropoda > Insecta > Diptera > Muscidae > Musca > Musca vetustissima. The sequence goes on along the minus strand of NW_026881579.1, from coordinate 146,592 downwards.
TCGACATTGTCCAAACTAGTCGATCAACAATTCAACCCCAGTCCAAACCCGGAAGTCTTATGGAAGACTTAATAATTGCCAAGAACATTAGGAATGAGCGCTAATATCATTATGTGCAAAGTCTGAATTATACACAATTACAATTAGTATTTCGTTATCTGTTTCCTGTGACATCTCTGAGGAGTAGTGAAAACTTAGTTTTGTGGCATACAGGTTCTTGAACGCAGACCTGTGTTTGCATAAAACAGTTGGTAATTTATGTGGTTTAATTCAGAGAACTTGTTAACAGTTCCTTATTAAACAAGATCCATAGCTGCTGTTTCACTCCGACGGAGTTTTACCTGGATGACCTATTTCAATTGTCCTCCAGCAAACGGCCCTCTTGAAAGTTGGTTATCTTCTCCTCGGCTTCCTCACTCTGTTGTTGGTGTTTTTCCTCGGTACTCCTTGTGGGATCTTACACTCAAATCATTGCCTTTTTAATCTTGAAAAAGACTGCGTCGGACATGTAGTACGCCTTGTCCTTGGTCTTAATCAGACTTGCCAATGAAGATCTGTCTATTCTCATCACAAGTAGAGTTCATTCTTCTTGCTTTTCCCTGCTTTTTCCATATCTTCCTTCTTCTTGCTTTTCCCATATCTTCACCAACAGAGTCCTGCATTTTATACCAAAGACTTCACGCGTTCTGTCATGAAATCGCTGTCCCAATCTCTGACGAAGAATCAGCTTAAGTTTGATTGTCTCATTTATTGGGACAATCTGTGTGCTTTTACGCTATTTGATGACTCAAATTCTAGCATTGCATAGCCCCCATTGAAAATACAGCTGTATATTTCAATGGAATCCCCCCGAAAAGTAGTAGGTTCTCCATGATCTTATTGTTAACCGCATCTTTCACCTTCTTATTGGTCTCCCTTTTTTAGTTTTCCTGACGCACTGTTTTCGTCGATCACTGAATAGCAGAGTTCGTCTCTGTAATGTCTCCTGGCATCCTTTGTATAAGATGACGGGTTATTACCATTCGTTACCGCTGTGTTCCTCTTTCGTGATTTCGTCAGTTACGTATTCCTACACATAACTGTCTTTGGCACATTTTTACACGGAATTTGCTTTTTATTTGGTGTTACATCTACCTAGAACATTTTTTTGTTACTTTGACAATATATAAAACTATGGCGAAAAGGGTTTATACAGCTGTAATTATATTTTTTATTTCCATTGGTTGGAAAATCTTCCCACCATAAATTATCAATATCGGTCCATGTTTTTGTATGGGTATACAGATTTGGATCCTATGCGTATTTTCCAATCAAAGTTTTTGCTTTACGAAATTATCGTAATTTGACATTTCGAGATCTTGTTGAGAAAACAACTTATTCATAGAACATATTCAATATAAGTCCATGTTTCCACACAGCTCCCATACAAAGGTCCTAGGTTCCGAAGTGAGTGTCTGTAGTTTGCTATTATTATGTAAATATTATGAATCATATTTGCAACTCGAAGAATCAAAATAAATACTCCACTTTTTTCATTGACATTTGTTTCTAATTTACTATTTTCGTTAAAAAATTTCTTGAGTAAAGTAAAATGTCATTAAGATTCTAAACATTTCCGATTGCATGTGATTGAGCGATTGCATGTCATTCATTCACTTAAATACATATTCCATTTGTACACTATATACTGGACGTATATGAGATATTATGTAAATTAAATTGCGATTGTTGACTGCTCGACACCAATACTTGTACCCTGACTCCACAGACCTGAAAAATTGCACAAAAGAGCATATAAATGTCAGGATAAATATCGTCGTTAAATTCAGCATTGCCAAAATTTCTAGATCTACTTTTTTCTTTGGATGATGTAGCAAGCAAAAAAGATGAAAAGGAGAGTCCAATGTATATTCAGTAAGGTCCAGCTGTTGGTGTAAATAAAAGTCAAAAATATTTTAATGTAAAGCAAACAAAAAAGGAATTATGAATGAGATTCTCCAAAGAGCTTCTCTGGAGAGCTTGATCGGCAATTCTTTTATTAACATTTTGAAGCAATCCACTATTTTTAAGCATATCAACATTGTTACAAATAGATGTAAACCTCATTTACATAATTTATCCAATTAGATTTAAGCGTATGCATCCAACTCTAGTTTTAAATTATGTAATTACAACCCTGTACATTATTTTAAGAATCTTATCGATCATGGCCTATAAATAAGGTCACCAAGGGAGACCAGCTGATTACACAGTGCGACACGAAAATTTTTCAGGGGTTGTAATGTACCAATTCTGTTTAGTTGGAGTCCCTTACCTTTGGTTTTTCGGTCACTTCGAAAATTAATTTTATAACGGTAAATATAGAGAAAAACGTGGTTTCATGGATTTTCCATTTGAAACTTGAATAACTTATTTACTTTATAACGTACATATATTATTCTTGTTTTCTTTTGAAGAGTACAATTTTTCCTTTCAAACAAGATATATATTTTGTAAATCGGTGAACAGCGGTTAAAATGTGAAAAAATACGCATAAAATGACAAAATTTCTTTTTCTTCGGACTGTACGATGAAATTACAAGCCATATAAGTTTTATTATATTACATTCGAAAATGATAAAAATCAAAAAAATTTTTGATTGATTCTATGCATATTCTCTAAGTAAATAAGTTATTCAAGTTTCAAATGGAAAATCCATGAAACCACGTTTTTCTCTATATTTACCGTTATAAAATTAATTTTCGAAGTGACCCAGAAAAACAAAAGGTATTTTCGTGGTACAGGGACTCCAACTAAACATAATTGGTACATTAGAACCCCTGAAAATTTTTTTTTTGTTATTTTGTAGCACAGTGTTAGAAAAAAACAGCTGTTTTCCGATTTCGATTGCTATCTTGGTGACCTTATTAATAGATCTTGTTATCGATCTTTTAAGAATTTTATCGGTAACGATAAACGCATTTTGTAACCCAGAAAACGGCATAAAAGAGCGAGGGAAATACAAAAAGTCGCTCATTAAGCAATCTCCATTCAAACGCGATACATCGTATCCATCTGATAAGATTGATCAGAGTAAGGATAAATTACCTAAAGTAGCTCATTCCGCGATCTCCATTCATACACGATACATAGTATCCACCTGATAAGATTGCGCTTAGTAGTAAAAAAGTGTGAATCTCAAAATAACCAAATCATCGTTTCTTTATTTATGAATCGCTACAATTTGCAAAGCAAGTAATCCAACATAGCCAGTGTTGCCAAAACTTTGTTTATAAAAAATGCTACATTTTGTTTAAAAAAGTGCTAAAAATTTAAAAAAAAATGCCAAATAAAAGTGCTAAAAATTTTATAAGGGAAATTAATAGAATTGGGTGTATTTTGATATTTTGGATTCTTATTAGGTACACATTTCCCCACTAAAAATTATCAATGTGGGTCTATGTTTTGGGGTAGGCCCTAGATTACGAACTTTTGTGGACGTCGGACAATTGAATATAATTTGAAACTGGTATGTCAAATTTCCCCACTAAAAGGATTTAATACCATTTTTTGGGGATTTTGGAGAAAGGCATATACGCAGAAAACTGTCAAGGACTATGTGCAAGTCCTCATATTAAAGTGCTGTTCTATTTTCTTTACTTTGAAGATTTTAGACGCATTTTTGCGGGCAATTTTCTACATAAAAAAGTTTCCGATTTTAAAAAGTTTCCGATTTAGATTCACGATTTCTACATCACTTCCATACAAAGGTCCTCTTAATCCGGTTTTTCATTTTACTAAATAAAAACCTGCTAGCAAGCGATGCTGTAGTAACCACATGAAGTAACCGAAATTTTTTTGAGAAAATGTTAATATCTCCACACGGTGCGGGGTATAAAAAGTTCTGACCGGCCGAAATTTAAGATTTTTTAAATAGCTTACAGATGTACTGACACCTTTTTAACATTAGAAAATCAAAATCATACGGCGAAACATAGGGACATTTTAATGCGGCAATTTGAAATCGAAAAAATGCCAAAAAATTTAACTAATTCCAGAAAAAATAAATATGCTAAAAAATGTGCTAGGTCACTTTTTTTGGTGCTAAACGAGTTTGAAAAGTGCTAAATCTAGCACTAAAAGTGCTAAATTGGCCACACTGAACATAGCCAACGTTCCATTGATGCCATACGTGGAGCTTGTTACATTAACGCTCAGCGAGAGGTCTTTTACAATTTTCTAAATGAATTTGTGTAAAAATTGATTTGTTTTTGCAATTATTTTTGACATATCAATCAGAGATGGTCCGCCAGAAAAAGTGTCGTCAATGACATACATTTCCGACGTATAATACATACGTCAGAGAGGTCTTTACAAGCCCGTCTAAATGATCTTTCGTGCTTTTCGACTTAAAAATAATTATGTAAATTATCGTTGTAATTTCTGCAGGAACGTCATTTCATTCAAATTCCAAATTTCCGTTTGTCTCGATTACATATGTACCTGTTGCAACATCGTCTAGCAAATCAATATTTAGAGTCCTTCCTTTCCATTTTAAGAAATTTAGCTCATCGATTATTATTACTAAATTGATCCCACGTCTTTGCAAAGTTGTAGCTATAGAATTTATTGTACAAATCGCTACGTTGATGTCTGAATTTGTACACTGCTTTTAAGGATAGTTTTCAATGGAATCGCATTCCATAGGGTCGTTATTGAGCCCTTCTAATATATGAGACATTTCGTCTAATCTACTTTATCTGGATTAAAGGAAATAGCCACATTTCCGAAAACTTTTTTATTGTAGTTTTAATATCTATGTTAGTAAGTACCATTTTAAGCATTTTAAAAGCTTGATTTCGATAGACATTTACTTAAATTTTCAAGCTTTAGTTACCAGGCTCTTACGGTATTTTCCATTCGGATTTCAGTGGCTTAAATACGCTTACATCAGCTGGCTAAATTATGTGTGTTATATTTGGAGGCAGTGCATACAATATAAATCCATTTGCTTAGCAAAATTGGATTAAATCCATTGTCATATGACGTGTCATCTAAAATATCTTGACGCGTCATCTAAAATATCTAAAAAGTGTTTTCATAGATCAGATATTGCTTTAACTTGGAGGGTCGTACCTAATTTATTGCGCTTCGTACAAAACGTTTCATGAATAACGAATACCATTTTCTTCTAGGTTTTTTATATGGAAATGGTGTAGGACGATTATCATATTTTATTATTGCTTGAACCGTGTTCAACAAGTTGCACCTTTTGAATGGAAATTCAAATTTCGACATATCTTGACACTATTTCTCCAACCGAGCTTCCTCGGCATTTTTAATATTGTTTTGGACCCATTTTTCGGGAACCTTTATTCGATCCTGAATTGTCGAACGTGGAACACCATCTTTTTTTTTTTTTTGCTAGGACCAAAAATGGATTTTGTACCATTCCTTATTTCGACTCGCAGAAAATTCCAATTTTTTCGCAAATTGTATCGGTTAACCGACCGTAAAACTTGCAAGAGAATAATACGAGCTTATCACGTTATATGGTATGGGACGGGTTTTCAGCAGCTGGAGTTGGAAACCATCATTTTGTTGATGTAATGGCACCAAAAGGACTACATAAACATTATAAAGTTAAACTTAAAGCTGTTACTGTAAAAATTAGTATATCGCGGAGCTTTATCTTCTAACAGGATAATTATCCATAACACACTGGACTTTGGACCCAGTATAATTGTCCAAATACCCAAAGCCCAAATCTTAATCTTATTGAGAAAAAAAAGTAAACGGGAACAGGCCATTTGTAAATTCTTAATTTTTAGTGGGTGTACGAATATGAATTTTGCATACAGCACACCCCTTACTATGGCCGAGTTAATAGATATTTTAGGTTTTTCACTAAAATATACACTTTCTTCACAACAGAAACATCAAATATATCGATTAATTGACTTAAAGGAGTGAACGGACATTTATAACGATTCAGATCCTCGAAATACTTGTGTGTCCAATGCATTGATAAAGTATGGCATTACTGGATATTCCGTTTTTGACCCTTTTATTAATTTTGTGCGTGTGTTTTATTCCAACAATGCCACTCTCAAAATTGAAAAATGCTGAAGAATCATCTTTCAATAACAGTTCAGCATGCAATCAGCATTTCCAGAATTGCTATTGAAATGCCCAACATAAATATAAAAATACGTAGTATGGGTACTCAAAGCTCTTTTCGAATTGTTTACGCACACACACACATATTTATATTCATATAAAAGTAAATACCACAGAGCCACATCCTTTCTCGCCATCCAATTCAATTCGTTCGTTTCGCACTCAATATTTATGACAAGTTATTTGATATAAGTACGACGCGGCTGACGGGGAAGGGCCATAAAATAAATGAGAACTTACATTTTATGGACTGAAACCCAACCATTTTTTTATTTTGAGTTACCATTGACGTTGTAATGTGCTAATTTCTTTTCCTTCTCATCGCCGAATCCAATTGGGCCAACGAGATTGTTTTACATCCTTTGACGGAAGCTTTTCAATTTTGAATGGAAGCCTCCACCCACGAGATGAGAATTGAAATTCATGAAGCCAAGTGTAAGTCATTGCCCTGATTCCTTTACTACTAATTGCACAGGAAAATATTTTAAAACTTTATTCCTGGATATCCTGTGGTCCCATTGTAATATTACATCGAGAGAAAAAAAAACAGTTACCCGTTCATGAAGATGAAGACGATAATAACAGTAATGTTGATGTCACCAGTTTATTTAGTTCATACTTTTATGACGATGCTGTGATTAAATTAAAAGAGGTTAACTAACAGTTATGGGTTAGTTAACTGTCATAATAAAGGAATGACAACTTTAAATTATAAAAATAAAGTAAAACGAAAGGTGTCTGTTAATGGCCCCAAATAAAAGTCTCCTTCTCAAATGGAATTGTTTTGTTTTAGTCCATTTTGCTTTGCAGCTAGTTACATTCGGACGACAAACTTTTCCTTTTTGCCGGATGCTTTTAGTTTTAGTTGTGGGTTATGCGAAGTCTGCATTTTGTTTTTCTATTTCTAGGATACAATTCTAGAATTCTGCTCGAAGAAGATAATCTTGTAAATGTCATTTACGTTAATGTTTTCAAATAGTTTGTTAATGTCTCTTCCATCCACTGTTTTCTCTCTTGAACCCTTAAAAAGTTTAAAGAAACTAAGTTTCGATTTACTTTGCTTTTTCTTTTGTCTTCTTAGAAGAACTTCGGTCTATTACTTATAAAATCCTAACAACGTCCACCTGCAGTGTTCGTTGTGGTCAGGATAAAAACATAAGAAGTTGAAACTTAAAAACAAAACAAATTAGAATGCTGAATAGGGTAAAAAACATAAGGAAATATAGTTGAGCATATATGCAGTTTATGTTGGTCGAAAGAGCGTCCAAATAAACGTATGGACATGTTTTACGTTTGTTCAGTGTTTGAGGTGAGTTTATTTCCAATTAGGAAGCATGGGGGAGAGTCTCAAATTAAATGTCAGAGTGCCTAATATGCCTGGATTGACGAGGCTGGTCTTTTGGCGCCCCTAAAATATCCAAAATCACAAACTATTACAGTCGCCCATGTGCTGCATTTCGAGTTTGCTCGAATGTGAAACATTTTCCCAAATTTGGCGTGCTCCATTCCGAATTCCCAAAAAAATATTGGGAATATAATTCGAGCACATATAGCCTTGTGGATTGAAAACGAAATGAGATCGTACGTGTTTTTCTGAGCACGTACAAGTTGAAAAAGAACGCTGCAGTAATATTTAACGTGTCTTTACAATATTTATTTAAAAAATACAGTAATTACATTAGTTTTTATAGTAAAATTAAAGAAAATAAAAAAGGGCTCCTCCTGGTCTGCAGCTGTCCAAAGCTTGCACACACTTTGTCTTCCAGGACTTTCATTACTCTCCACAATATTTTACACATTGTTGTGCGATCAACACTTATTTTTAAATCATTTGCCACAACCCTCTGAAACCCACCAACAGCCAGAAATCTTTGAATGGTATCCTTGTGTATGAAAGGACCAACTTCTCTCAAAATATCCATAAATGCTTATTTTAACACGTTCCAGTATCATTAGACTTTTTTTTTGGTAGAAACCAGGGCAATTAATAAGCCAGCAGACATATTTTTTCTTAATTTTGTTGTTAAACAAATTGCAAATTCCAATGAAACATATGTTTTTTTATTGAACACATTTCGTAACATATTGAACACAGCTATGCTTTCGAGCCGCACTTTCGCTCGAAATTGAGCACACCATTTTGCACAACATGGGAATTTAAAAAAGTATGGGAATTCAAAAACTCTCGTCACGTGGGCGAGTGTCTGTTCTCATATTGAACGACTGTAAAACAGTGTCTGTACTCCTGCTGAAATCTATGTGGAAAATTCTAAACACTTCAGAGGGCAACGTGATAAATCACGCAATCATGGAAATAAATGCACAAAGGCCCTAAGTCTCTGGCAAAAAGAGGGTGATATACATTAGTACATGCAATGTACAAAGTCTCGATTACCTGAAAAATTTGCTAATACCATTTATGAAATGAACAAATTTAAAATCGAACCTTAGTGGCCTAACAAGAGAGACTTTGTTTCTCAAAATGTGAAAATTTGTTTTCAGGGAACATGAATAGAAACGGCGTAAAAATTATTTTTGAAACTAGTAAAAAAAAGTGTCGGTGTTTCCGATAGATATACACACAGATTTTTTTTTATCAGCTTTATATAAGAAATATATTGTTATCGAAGAGGTTTCGGATTTAATGTTGATACAATTTTATAAAATATTGACCATTTGTGAGGGAGGTACGGGAAGGAGTGGATCCCATCTTCGGAATTGATATAGGGTTGGTAAAAATAATATTGTTACGTTCTTGGATTTTACTTAATCCCGTGTAGACGTTGTTTTATTTCCCAGTACAGTTCGTACTAAATAAAACGCGGGTTCTTTCTGATTGCGATTATTACAATGACTTTATTGACACAACTTTACTTTGCACGTTACTTTACAGCTTTACGTTACTTGACTGTTTCAATTCGCGATTTGATTCACAACTGACTAACTGCCTTGCCATTCCCTCTATTTATATGAGCCATGCATGTCGCTACAGAAGTTTCTAGACGATCTGGTAACATCTAGATTACGAATAATCTGGTAGCATCAGAACAATCTACCAATACAACAAACACATACAAACGTACAATTCTTGGTACGTCAACAACAAAATAGACAATGAAAGAGGAAATGGAAGGATGTAGAAAAATCTATACAGTAGTTGTTGTTGTGAAGTTATTCGAATAAACTGCGTAGTAGAAATTTACGTTACAATTTAAATTCTTAAATTAACGGAATTCATCTAAATTAACTTAAATCTAAAGTTATATTCGTAACAATATGTTAAGATTTGGTTGAAATATGACGATCCATTTGCCTGATATTGCATTATAAATATTGAAAATTTTGGCCATCCATCCATGGATATCATCTTCGGACTTAATCTAGACTTCGTAAAGATAATGGCCATTTGTGGAGGAGGTACTTCTGGTTCTTATCTTCTTTGGTAAAAATAATAGGTTGACCAGAATTGGCCAACAGGAGAGGTGTCCTGTTCCAACAGGACAACGCTAGGCCTCACACATCTACAGTGACTCGCCAGAAACTTCGGAAGCTTGGTTGAGAAGTTTTAATGCATCCGCCTTACAGTCCGAACTTGGCATCAAGCGATTATCATCTCTTTCTTGCATTGCAAAATTTCTTTAATGATAAAAAATTGGTATCTAAAATTTTTGCCACTGGACACAAGATTTGCGTAAATTTCGGAGGAACTATTCTTCGTTTGAGAAAAAACTCAACATAACCAGGACCAAATGTCCCATTGGATTATAATTTCCCAAATGATAAGCTTACAAACGACGCTAAGTGCAAGCACTAAAAAACAAGGCATAAAGAACTAAATTTCGAAGAACTTGATGAGCGGTCTTTTAACACTAAAATGAAAGATCAAATAAGAGAAAACTGGAAATTAAAAAAAAAATCCCTCAAATCCATAGGTGCCCAAAATTGAAATGCGTTAGTATGTGTGAGAGAAAACAGAACAGTACTGAACAAAATTGTGTGTACATTTTTGTGGTTGGAAAAAGTTATTGATGAATTTAATTTTTGTTATTATATAAATTAAAAACAATATTAAAAATTTTTTATATGAATTACAAATTGTATATGTTACAAAGATCAAATAAAGTTTATAAAGTAGCATATACCGAGATAATAATCATATTATCAAATATTTAATTCTTAAAATAAAACACAGCAAATGTTCTGTTATTTTTAAAAGTATTAAAACATACAAAAATTGCGCCTTCCCAAATGCATTTGAATAATAAAATAAAAATATACTGAAATACTTTTATCCCTAAGTGTGATTTCGGTGAATTTCTAGTTGTGCGGACACGACGTCGTGCGCGCACCCAAGCATGTGTTCATTCGTTGGCTGTCAAACAACGACTGAATGAAAGAGCATAACAATGCGTGTGAGTTGGCAGCTACTTTAAAGTATACTGATGGGCTTCATTGCTCAAATCTATCGCAGATAACTATCTATGCGGCACACAAAGAACAGGAAGAGCGAATGGATGACAACGGAAATTTTGAGCCTAATAGAAGAACGACGAAAATATAAAAACTATAACTATGACTTATACTTGGAACTAATTAGAAAAGTGCAATCTAAAGTTAGTGCCCAGAAAAATGCTTACTTCATCAAAACTGCCAGGATATCGAGAGATTACATGAAATGCATGACGACTTCAATCTCCATAAAAAATTAAGGAAACAGCAGGAATGATAATGAATAAGCCATTTTGATACTGCTCAACAAAAAATATACCTTTTAACTAATGAAAAGAGATTAAACTATGTTACAATGGAAAATATACCGATTACTGAAATAGAAACTGAATCTGTGATAAACTCTCTCGAAAAATTGATTGTTGGTGACAATATTAATGAAACTCTTTAATTGCATGTTTGAGACGGGCAAATATCCACAATAATGGCTCAAATCTACATTTATAACAATCCCTTACAAAATGACATCCAAGAACCTTCAAAGATTAGTCTTATGAGCCATCCTCTAAAATATATCTAAAAATAATTCATAACACGATATACAAAAGTTGTGAACAAGTTATGGGTACCTCCCATTCGGGTTCAATAATGTAAAAACGTAAAAAATACATTTACATATGCTTTAGAGACTACGAAAAACATTTTATAGTGTCAAGCATGATACATTTATAGAAATTCTCATATCATGCGTGATACCGCAGGAAGAAACTCACTGCATTAAAAGTTTATACTAGCATCAAACGGCATAGGTTGATGTGGATGGAGTATTGTCTGAAGATATTGCAATAACAAAAGGTGTCAGGCAAGGGTGTATAATGTCTCCTCTATATCAATATATCTCAATATACATAAAAAAATATATATTTATAGAATCGATAGAAGGAGTTCAAAGATGGATATGTAATAACATTCGATGTGCTGACGATACCAGCATCTTATCTGACAGAGATAAACACGGACTTTTACGTAGACCTATAAAAAGTTTAATGATGGCAAATCGCACTATCTTGGAAGAAATTACCCGGGCAGGAAACGTCTCTTTTAATAAAGTCATGTTCGTTGGGGTTGTGTGGAATGTAGAAATGTCTTGTTGAAGCTTTCTGATTTTAATCGATCCATTTTCATCAATGTCAGTCATTCAACTGTACAAAAATTGGTTATTCATCGAATGCGCCATCGAGTTCTGTTTCGTATAGAGAAACATTTCGATCGTCGTACATTTTTGGATCACCGCATTCGATCGTTGGTTTTGTCCACTACTTATTTTACATTGCTGTAAACATATGGTAATAAGAAATTGGAAGCGAAAGAGAATGTCAAAATAAGTTTTTGTGATCAAAATATGTTAATTCTTAGACATTTATATCGTTTTTGTGTGTTAATATATATGTGTACAAATATATTATGAATCCAGGTGTTTTTTGATTTCCTCGTCTTCAGATTCAAAGGATGAGTACAATGTGCCTTTAATAAGGAATTTAGTTTTGCTGTCAAGTTGCCCCACAATTTTTGGATCTTTAATTTTGCTTGAGTACATTTTTGCTACTTATTTTTGGCTAACATAAATTGAGCCTATAACTCTTTCTGCTTTGCATTCACTTTATTGCAGGTTTTAAGCGGCTACTGAGTGTTCCTTTTTTGTTCCGTGTCCCTAAATGTAAGTAATATATTTTCTTTAATGTATTTTGCCAAAGTAAATAATACTTCCATTTTCACCAACTTCTTGTTCCTTTTTGTTTGCGTTTTTTCAGCGCAAAATTTAGTTTTCGATAACATTACCTATCGTGTACAACTTCGAGTAGAAACAATTCGATTACGTCTGCGGTGATCCGCGTGAACGATCTATTTTTTATTATTGCAAACGATATTTTTACGGGAAATTGCAATCTTTTCAATTAAAAAAAAAAACAATCAAACCAAATATCCGTATACTGTTTCGTCTTTGCAGCATCCTGTCAAAATTGTTGCCTCGATTACGTTAAAGCTAGTTCCGTTGCACAATTTAGGGGGCTTTAAATTGCATAATAACATAATTGGTGCTCATCATCATCATCTGTTTCCAAGACGCTGTCCACGGATAAATATCCACATTGCTGACCTTGATATGAATTCAATAAAATTTCATTTTTGGTTGTTACAATAGTACGTTCACATAGCCATTCATTACTTTTTTCCTTCCTATCAGCGATATTTGGATAAACTGTTTCAGTTAATTTATCCATAGAAAGAATGTGTAATGCCGTCTTTTGAAAAATTGTATAAAAACCAAATTTGGTTTCTAAAAGAAATGATATGTGCATACTTTTGCACCATACTGTATCTTGTTACTATTAATAATCGAGACGTAAAATGTAATGAAGTATGTTTACAACTTTCGTTGCCGTATACAAGAATTTTGACAACAACAAAACTAAGAAAAAGCTCATCTCATTTATTACAAATCCTCTTCTCACAATTGTTTGCTTTACGGGTATACCATTTTTTTTCTACTTTGTTTTGATCCAGTAGTAATATTCTAGTCGCATTCTTCGTATACACAATTTAACGTCTCCGTAAAAGAAACACATATTTCAATCAGCAAGTGATATTAAATAATAATTATTATTGTTCAATAATGTTTTTTTTTTTTTTAATTTTAATACCATAATCAAACATTTAGAAACTGGCTTTATTTACTGAATACAATAATTTAATTAAATAATTGTAAATAAAAAAAAAATAGAAAAAATATTATAGTTTGAAAGTCACTGAAAAATTCTATGGAAAAAAATACGCCAAAATATAAGGTACACGAGTACGATAATTAGCGATATCCTTAAGCGTACTGCTGTGAATCACTCTAAAATAAGTTATCGATTTTGCAAAAAAAAAAAAAAAGAAAAAAAATTAAATCAAAGGTGTCATTGTTAGCTTAAAAAAACGAGAGCTTCCTTTTCTTTCCTGACTTCGGATCAACAACATCATTTCCTTAAACCAAATTTAGTGTTCTATAAAGTGTATTTAAAAATATATTGCAGTAAAAACTAATTTCATCTGTACTCGCAAGAAAAATATATACCCAATTATTCAAAAATTTGAAAGAATATTCGGCGCATTTTATTAAAAAAAGGTAAACTATATAACATCAACAAAACCTAGTTATGTCTAGAAACTTATACTCCATAATATTAATAGGAATTCCACCAGATAATTTCTTTGTGCCCACGTGTTAATTCTAACCACCACAATCCAGAGCAATTGGCATTTTGATCCATTTTCATTTAACCCAAACCGTGGCTACCCTCTGGGCAGTTGCGGCTTGGGAAATTTTTTTTGTGGCATTTTTCGTCGAGTAGTGTTAAAGTACTTACAATACACTTTCGAATATAGCCACATCATAGAAGTGGTGGATATGGTCTAAAACTATTAGAAGATGTCGCCATAAACTATTTAAGGATATCACCATAAAACTATTAAGGAATATCGCCATAGAACTTTTTAAGGAGAAGTATTCCTATAACTGCTTTAAAACAGAGAAAATCAACTGGAAATTGACAAGCTATAGAAAGACTGATGATATCTTGATTACGCAATCATAATCTCTTCTCGAGATTTCAAGCAGATTCCCTACAAAACATATTCAACCTATTTGCAGTGGATAAATTAGATGAAAACACTGGAAAACACCTTCATTGACTAAACTTATACAGCATATTCACAAACCAAATAAGAATCTAAAAGCAGAGACTACGTAAATATGGATAAATTTTATATTAGACAAATCTTTATATTATCCTAAATCGTAATACATTATAAAATCCTATTTCCTAGATTAATTTGTATTTACAAAAATTCTACGAATTCGCCATTGTTAAAAATTAAATCAATGCAACGCCCATAATTTAACATTTATACCCAGCAAACTACCCTACAACAATATCATCATCGTCATCAACGTGGAGGCCTTCATATTGATCGCGGAATTTGTTGCTGGGTTATTTCAATAACCATTAAACATGAGTAAGTACATAGCAAAAGCAAATATGTAAAACAGAAACAAAACATTTACTCAACTGTCCAATCGTTTGCATTGATTTTCTTTTGTCTGCTTTCTATTGTAATTTTGTGTTTGAGCGCAAAAACAGAAAATATTAAGATCGTCACTGTTAGGTCTGGCTATAAGAAGAATAGGTTAATGATCATTATTTTGCTCATTCGTTTTAATGATTTTTTTTTGTTTCTTCTTCTTCTTCTCCTTTTTTTTTGTGAGGGAGTCTGTAATAAAAATTAATTGTGTAATGGATAAATGGTATAGATTAGGTAGGACCCGAACCCCCCACCCGACTAGTGCTAGCAATATAAGGCTCCCGCAGTCCTATGCTTATCTATATTCTACGATGCACCAAAAATAAATATATTAAATCAAAGCATCCCGATATTAGTCGTGTACATTACAGAATTTTGGCGCCCAACGTGGGGCCCGAAGAGATCGTCGTATCTTTTTAGGCTCGAATTTCTTTCAAAATTAAATTAGAGTTCATTTGTTTTATATAGGGAGTCTGTAATAAATTTTAATTCATGTAATGAAAACTGTGATTTAAAAAGGGAAGGACACGAACCCCCCACCCGGCTAGTGCTAGCGTAAAATTATATTTAATTCCATAGAATATTGACTTCTTCTTTTTGAATAACTACTTTTGACTTTCTGGATATTTGATAATCTGATTGTGTCGGATTTATCAACCGATTTTCAAAAATAATACTTTCAAAAGAATTTAGGCAAATATTCTATTGAATTACTTTAATTTTCTAGCTTTTCATAGAATAATTACATGAACTAACTGGTACTTAGAAATCTGCATCAGCTTCTGTTATCGGATTTCGCTGAATGTGCCAAATAGGAGCATTTTCGTGACCATTTCCGAAGCTGAAATAAGGAAGAATTATATAGCAGGTGTGTTCAGATAGTTTGAGTTTTTGTTTTATGCTAAGCTCCA
The DNA here is from genome assembly GCF_032173495.1 of Musca vetustissima. Classification (NCBI taxonomy): domain Eukaryota; kingdom Metazoa; phylum Arthropoda; class Insecta; order Diptera; family Muscidae; genus Musca; species Musca vetustissima. Next base: position 130,947 of record NW_026881579.1, on the reverse strand, counting down.
TAGACTTATTTTTGTTTGCAATAGTACATTGATATTTTCTTTAACAATTTTTTATTTCCATTACTCTTTTATTTGATCTCATCTAGAGAATGAAAACATCATACTGAAAATAACATCGTTTATATAAAATTAAATATTTTTCTGATTTGGATATATTGATCCGCATATACAATTTACTCAATCGACATCAACATTCGATTGATGATTGATACTGATTCGTCTTAAAAATTACAATATGTGCTAGAGCGTACACCTGTTCCTCCAATGGAACCTTCAACTTCTTCGGCCCTTCTATGTGGAGGTGATTTATCCACATGTTCCATATGCGATCATGGGAGAAGGCAATGAATGTTTAATTATTAATGATTGTTCCCACCAATTTCATCGATCTTGCATTGAAGAGCATTTAGCTACTTCCTCGAATTGTCCAATTTGTAACAGGCCTTGTCAACTCAGTGAGTTAAGAGTTGTTGAGCAGTCACAAAAAGTAGTTAACAATGGCAAGGGTGTTCAAAGAGGTAAAGGTAGGGGAGCAATGTCCAAACGATATAATACTCGTGGTGCAAACCGAAATTTAATTCAAGATTTGTCTTACGGCTTGAATTCAAGCATGCAAAATCCAACAACGCCTACGCGTAACAATGAAGGACAAAACGCACCCGCTGTCAATTCTCCAATCACCAATAACCAGAATCTTACAATAGATTATACCGAGATTAATCGTATGATCGAAGTAAATCTAACTAGACTTCTCCAGAACATTAACTGGTTACCAAACACCGATAGGAATAGTAACCACAACATGTTGCCGAACACGGCCCAAAATGTAAACGAACCTCCTAATACACATATTGAAAATAATTTACCTGGACCCAATATTCGCCCTCAGTCGACACAGAATAACCTTGGGTCTTATAATGTCTCACCACATATGTTTTCACTTTCTCATACCAATCAAATAACGTTAGAAAAAGCAACATCTGTTATTCAAAGTTGGGGTCTGAAATTTGACGGCTCATCGAATGGAATCAATATAGAGGAATTTTTATATCGAATCAGATCGTTGACACAAGACAACTTTAATGGTGACTTTTCAGTCATATTAAGAAATTTAAATACGTTATTAGTCGGGAAGGCAAAAGATTGGTACTGGCGGTACCACAAGCAAACGTCCAGCTTAAATTGGGATGACTTCTGCCATGCCATCCGATCACAGTACCGAAATTTTCAAACCTCATTTGATATCAGAGAAGAGATTCGAAACCGGAAGCAACGTTCGAACGAGTCTTTTGATTCATTTTTCGAAGCAATTTCATCTATAATGGATAGATTACCCAATCGCATGATGGACGAGGAATTGATTGAAATTTTAATTAGAAACCTTCGACCAGAAATTCGTCAAGATTTATTATATATAAAAATTCATTCGATATCTCATTTACGTCAATTGGTCCAAACAAGGGAACATTTCCTTAACGACGAGTATGTGAGGAAAAATTTGTCATCACGTGCTATGGTTAACAGCAATGTCCCTAGAAAATATGTCGCTGATCTGGATGTCGATGAGAAAGTCGAAACTTGTGACGATTCATTTCAAAATGTCGATGCGATTCAGAAAACATCAAATATTTCAAAATGTTGGAATTGTGATGTAGTCGGTCACCATTGGCAGGACTGTTTGGAAGACCGAAACGTTTTTTGTTACGGATGCGGAGCAAAAAACGTCTACAAGCCAAATTGTGCTGACTGTAAGGTAAGGAGATCAAATCCAAAAAACCTGAACAGAACGGGTCCACAAATGGATTAAATCCTGTGGTGGATCCTAAGAATTTACTTGATTTGTCAAATGTAATAGTACCCAAATGTGACACAAATAAATTAACCGGACAAGATTTAGCAATCGACAATAATAAAATTTCTATACTAAAGAGACCAGAAATTATAAATATGCCTTCTTATTCCAACAACTTAGATCCGCTTTATCCAAAACTTCCGTACCACATTCGCTATGCTCGTTATCTTCAGAGAAGAAACGAAATTTTTGATATCTCAGCCATAGCTGAAATTGTGCAAAAACGACCTAAACGGTCAACTCTGCGTCTCCGATCATTTCACAAAATGCGTAAAATTTGCAGAAACATGTTAATATCCGCCATTGTATCCAATCCGAACGATATGCGATATTACGCTAAGGTTTCCTTTTTAGAATTTGAAGAATATGGCCTTTTGGATACCGGTGCTAGCATTAGCTGCATTGGTTCGAATTTGGCTTGTCATAATTTTTCCAAATATCCATCGTTCTCAAAATGTAAAGCATTTGTCAAAACTGCAGATGGCAAAACACAGCCAGTTACGGGGTGGATAGATGTTACTATCAGTTTTAAAGGAAGGTGTAAACAGATTAAACTTTTTATTGTACCATCAATTTCGAAAAGGCTCATACTCGGAGTAGATTTCTGGAAAGAATTTGACCTAATGCCTGATATTGTTGGTTCTACTGATCTTTTTACCGGGGATACGACCCATTTTAGAGAAATAAGTCCTTTGGAACCCCAAGATTGTTTAAAATCCGAACCGGATTCTACAAATATAAACTCATATCCCTTATCAGTTGACGAACGGAAACAATTAGATTCTATTATTGATCTGTTTCCAAATTTCGAGACTCAGGGATTGGGAAGAACCACTTTAATTAAACACACCATTGATGTGGGAGATTCTTCCCCAATCAAACAAAGGTTCTATCCAGTGTCCCCTGCAGTCGAGAAATTAATGTTTGGAGAAATAGATAGGATGCTCAAGCTCGGAGTTATCGAACCATCAACCTCAGCTTGGAGCTCTCCTATGAGGTTGGTAGTTAAACCAAACAAAGTCAGATTATGTTTAGACGCCAGAAGATTAAACTCTGTTACAAAGAAAGATGCTTATCCACTACCAAATATTGAGGGGATCTTCTCGCGACTACCAAAGGCAAATCTGATAACCAAATTGGACTTAAAGGATGCCTTCTGGCAAATTGCCTTGGATGAAAAGTCAAAACCATTAACGGCATTTACAGTGCCCGGAAGGCCATTATATCAATTTGTTGTAATGCCTTTCGGGCTCTGTAACTCCCCACAAACGATGTGCAGGCTAATGGACGAGATCATACCTCCAGATTTACGCTACTGCGTTTTTGGATATTTGGATGATCTCGTCATCGTTTCGGAAGATTTCCCCTCGCACGTCGATGTTTTGGTTAGGATAGCATCTCAATTTAGAAAGGCAAATCTTACGTTAAATTTATCAAAGAGCAAATTTTGCGTAACGAGTGTTAATTATTTAGGGTATGTCATAGGCAATGGAGGCATAACTACAGACCCAGAAAAGATAGTAGCAATTACCAACTGGCCAATCCCAAGGAATCTACGACAGGTTCGTGGATTTTTAGGGTTAACAGGGTGGTATCGACGTTTCGTCAAAAACTTCTCCAGCGAAACTTTTCCCATCACTGAGGTTCTTAAATGTAAAAAGAAATTTAATTGGAGCCCTGAAGCTCAAATTGCATTTGATAACCTGAAAACCATTCTAACTTCTGCCCCGGTATTATCCAATCCGGATTTTAGTAAAAAGTTTTATCTCCACTGCGATGCCAGCGATTTTGGCATCGGAGCTGTGCTTGTGCAGTTGGACGAAAATGGTCAGGAAAAACCTATTGCTTACATGAGCAGAAAGCTTACAACGGCACAGCGCAATTATAGCGTTACAGAACGCGAATGTTTGGCTGCCGTTGAAGCAATTAAGAAATTTAGATGCTATCTTGAACTTCAGGAGTTTGAGGTAGTTATAATAGCTGGTATACGAACTTTTCTTAAGAATGACCATAAAGAATGGGATCAACATCTAAGCCACATTAGTTGTGCGTTAAGAAATTCTATCCATCAGTCAATCAAATGTACACCATACCACGCTATTTTTGGATTCGATATGGTGACTCATGGATCGACATATAATTTGCTTAGGAAATTAACTGTGCTCAATGAACCTACATCATCTTTGTGCCGTGATGATCAGTTACAATTAATAAGAACAAATTTACAAAAAAGACTGAAAGAAGCATTTAATATCAATCAGCAGCAATATAACTTGCGAACGCGGGCGAAGACATTTACCGTAGGGCAAGAGGTTTTCCGGCGAAATTTTTCGCAAAGTAATTTCGAAAAGAACTACAACGCTAAACTTGCACCTCTTTTTATCAAAGCAAGAGTTCGCGAAAAGCTTGGTAGTCACTACTACCTCCTGGAAGATATGGATGGAAAAGTTGTAGGCACATTTCATGCTAAAGACCTTAAGGAATAGACGTCTTTTTCCAGGTTTATTTTCTACAATATATTATGAAAATAACCTGGTTTTGTAATGCCGTCTTTTGAAAAATTGTATAAAAACCAAATTTGGTTTCTAAAAGAAATGATATGTGCATACTTTTGCACCATACTGTATCTTGTTACTATTAATAATCGAGACGTAAAATGTAATGAAGTATGTTTACAACTTTCGTTGCCGTATACAAGAATTTTGACAACAACAAAACTAAGAAAAAGCTCATCTCATTTATTACAAATCCTCTTCTCACAATTGTTTGCTTTACGGGTATACCATTTTTTTTCTACTTTGTTTTGATCCAGTAGTAATATTCTAGTCGCATTCTTCGTATACACAATTTAACGTCTCCGTAAAAGAAACACATATTTCAATCAGCAAGTGATATTAAATAATATATATTATTGTTAAATAATGTTTTTTTTTTTTTAATTTTAATACCATAATCAAACATTTAGAAACTGGCTTTATTTACTGAATACAATAATTTAATTAAATAATTGTAAATAAAAAAAAAAATAGAAAAAATATTATAGTTTGAAAGTCACTGAAAAATTCTATGGAAAAAAATACGCCAAAATATAAGGTACACGTGTACGATAATTAGCGATATCCTTAAGCGTACTGCTGTGAATCACTCTAAAATAAGTTATCGATTTTGCAAAAAAAAAAAAAAAAAGAAAAAAAATTAAATCAAAGGTGTCATTGTTAGCTTAAAAAAACGAGAGCTTCCTTTTCTTTCCTGACTTCGGATCAACAACATCATTTCCTTAAACCAAATTTAGTGTTCTATAAAGTGTATTTAAAAATATATTGCAGTAAAAACTAATTTCATCTGTACTCGCAAGAAAAATATATACCCAATTATTCAAAAATTTGAAAGAATATTCGGCGCATTTTATTAAAAAAAGGTAAACTATATAACATCAACAAAACCTAGTTATGTCTAGAAACTTATACTCCATAATATTAATAGGAATTCCACCAGATAATTTCTTTGTGCCCACGTGTTAATTCTAACCACCACAATCCAGAGCAATTGGCATTTTGATCCATTTTCATTTAACCCAAACCGTGGCTACCCTCTGGGCAGTTGCGGCTTGGGAAATTTTTTTTGTGGCATTTTTCGTCGAGTAGTGTTAAAGTACTTACAATACACTTTCGAATATAGCCACATCATAGAAGTGGTGGATATGGTCTAAAACTATTAGAAGATGTCGCCATAAACTATTTAAGGATATCACCATAAAACTATTAAGGAATATCGCCATAGAACTTTTTAAGGAGAAGTAGTCCTATAACTGCTTTAAAACAGAGAAAATCAACTGGAAATTGACAAGCTATAGAAAGACTGATGATATCTTGATTACGCAATCATAATCTCTTCTCGAGATTTCAAGCAGATTCCCTACAAAACATATTCAACCTATTTGCAGTGGATAAATTAGATGAAAACACTGGAAAACACCTTCATAGACTAAACTTATACAGCATATTCACAAACCAAATAAGAATCTAAAAGCAGAGACTACGTAAATATGGATAAATTTTATATTAGACAAATCTTTATATTATCCTAAATCGTAATACATTATAAAATCCTATTTCCTAGATTAATTTGTATTTACAAAAATTCTACGAATTCGCCATTGTTAAAAATTAAATCAATGCAACGCCCATAATTTAACATTTATACCCAGCAAACTACCCTACAACAATATCATCATCGTCATCAACGTGGAGGCCTTCATATTGATCGCGGAATTTGTTGCTGGGTTATTTCAATAACCATTAAACATGAGTAAGTACATAGCAAAAGCAAATATGTAAAACAGAAACAAAACATTTACTCAACTGTCCAATCGTTTGCATTGATTTTCTTTTGTCTGCTTTCTATTGTAATTTTGTGTTTGAGCGCAAAAACAGAAAATATTAAGATCGTCACTGTTAGGTCTGGCTATAAGAAGAATAGGTTAATGATCATTATTTTGCTCATTCGTTTTAATGATTTTTTTTTGTTTCTTCTTCTTCTTCTCCTTTTTTTTTGTGGCTACTTATCCACAATTTTGTAATTGCATTTACATTCCATTTTTTTATTAGTTTTGTTTTGATTCTTCAACATTAAAAAAATTATGATGTGTCTTTTGTTCACATTTTATATCATTTAATAGGTCATATCCATTTCTTTCTTTACCTCATATTTTGAAATAATATATGTATATATATATATATATTTATACATCCATACAAAGTATTAATTTTTTCACATATATATATATAAGTATAACTAGTTAAACTATGAGTTTTAAAAACCGCTGAAATAATATTTAATTAATAACTACTCAATAGAGAACAAAATGAATTTCAATAAAGTTTTTGTATACTTTAAAATTATGAACTAAATATTTTCGAATGTTTTCCTGTCCAGAGATGAGGTAAAGTTATAAGGAGTCTAACAAACTACTTTGGGGTTCTTCAAAAATCTAAAGTGCTAGGAAGAACGATGGTCGGCGAGGGTTTAGAAGCACCTGCTCCCAACAATACCCGGGAGTGTTTTGCATAGACTTATATGGAATCTAATTTTCATATCACCATTTTTTAACATAGCCTTTTTCCACATACTCACATAATAACTAAATCTTTAAATCTGATTAAATTTCAATACATCAATTGTAATATGCTTATATAGGGAGTCTGTAATAAATTTTAATTCATGTAATGAAAACTGTGATTTAAAAAGGGAAGGACACGAACCCCCCACCCGGCTAGTGCTAGCGTAAGAAGGCTCCCGCCGTCCTAGACCTTTTTAAAATTCTACGATGCAATTAATAAACAATTTTGAACTAGCATCTCCATAATGCCCTTGGACATTACAAATGGCATAGCAGATATTTTCTGTTATGGAGCCTCAGAAAATGATGATGCCAGCGAATCCCTGTAGATATGTGCTCTCATATTTTTTGTTAAAAAGAGTTTTTTCTATTTTAGACATGATGTCACTTCATCCGCTTCAGTCCCTCTGGGTATAACCGGTAGTGTTTGACGGAAATCTCCGGCCAAAAGCGTTGTTATTCCTCCCATACATTTGTCATTATTTCTTATATCTTGCAGTGATTTGTCAAATGCCTTCTTATGTGACATGGTGCTTTCGTCCCACATAATTAATTTGCAATTTCGGAAAACTTCCGCAGTTCGGCTCCCTTTTGATATATTACAAACTGGGGCTTCTGTATGAACTAAATTTAATGGTAGCTTGAATGTTGTGTGGGCGGTTTTTTCAACTTCTAAAAGCGTAGCAGCTATGCCAGACGAAGCTGCAGCTAATGCAGTCGAACCCTTGCTGCGTACATTAGCTAATAGCATATTTATAAGGTATGTTTTTCCTGTACCTCCTGGCGCATCGAAAAAGAATACCTTGCCTGCCTCGCTTGTTACGCTCTCAACAATCTGTTCGTAGACATTTCTCTGCACTGTTAGGGAGGATTCCTTTTCATGAACTTCATTTTCTAATGCATTGATATTTTAGTTAGTTTCAATTGCGTACTGACCGCTCAATGTGCAACTGGTTGGTGTAGGCAATCTATATTTATGAAGTTGTTGACCTATCAAAGATATTACATATCCCTCAAGAAGTTGAAGGCATCTATTATAGCTGATATTCATTAGTCTTTCCTTGTTTTCAGGAAGTTCATTTTCGAAATGCCTTATGATATCTTCCGAAAGACTATCCTTATATTTTTCTGCATAACTCGAAAAATGCTGTCAGAGTTGTTTTGGGGGCATTTTGTATGCGCTCAGTAATATAATGTTTTGTAAAATAAATTCGTTGGCCGTTTTCAAGGCGTACAGTAATAGTACGTTTACATTTAACCGGATTTCGTTAACCCAGTGGGTTTCAATTGTCAATTCCTTTACATATATCAATTGCATCCTCATAAAGTAGGGTAACCCGGTAAAAAGTTCTAATGTATATGTCGTTTAAGATGAAATACTGAAGGGTATCTTTCACGTATTGGAAGTATTCTCTATTCCGCATCGGAAGTACTGATACGACTTGCTTCCGTCTCACCTTAGTTAACATACTTGCATATGTATTTAATGGATTTAACCGAGTGGCAAATTTCTACATTATTGTGCGCAATGACAGTCCGCAAAATAACTGGGTTGTAAAGGACTACCCATCTATTGTCTACTTCTTTCTTATTTATTTTCATTGTAAAACCACCATCACTCTCCGATCTTCTGCGATATCAAGAACTAGCATATACCCGCTAACAATACACACATTAATATCAACCATAAATGTAATTTGTGTGCCAGTTAGTACCAAATTTCATGATTTGGGCTCTAAAGATTAACCCAAATCCAAGATTTAATTAATTTAGTTCCATTTATCACGAATTATTTCCATAAGTACCCACCTCAACCATCCAACAAAACTTCTTGCATACACCGATCCTACTACCCCACAATGATTCCAAATTCAAATTTCAGGATTTCAACTCTATCGGTTCACCCACAATTCACATTGTACCAAATTTAGTACATAGTAGTACCAATCTCCAAAACTTCTTACATACCCCAATCCAACACCACCACGGTGATCCTAAATCCAAATTTCAGGATTCCAACTCCATCGATTCACCCACAATTTAAATTGTACCAAATTTTGTACACAGTAGTACCAATTTCTAAAACTTCCGATTTAACCTAAACCTATACCCCCACAGTGATCCTAAATCCAAGTTCCAGGATTCCAACTATATCGGTTCACCCACAATTCAAATTTACCAAATTTAGTTTACAGTAGTACAAATTTCTAAAATTTCCTACTTAACCCAAACCTACACCCCACAGTGATCCTAAATACAAGTTTTAGGATTCCAACTCCATCGGTTCACCCACAATTCAAATTGTACCAAATTTAGTCCATAGTAGTACGAATTTCCAAAACTTCTTACATACACCAATCCTACACCGATACGGTGATCCTAAATCGAAGTTTGAGGATTCCAACTCTATACCCACAATTTAAGTTGTAACAAATTTAGTACACAGTGCACAGTGGGCGAAAAGGCTCATCTAGCGGCGTTTAATTAATAGCGCTTAGGGATTTTGTTTTTTATTGATTGTAATATTTTTTTTAGTTGAAAATAGATTAAGCTACAGAGTTAAACAAAAAAAATGATATATATATTTTTTTTTTTTTTTTGAAAGTTGCAAGTTTTTTCATTTTTTTAGACATTGTTTATTTCATTCAGGAAAACATGATAAGGTTGGAATATTTAATGTTTCTCATTCTTTGGGCTAAGAATATATTAAACTTTAATTATAAAAACATTTTTTTATTAATTTTTTTAATTATATTTTTGGCCTTATTCAGACTTCATACATTTCAGTTGTTTTCATAACAAAAATTTAATTATAAATAAAAAAGGAAAAAATACAAATCGAAATAAGAAACTATTATTACTATTGTAATAATAGTTTCTTATTCCGATTTGGATACACAATGTCTTGCCAAAAGTTGTAAAATATCATTATCAGCATCTTTTTTTTTGTGGTTGCCTTGCCTTTTTTTTGGTTGCGTAAGTTTGAAATCAAAAGATCTGATGAACACAAAAGCGCATGCATTATGTCTTTCATTGTATTTAATCGGGATGTATTTCGCACTTCTAACGCTTCTTCCGACATTTTTCCTAATTGAAGTGGTGATACTTTAATTATATCGGCTCCATGTATAAAGATTTTATGTATGGAACACGGCATGTAAAACCAAGTTCTGATAAAAAGTTCTGCGGTCTGTAAAGCATATGCCTAAAAGATTCAATATCGATTTTGAGACCGCAAGAAATGAGATTCTGCTCACTCCGTTCAGCAACATTAAATTTTGATAGAAGAATGAGCTTCTTCGAGGCGCGTAACAATATGATATACCATATCTTCAAAAGGTAATTGAGGTGAATAGTTCGTAAATTTGACTCCATTTGGATAACATTTTATTTTCGTTTTGTTGGAACATTCGTCAAACTTCTTATCGGGTGTTCCACGATTAGTCAGTGGATTAACTAATAAAAGTTATCCGTCTAACCTCTCCTTGTTGTTTTCTTCAAATTTGTGTCTGCTTCTATGGTCGAATTTCCATTTCTCAGGCAATTTTGCTTTAAATTTTCTATTTTTTTTAGAATAACTTTATTAGCATCGCACATGTTGATATTAATAATATTATTTAATATATGAGTTTCAATGACAGAAAATTTTTAGTAGGCACAGGCTCGTTGCGCCATAGTAAATAAACTTCTCGTCTGAGCATCGACATTTTTCCTAAAAAATGCAATATCATGTAAAGTTGCAGGTGGCTGCAGATCATTTGGACATTTTATAATCACAAGACGACATAGTAATTTAAAAAAACACATTCTAGCGCGAATACGCACGAATATCAGAAGTTCTGGTCTACGGAAGTCATACTTTGGAATTTTTCAAGCAGATGAGTGGTATAGTACACTTTAACTATATTTTTTCTACAACCCTTAAGCACAGGTCACAAACATTTTTTTTTTTTTTTTTTTTTGGTTAATACATACCTCTAACAATAAATAAATCAAAATTTCATTCACTTAATTGAGACAAATGCAACTTTAGAGAAAATTTGGCAATGCAAAGAAAACACGTGTTGAAGCTTAGTTATGCATTGGCTGAATCATATGTTGTGTTTGACAGCTCACACCTGTTCAACTAGATCATATCAATCAGAATAGAATCGATATATTAGATCAGTGGGATGGTAGTAATCGATAGAGACACAATTTTGGCGCAATTAAACACTTTGAAAATTGAATTAAACGACGCTAGATCGTCCATTTCGCCCACAGTGCAGTGGTACCAATTTCCAAAACATCCGACTTAGCCCAAACCTACACCCCCACAGAGATCCTACATCCACGTTCCAGGATTTCAACTATATCGGTACACCCACAATTCAAATTGTACCAAATTTAGTGCACAGTAGTACGAATTTCCAAAACTTTCTATATACCCCAATGATCCTATATCCAAGTTTCAGGATTTCAACTCTATCGTTTTATCCACAATTCAAATTGTACCAAACTTAGTACACAGTACTACGAATTTCCAAAACTTCCCACATACCCCAAGTTCCAGGATTCCAACTCTCACACCCCAACAGTGATCCTGACTCCAAATTTTATGATTCTAGCTCTATTGGTTCACCTAAAATTCAATTTGTACCAAATTTAGTACCATTTATGTAGTACCAATGAGTATTAATTTCTTGAACTGAATCTTGACCCGAATCCTACACCCCTACAGTGATCCTGACTTCGAATTTCATTGTTCCTGCTCTGTCGGTGCACACAAATCCAAATTGTACCAATTATAGTACGATTTAGTACTTTTCATTCACATAAGTAAAATTATCCGACGATAATGTAATTTTCAAATTTCAGGATTCCAGCTCTACTTGTACCTCCAAATTAAATTTGTAGCAAATATAGTACTTTTCGTACACACGAGTTCACTCTTTCAAAACCATCTCCTTAAATAGACTCCACATCTCAACCCTAATTCGCATTCCAGATTTCAAGTTTTTAGCTCTATCCACTCACATGCTACGAAATTGTACCAAATTTAGTATATTTTAGTACTTTTCGCATAATTAAAAAAAACACTTTCCTATATCTATTCTACACTTCATCAGTGACCCTCACGTAAAAATACCGTTGTAGTGCGAATTTCCTAGCATTATCTGTCACCTTTGGACCAAGAGTGACCGTCACCCAAAATTTCAAGATTCTAGCTTCAGCCATTTCGTCTGGGCGTTGATGAATCGTTAAGTCAGTCAATCACTTTACTCTTTTATTAGTATAGAAATGCTCGAGTCGTTTTTATTTTACCTTCATTCAAAAGACGTCAAAAATACACTACATTTGTTGAAGGGATATATCGGAGATCTTTTTTTGATATCGGATTAATATTCAAATTTTCAACAATTTGTTAATGATAAATGAGTTTTCAATCATTACTTGCTAAAAGAGAAGGAAAAGATCACATAATATTTTGTTCTTTGCAGTGAAGTCCGCTACTAATGGTTTCATTTTTATTAAATTCTGGATTGGATTTTCGTTTGACATTTGATTTACTTTCTACTTATTTTTTCTGTTTCCTGTTATTAGTATACCATGCTACAAACAAACAAAATCCATTCGTCCTCCAAAATCCTTGTTGTAGCCATCGAGCATTAGTATGAAAGCTGAAAATAAAAATACTGAGGCATTCGTATTCGAAAAAAACCCATTTAATTCGCGAAGAACATAAAAAATACAAAGTTGTCTTTTCAAATTGTTTACATAAATTGTTATTTTGTAAGCTATTATTATTTGCAATGTTGTTGCAGCCAGTTCTGAAACAAATGACGGATTAACATCAGTGTGTTACTAGGGTTTTTTTCTTGTTACTACAAAATATTTTCCTTAAACCTCTAAACTCCACATTCACGCAACAAAATATTTTCCTTGGCTTTTTTGGCTCTGTGCCAGTGTCAGCATCTGAACCAACCTCCTTTCGCTTTCTCCGTTTCCGGATTTACACATGAACAAACATCGCTTCTAGCTAGAATATTTGGTTGCTAGCTTGGTGTATTTTGAAAACTTTTGAAATGTTTAATGGTACATGGTGTTGTTATTATTGTTGTTGTTGCTACTTCTGTTTTTCTTTTTTCGCTACAAGAAAGCTAACGAATAACATGCAACATTGTTTTCGAAAATTATTACCATAAAATGGCAGTGATTTATTTGTGTTCAGTGAAAAGTTCCGTTTCCGTTTTGTGTTTTCTTGTGAGTCTGTGTGAAAGATTGTGCGTTTGTGTGTGTGTATGGATGTGCGATTGTTACTTGACTGCCTTAATCTGCAGCTATTCAAACACACAACAGTTTAATATGTTTGGATTTTGTTGTTGTTTAACATTGTTCTAAGTGAAGCGAGAGGTTTTAGAATAGCCCTGTACAAGCATGGTTACTGGTGCCATTTGTCAATAAGCTCGTTCTCTTTTAGTAAGTCATTTCATATGAAGGTTTCTCATTTACTCTCCGAGCATTTTCTCTCTGCACACCTCTATTTTAGATGATTGGTGTTGGCGTTTGTTTTAAATGATTTCTCATTTTTATGCACTGTGGTTTTTCGAATTTAGTTCACGACCAAAATGGCAAAGGTTCTTCTAAACATTTACGTGGTGTTTACAAATGTCTTTTTTGGGTGACAATAGCTAAACCATCTAGCAATTTGTTCCGAATTCGGAACGAAATTCTGCACCAGTTCCGATTCTGATACCGAAATCGGAACAACATTGTGTGAAGGAGCCCACGAGTTAGAAAAGTTTTGTCGGAGTTTCTTTACGAATTCTGAGCGGATGCGTAAAAAATATCGGCTTAAGTCTAGATTAGGCTCTCCAAATTTCGGTAAGTACCATCCATCTTGTTATTGTGTAATATTGGTCAAGGAATATGGGTATCATTTTCAAGGTTAAATACATGTATTAAACTGTAAAGGCATGGTAATAAATGTTTATTAAGAGAAAATTCTGTCGCATAGGCAGAGTAGCCATCAGTCCACATGAGAAAGTCTTAAATCCACGGCCGAAAGCCGGCTACCCACAAACACTATTCTAAATAAAAGCAGATTCTGTCGCGTAGCCAGAGTTGCCATCTGTCCATAGGAGAAAGTCTTAACCCATTAACGCCCAAAGAAAACTTACCTTTTAGCCAAATGTTTCACTTTCACTTCACTCTACATTTAATCGAGATATTATACACCAATAATCACTTGATATAATTAATAAGAGTAAAACTTTTTTACCAAACACAACTGAATCGATATTACAAACTGAACCGAGATTATAAAACACTAAAAATAACACTTGTTTGGCTCTTAGGACCACGAATTCTTGTTTATAAATCACACGTAGCCTACAGCAGTCATATTTGTATTTATAGTGAGAAACCCTAAACCAGTTTTAACCCTTTGAGCCCCGAATTTTTACCCGCGACAATAGAACTATTTTCTGTGCACAAATTTCATGTAACTATCCTAAATAGGATATGAACAAAATTTTACGTCGCTACATCCTTTCATTCGGAAAATACAGTACCTTCTTCCCGAAAAATAAAAGTCCAATATCATCAAAAGCAAATGCAATATCGACGAAAAAATTAATTATAATTATTCTTTAGGTTGTTTTTTACAAGACTCAACAACAATTTAGAGGGTACAATTCGTACATTTCGAATGCGAAGCGATTATAATAATTTGGACTGTATACACAATTTGGTACTGTATTCAAAAGCGTATAACTTTACCAAATATTTGATTTTTTTTTATTTTTCTTTTGATATGTGTCGCCAATAATCATCTCTTAACGTATGTAGTCCAAAAAATATACATCTACTAGCCGAGTATTAAATATAATCTCTAAAACATTTTGTTGTCTGCGGGCAACATTGGGCCACAAAGGATTAAACTAATTTTAAAATATTCACTACTAATTCATTTATCGATTATTTTCCTTTGGACCAACTGACTATTTTTACATGGGGATGAGCGAGGTAGTAGTCAGTTACTTTTCACCTAGTTAAAAACTAGTTATTTTTGACCGATTTATAGTTATTTTAAAAATGTGCAGATAGAAACCGGTTTCTCGTTTTGCGTGTGTTATGCTTTGATGGTACATATTTTTGGTTTCAATGTGGTTGAGTTTTAGACGACTTTCTTGCTAATTTATAATCGGTTGGAAAATAATTAAAAATAAATAAATAATTACTGATGAAAGTCCTACAGGGAAGTTAACGGTATTACTTATAGTTGTCTCTCTTTAAACAGGTGTCCTCATATGGGGACAAATGGCGTTAATGGGTTAAATCAACGGCAGAAGGTGGGTGCCCACATACACTATTCTAATTATTTGTATTAGGAGTTCGATTTACATAAATGGTAATTAATGGTTTATGTCTTGGGTGATATTTTGTTTAAAAACAAATGTCAAGTGAGAAAGTAACAGGTAACAGCAAATCCAAGCTGATTTGATTCCAACGTAATGTTAGTGTCAATATGAATTTGACAATTTATGTTTTTAAAAATCATCCAACAGGAAAATTGGGAACGCATACAATTTGAAATTGTTTATTATTAAATGTACTCCCGTATTCAATTTACTCAATCTGCCTGCTGGGAAAGTTTGAGGAAGCAAATCTTTTTTCATGAAATAACTCGCAATTCCCTGCATTTTCATATGTGTTACACACATAAATAGCTATGGCTCAACTATAGGAAAGATGTGGAAGCGATAGAAATACAAATTTGATAGATTTTCATTCATGTTTTTCAATTTTATTTTGAGGATTCGAAAATATTAATTTTCAAAATAAATAAATAAATAACAAAATAAATTGTTCTCTGGCCTTGCTGTTTTGTTTAAATCATCGTCGAAATTTTTCCAATAATCCGGCTCACAATCATTTTCCGTATTATTTTCTTGCACTGATGGGCTAATATTTTCAGTGTTCGACAATTTCACGCTTATTTTGTCCCTCAGGTTTCTAACAGCGACTTTATACGACGAATTAGTTTTAAATGCCTTTCTTTTAAATCTAGGGTCCAAAATTGCACCTTTAGCAAAAGAATTTTTTTTCATAGTCTCCAAACCTCGATTTCAAATCCTGCTGTAGACATGAAAACATTTTCTTTATAATTTCGTTATTAAACTCCTTGTACATTAGAACTTTTTACCGGGTTAACCTACTTTATGAGGATTTATTTGACATATATGCAAAGGAAATGACAATTGAAACCCACTGGGTTAACGAAATCCGGTTAAATGTAAACGTTCTGTTAGACGACATACTTGCAGTTGTATATTTAAGTATATTTGAAAGGACTAAAACTGTCGAGAGTGTTACAGACTTTTCTGCCGAAATCTCTATAGTCATTTGGTAAAATGGCTTCAATATCGGGATAATTTCTTTAATTATGTCCCACTCTTCAAATGGTATGGATAAATCAGGCCGAGTTAAAGATAATGTTATGAATCCATTCCAACATGTCATAAGTTGAATTCCACCTTGTCTCGACGTCCTGCTTCAACTTTAGTATAGGCAGATCCATTGCCTTTTGCGTATCCGACAATTTTTTCAAGGCATTGGGGCTTTCGTGGAAATATGTTACAACATTGCGCACTCTTATCAATATATCTATTATATTTGATAATGCATTTTTTACAACTAGATTTAAGGAGTGTGCAAAAAATCCGACCCAACGCCAAAATTCGTACAGCGGCATTATCAGTTACAACGGCTGATATTTTATTATATATTCCAAATTCATTTGTGACCTCCTTTATAGCAGTTGAAATATTTTCAGCGGTGTGTCTTCCGGAAAAGTCTACGCATGATAGTAAATTTAATTTATCAATACAATGCGCAGAAATTGCTTAATAAGAACAATTCGTTCTAGAGATCCAGCCGTCTGCAGTTAGACATACTGCTAATGAAGACTAGATTTGACTTCTAACCACTTCCAAAATTTCAGAGTATGTGCTATCGAGTAGGTTATTGGACAATGTTTTTCTCGATGGCAATGTGTAGTTCGGACATTGTGAAACTAAACTCATAAGATGTCTGAACTCTGGCTCCTCAACAATTCTGAATGCGTGATGTCCTTTAGCAATCATTTTCAGCACTTGGCGGTCAATTTCTTCAACTTTACGTATTGGTGGAGGCCGTTGAACGTATTGGGTTATGTGCTGTTGCGGATTCCATACTTGTGCGGCGGCACTTGTTGACGTTTGTTCTGAAAGAATTTCTACATCATTTATTTCGATATGCAGAATTTCGTCCAGTTTTTGCCTTTCCATTATAGTGGGTATAAACGGATGCTTCCTGTTAATATGTCGGCTAAAATTTCCAAGTGACCCTGACGCAATGCTAATTGATGTTTTGCAATATTTGCATTTAGCTCTTGTTGGGCCATCTTCATCATAGTGAAGCTAAACTGAACTTGTCTTTGATTTTTTTGACATGATTTTAATAAAGACTTCCTGAAATTATTTATAAAAAATTAAATTTCTAATCTGACTTTTTAACTGAGTTAAAATTTTGTACGCTGAACTTCTTATGTACTTCTTATTCGTTTTTAAATTTGCAAACAAGTTAATAAAATAACGAGTTAACAGCGTTGGTATTTTGTTTTTATACAGTGGCATCTATTTTACTATTAGACAAAATCAACTTCAATCGTATCAGTATTCAAAAAAAAATAAATAAAACATAAAAATAAATAAAACATATTCAGAAAAATAAATATAGCATATTTTGTTTACGATTTATTGAGTATATTTTTATACATTACTAGCTGTACCCGTGGCGCTTCGCTGTCCCTACTGAAGTGATTAACATAGGATAGTTCACGTAGAAAACTATTTGTATTTAGTTTAAATGATACTATTTATTGATATAGGTGTTATAGTAGCTCCAAATCATGTCTCGGCATTGGACCGCACATGTGCACTCACAGAAAGCGCGAGCGTAAACAACATGTCTCGGCATTGGACCGCACATGTGCACTCACAGAAAGCGCGAGCGTAGACAACCACCAATTAGTCTCGTTTGAGCTGTTGATGAAGGTGGTTGTGTTGCCGCTTGTTTTTATGATTTTGATCGTAGCAATGTATTATTGCAGGCGAAGTTTGTCGAGAGAACGAAAGTTACTCTCGCACACTTTGTGTCTGTGTGACCAAACAAATGCATATGTATATATGCCGACCGCTGCTCCAAATACTGTTCGACTATATATATTTCGAAGTGTAATGTATCAGTACTAATACCGTAGCAGCTGGTTAATGTATACGTTATTTGAAACAGCTTGATTATACACTAATATATTTTCTAAAATATTCAAATAAAATCCTTCATTCACATTACCACCTACCTTTATGTCTGTATTCTTATCTGATTTCCCATTATATGGCTGGGATCCTTTAAGTTTTTAATATTTTTAACGAACTTAGATTCTTCTTAACTCATGGTCGTATCATGTTCGTAACTGTCCATACCTTGGTATTTTTAGGAAACCAATAGATAGAATTTTGTGGCAATTGAGTAAATAGTTTCCTCTATACATCCTCGAAATAATAGTTTTATTAATATCCGTTTGATCAAATAAAATCAACTTCTCAAGTAATGTACACATTTTGTTTTCAGGTCAGCTATGATGATAACCCACCGCAGATTTCAGATTATTATAACTTTTAATCCATCATCCGCATTTCGCTTCTGGATATCTCCCAATTATTGCTGATGCATACTTTTATTGAATTCATGTTAGTTCTTGGTGGTAGAATTATTAAAATTAAAAAAAGTTCAACAACTGATTTTTTTTTCAAAATGTAAAAAATATAATGTCAAAAATTTTTCATTTTACAAAAATTGTATTCCAATGTGCATCGATATGACAATGGAGAGATGGAAAGCAGTAGACGTTAGCGGTATTACTGAAATGGTGGCTATTATAATTACTGATAATAGGACAAAAAATTATGAGTCGAAAATTTCTGATTTTGACCAAATTTTACTTCCTGGTCATTTAAGTTTGGATGTGTACTTATCTGAGTATCATATATACTTTTATAAACAGATTTATTCAAGATATTCAGATATGTGCATAGAAAATTAATATTAGTTCAGAGGTATGCTTACGGTTGATGCTATAACTCATCGACATCACGGAATTTTGAAAGTTTATTTTGCATATCTTACCTTCATGGGATGGCATGATTGACTGTTGAGCGGTTTTTGACTAATCAAAGAAAAAATATTATTTATGCTGTATGTAAATTATTTAAGTGCAGCAGTGAGTGCATTTTCCCCCAATTTTTTTAGAAGTTTATATAGCATATGTTACTTTCAGGACACGTCATGACATACTGTGTAAATCTAATTAACATCCGTTCAGCGGTTTTTGCGTCTATCGGTAACTTACAAACAATTTTTTTTTTTCTATTTTATATTTTCAAGTCAATGACAATCCAATTAATTGTAGAAAATTAACATATTTTGAGAATTTTCCATAATTGAAAATTACTTAATGATATACGCTTCCATTTTCGCCCAAAATATGTCCAACAAGAACTACGAGGAGATGAAACCATAAAGGTTCGATATAAAATGTGTGGAAATGCTAATATCTTTAAAAATAAATTTTGCAACATTTTCGCGGATTTATCTCAAAATGTTCTTTCATTAAAACCTTTCCAATTCAATTACAGACTACTAACAGAAACATTAAGTCAAATCGGTCCAACCGTTTCTTTAAAATAATTTTGCAAGATTTTCGCGGATTTTTCTCAAAATCTTCTTTCATAAAAACCTTCCCACTGTAATTCCTGACAACTGAATGGAATTTTGAGTCTAATCGGTCCAGCCGTTCTCAATTGATGCGTTAGTATACATTTTTGTTGCTCCATTTTTATATATATAGATTTTATTAACGGCCAAAGGAGGGATCTCTACTGGGATTGGTTCTATGCAACCAGTTCGTATGTGACATACCAGTGCCACCTGAAAGAGGACTGCTGTTAACATACGCTGGTGATGTGTTACATGCACTGCGAGGTCGCTTTTGAAGCTCTGTGGAAATAAGATTGAATGTGTATATGGAAACCCTTCACAACTACTTCAACAAACGAGGACTTAAACTCAATTTGTATCGGTGGTTTCAAGGGCAAATCCAAGTCCACTGCGAACAACATCCGAAAATACATTCCAACTATAAAAGTTGAAAACGAATTCATAGGAGTGTTAGACAGGATAAAATACCATGGAATTATACTTCATGAAAGATTCGACTTCTGTCGTCATGTGAACTTAACTTCCTGGGGCACTACCTGGAGGGCAACGAGGAACTCCCATCCATACTTAGAAGGGAACACCTTTCACTGCAGCTGAAGCTGCGAGACGGAGGAATCCTATATGATGAATATGACCGGCTGATATCCTATCATGAGAAGTAAGTAGATTTGACACCGATATTGATATAGTACAGATCAATAAAATACAATACATAGCGTACTTGTTCAGATTAAAGGTAATATTAATTTAGGGTTTGCCTGTTTTTCATGTAAAGTTTTAATAAAATTTGTATACGTACTAGTTTGTTTAAATATTCGCGTATCTATTGAGTATGTTTCTTCAATTATAAGATTTGAGAAGATGTAACTATACATTTGATCTTGTGGCCGATAAACGTACCATCCTAATAAAGTTTAAAAATTCTAAATATCTCAAAGACTTGCACACCACAGTTCCTGACCCATATAGAAAGAAAAATTCTGAACTTGAATGTCGTAAAATTATGGAAAGAAAAACTGTTTAACACAAAGTAATGAAATGAAAGATGGACATACGAACACAATTGAATTCTGCAATAATATAAGTTGGTTGAATTCTGCAATAATATAAGTGTTAATGTTCAAAAATAAGTTTTAAATTTCAAGACTCAAAAAATACTGCATTTTAAGACTTTCTAAAGTGTTTCAAAAGAAAAGCTATTCGTGCACATAGAAACTTTTACTAGCTTGTGTTTTCTTTACGTCGAATTTTAATATTCTTCTTAGGTAATTTTGGTCCATTCCACCATAATAACGTTTTTTAGCATTTCATTGTTGCTAATAATACACTCAAGTAAATCCCACAATCCGGCATAATTTTTACCAAGTTTTCCGTGTGAGATGTCTACATTTTCCCCATTATACTTGTAAAGCATTTTGAGTCTTGGTATGCTTGAGATGTTATGGTTTCTAATAATGAATTTTTAAACAAATCTTATCCATAATCCCTTCAATAAGGACGAGATTTCTTACTCCGAGGCTCATACTGCCCCATACCATTACCGAGCCGCCCCCGTGTTTTTCTGTCGGAATTGTGTGAAATTTTTCCGGCTTTTGGGGTTTATGAATGGCTTTTCCAGTGCAACCACCAAGAAGATTGTTCCTACGCAAAATTCTTCGGATACAATTTAATATACAATCTTTTAAAAGATATAAGAACTACATTGAATTCTTTTTGAACAAACATCTGTATGATGTTGTGATTCTATCTGAAATATTTTCTGAGGATAAAGGGATGAATGACAAGCTAGTTAACTATAATATTATTCAAAAGTTCAGACCTGATGGCTATGGGGGTAGCTATAGGGCTAAGAAGGCATATTAAGTTCTCCAGACTGTCTTACATATCCAACTCGTACATAATTGTGATTAAAACATCAAATCTAATTAATAACTTCGTATTTGTGTCTGCATACTTTCCTCCATCAACAACGTTTGAGGAATTGAAGGATGAAATAACGAGAATGCTCAGATTTCTAGATAGATTTGATAAAATAGTGGTATGTGAATATTTCAATGCAAGGAATCAAGCTTGGGTTGACTACATAACATCCAGGAAAGGAAAAGAGCTTGAACTTTTGACGACGGAAGCTGGTCTTGTGTGCTTAGCAGATTCCTCAATAAAAGGAAGCTTCTTGCGAAGTTGGGGCCTAATATAGAGGCCATAGAAGAAGCCCTTACAGGGAAAGTAGCGGCGGCAACCAGAGATATTAAGCCTTTGTGGAGCCAAAGTACTGGTGGAACGATGATTTGCCAATAGATTATATGAAGCAGCTTGCGGCGGTGAAGAAATCGAGAAAATACCCAGGTTTCAAATATAGATTCAGGTGAATGCTAATGGCAATGTAAAGGAGGCCTAGAGGTTTCTAAATAATGTGTGGAAATGAAACGAAACGATTTTTAGTACATGGAATCACGACAATGACGGGGATTATTTAAGATATATCAAGGATCAGGTTCTTGATAATAATTCCATAAGTACAACGGAGGAGGAGGTTAAGGAGAAAGATTGTGTAGAAAAGGATGTCGTTTATTTTGATATTGAGAAGTTTGAAAACATATTACATGACAAGAGAAAGGGTTCTGCTGCTGTGGTCATGATAATATTACGTATGTAATGATAAGGACACTCCCGGGAATTTCAAAGCGAGCTGTGCTCACAGCTTTATAATAAGCTTTTGTGGAAAATGAAATCGAAGAATCATGAAGAAAAATGATTATTGTGCCTAACCCGAAACCTAATAAAGATCTACAGCAACTTGTGAACTACGGACCCATCTCGCTGATTTCTGTGTTTATGAAATGCATTAACCTGATAATAAAGGACTGTCTAGTGGATCACTTGAACAGGAATAACATCTTACCCAACAGGACCTTTGCCTACAGAAAAAGACTCAACTTCATCCTGCATCAATGAATTTTTGCATAGAGTTGCTTTGCTAAAAGCTAACAACTATAAAGTCTTGGTTTTGTCTCTGGACATTAGTTGTGTAAGAATTGATATTTTGGAAAGAGTTTTAAGGTATAAGAGGATGAACCCACAGATAGTTAGCTGGATTGTCAACTTTCTATCTAAGGGTGCTTCGATTGGGTAGTGAGATGATAGAGGTGACTAATGGCATTCCCCAAGGTAGCTGCTTGTCTCCTGTGCTCTTCAACATATATACTGCAGAGTTAAATAAGTTAGAGGATGGAAGAACGATGATCTTCCAGTATGCGGACGATATTTTTATCATGGTGTATGACAAGGATTTTTATACTGCAAGTTTGCACTTGCAACAAAAAGCTCAGACTTTCTAAAGAAGATGCAGGGATTTAAACTTGATCTTCAATCCGGAAAAGTCTAACACCAAAAAATAGTACCAAACGGGTTTCCCTAAATATACGGGTATGTTCTGGAACTCACGGGGTGTTCGTTTCACTTCACATATACACTTCACCTCAGAAGTTACCTCCTGTTCTGTATCTCACGTGAATTGAAATTTTCGAACTGGTACTTTGCAGAAATAGTGTTGCCATACAATATAAACCGTATTCGTTTTCAACCTTGTTTCTTGGTCTGTTCCCGTACTGCAAGAATCTACTACTTTTTACTACGATAACGAATTTTCCTTTATGATATCGAAGAAAATAGTAAAATCGAGTAGATTCTTGCAGTACGGGAACAGACCATCTGTTAATTTTAGTAATTTCGTAAATTCTAACGATAATTTTTTATTCTTTATTAATATTTTATTATTCGCAACATAAAATATATTGTTACGAATATAACTTTAGATTTAAGTTAATTTAGATGAATTCCGTTAATTTAAGAATTTTAATTGTAACGTAAATTTCTACTACGCAGTTTATTTGAATAACTTCACAACAACAACTACTGTATAGATTTTTCTACATCCTTCCATTTCCTCTTTCATTTTCTATTTTTGTTATTGTCGTACAATTCTTGTTAAACGTCATTCCTCTTTCTTTGTTATTCCCTCGCCTGTATATGTGTTGTTGTTATTGTTTACTCAATGTAAGTTTGTATGTGTGTTTGTTGCATTGGTAGATTGTTCGTGATCTAGGTGTTACCAGATCGTCTAGAAACTTCTGTAGCGACAAGCAAGGCTCATATAAATAGGGGAAATGGAAAGGCAGTGAGTCAGTTGTGAATCAGAATTGAAACCGTCGTGTAAAGTAAAGTGCAAAGTAAAGTTGTGTGAATAAAATCATTGTAATAATCGTAATCCGAAAGAACCTGCGTTTTATTTGGTACGAATTGTATCGGGAAATAAAACAACGTCTACACGGGATTTAGTAAAACCCAAGAACGTAACAATATGTATGAAAGACTATTTAATATCATTAATTTGTTGATTGATTTTAGGGGAGCATTTGGTAACCCTATCTTGTACGATCTTATTGCAAATCAGCTGTTTGTGTCAAGCGAGAGATTCATTCGGAATAAATGCAACACAAACCTAAGTATCTATTTAAAATTGTTTTTTTTATGAAGTTTCATCTTAATTTTGTGATTTTAAAAAATTATACACAATAATAACATGTTAATCTATCATCATGTGCATTTTTTTATTTAAAAAATAATATTCTTTTATATAGAAGAATATGAAAAAGTAAGTATAAAGTGTACAACTCAAATGGGTGTAAAGTGTGTTACAGAACACCTCGGCGTGTGTTCGATACACTTCTGCCGTTGAAGTGAATGCCAGAACATGCCCGATAGAGGGTAAAAAGATACAGCGGGTGATAAAGTGAAAATACCTGGGAAGAATCATTACAAATTCTAACAGCAAGGGATTATTATGAACACATCAATGAAGAGCTAAAGGATAGAACGAGTTCACTCAAATGTTTGACGATGGTGAAAGGAGGCCTTCACTTGAAACTGGCTATGAACGCGTATAAGAGTTTTATAAGAACGAAGGTTGAGTATGGCAGAACGACAACGGCCAATGCGCCGTTGTGATCCTGATACCTATCCCATCCCAACCTGTGATATTAGTTTAAGTTTGTAACCTTTTTTAGATCAATCAAAGATTTTTGACGTTTTTTCTCACTGCCTCTTTTTGCCCCCTTTTTTAATTTTTTAAACCTCTCTTCAGCAGCCTCGAAAGAACCTAGAAGTCTTGGAGAATCAACCTTGTGTGACCTGGAAGCAGTTTTTGGTTCCGGAAATTCTTCGGCTGCGGTTTGCAGTTTTCGTCACTACATACATCATATGCACTTGGATATCTCTCAACCGGGAGGTCATAAGTCGGATTAAGTTGATACATTTAAAATCATTGATTGCTCTGTTTCAAGTTTTTCTATTATTAAAGTACTGTGTACTCGATCGTTTTTATATAATAAACCTTTGGAAGAAAACCTGGCCACGTGTATTCACGGATCGCCAATTCTTCCGGCCTTAAAGACCTGAGGACCGCCTTCAAACACACACACAATAGTTACTGGGTTGCATTTCATTTCCATACATTTCTCTGCGATTTCAGCAGGTTTAGGGGCACTTAGCTTTGGTCTTAAATTCTCACAATGGCTATAGAAATAAGGAAACTCACGTATAAAGTGTAAACAAATTTCTGATGCAATATTTAACCTGATATTCCATGCGAAGAATGACTTTAAGCCCTTAAATTGTAAATAATACCGGCGGGTAATTTACACTGTGAGGCTAAAATTGATTTTTATAAAAATTTATTTTTTATATTTAATCTATATTGGCTATTTTATTTCATTAATTCTATGTTAAAAATAATGAAATTTTATTCATTAATTAATACACACTTAGGTCATTTAATAATAAAACAACTAATACGTTGTGCATTATACGAAACGTATAGACTAATTAGAAATTGGAACGTTTTTTGGTAATGTGTGATATCAATTCCATGTGAATTGTATTCGTTTGTTTTGTGTTTACTTTTGCTGTGTGCGTCAGAAAATAATAAATAATGCTAGCCACAACTGGAAATTCTTTGGCCGCTACATCAGGGATTCCTGATAAATCATGGCAGCCAAACTTTGTAACTCTGGAAACTACGTAAGTAGCGATGATTATTCTTTAAGAAAATTAATAAAAATTGGCTAATTTCATTCACAGAATGGGTGAAATAACCATTGAATTGTATTGGAAGCATGCACCAAACACATGCAGAAATTTTGCCGAATTATCAAGACGTGGATATTACAACAACGTAGTATTCCATCGTATCATTCGTGATTTTATGATACAGGGTGGCGATCCTACGGGTACCGGTCGTGGTGGTTCTTCAATTTATGGCGGAGAATTTGCCGATGAAATTCATCCAGATTTGAAACACACCGGCGCCGGTATACTTTCAATGGCAAATTCGGGCCCCGACACAAACGGTTCACAATTCTTCATTACACTGGCACCAACTCAGTGGCTCGATGGAAAGCATGCCATATTCGGTAGGGTATATACCGGAATGCAAGTCGTCAAACGTATTGGTATGGTTGAAACTGATAAAAATGACCGGCCGGTAGATAGTGTTCGTATAATAAAAGCAAAAGTTGAGAAGATATAGCTGTGCCGTAGTGAACGTGAATTTTTATTGTAATTATTAATAATAATTTTTGTTGTACCCTTATAAATACAAACGTACATTTAATTATATAATAAGTAGATTTATGACTTGCAATCATCAATGCAACGATAATACATTTATTATAATTACTTTTTTAAATACACAATTTAAATCTAAAAATTTACAACTAAATTAGTGGGCATAGTGGAGCTACAAAGGGGTCATCATCGTGATCATTAAATTGATCTGTAGATTCCTTCTATACGGTGTTGTCCAACATATCGACAAGGCGCTTTATTTCCCGGCTGAAAAGATAAAATAAATATACAATTTCAATATGCATTTGACGAGCATTATAAATTTTATTGTTTTTAAGTATGTGTGTGAATATATAAAATGAATTTAAATAAAAGATGATTTAAAATTGATCTTTGAAAAAGTAGCATAGCTGTTTTCATGTTGATGTTTACAATTTTTAGAACTAGAAACTACGTTCAACATTAGTTGAATACTTATTGAGATCAAAAAATTGTTCTTAGTATCAACTTTAATAACTTATCTGTGTACTATCATTGCCGATTAAACAGTGTTAGACTGAACAGTGTGGAAGAAATTCTTTAACTCTTAGCATCAGCTGAAATAAATTGGCATTCGATGAGTTCTCAATTGTTTACAACAAACGCTACAATGTATTAAAACCAAAGATCACCATGTTTGCAACTAGTTTTGAATGCATATCCCATATAAATTAAAAGCGTATATTTTAAACTCAGTCTAATACTATTCGCGCTCCCCACCGAACTATGGAAACTTAATATCTTACGTGATTCAAAGAAGTAGAAAAATTCATAATAACCAATTGAAAAACACAAATGAAAACTAAACTCACATTCGTCCTCCCAGCTGTTCTGTTGGCTGCATCGATTTAGAAATTTCCTCAGTTTTTGCCATAATCGTGTACATGCACTTAATATTGGCATCCATGCTATCCGTTAATTTATTCACAGCATTCTTATGGACTTCTACATTATCAGCAGTTATTGAGGATATTGAATGAAGTAAATTGCACAAATTTTCCGTCAAGTTATCCACAGAGGCGGCCAAATATTGAGCCTCAATTTCAATATCATTTAATACATTGGCATCGATTTGAGGTATAATTGGAGTTTGGAAAAACTGTTTTGTCATGCCACCACCACCGCCGCCAACATTTCCACTAATCGATGCACAGGGAGTGCTGTGATGTGACTCTGAAAAATTAAAAACTGATAATTCAATCTAATGTCCAGACATTATTACAAAATCCAGCTTACCTTCTCCCGGTGGTGGACTAGCTAAACGCAACTTTTCCTCCAAATTTTCGGCAACAAAATGTCTCATCTGACCATCTGAATTTTCGCTACCCTCTAATTCATAAGGTATTGCATCGCTTAGCAGGCTCTGTGGTCGTTTTGGTGTCTTGTTGCTATTGTCATAGGAACTACTTTTCGAGTTCTCCTCGTCGTCGTCTTCATCCTCCACACTTTCGTCATCCCGTGTTGGATTTGTAGCGGTTGGTGTCAAATCATTTAATACACTATCTGGTACAGGTCCTGCATATTGGGCCAAGAATGGAATTTCCTTATATGAAGACATCTCCGAATTGGATGTTGATGTTTTGCGAGTTTTTACGGTTTCAGTATTCATTGCATCGTCTTCGGCAGCATCTGGTAATCCGTATCTTGGTCTTATGGGTATATCCTGAACCCTTCTAGCCATGTAAAAACAAGATTTTTCTATCCTTAATCCTTCGATTCCGAAATATAAACAATAAAAAAATTGAAACACCGGAGGCGTTAGGAGTATATAATAAACGGCGTCAGCTAACGCAAATATCTTAATACTCGACGGAGTTTAATTAACCCATTCTGTACCTCTATTCTGCAACTTGTTATAGTAAAGACACAGTGACGATGTGGTAAATGACATTATTTGTCACTGACTCCATTTTTGTAGTTTCCAGTGGAAAGACATATTTATACAGTTAAATCCACTTAATTGAAAATGGCTAAATTTAGTGAGATTCAGTGCGAGGCCCGGAAGTTCAATAAATCTGGTATTGAAACTCCAAGAATATATCCACCTTTTTTGAAACATTTGGAAAGAGCTTCTGCCTCCATTCGACAATTTCGACTCTCTCAGCACATCTTTTTTTAAGACTTCTCTACAATCTAAATACCGGTCTAAATTTAACCTATGTTATCTAAGACCATAGATGGTCAAAATTTAACGATGCCAAAACCCAACGTCTATATTTGTATCATTTTCATGGTATAATAATACAGTAGATATCGGATATAAGAAACTCAAAAGAAGTCAGAGATTTCTTTCTTATATGCGTTTTTTCTTATATGTAATTATCAGATGTAAGAAAATTGTTTCATATAAGAGTTTTTGTTTTGTTTATTTGCATATTTTAAAGAACAATAATTTATTAAATAAAACAATTCAGTACATAAAAATACAAAGTTACGATATTAAATTATAGTTTCGCAAGAAAAAATTCAGTATCTGAAGTTTGACTAACAATGTTTAAATATATTCAGTGTGGCCAACAATCTTAAATATTTTCTTATATGAAAAGTTTTCAAATACCTTTGTCAATTTTGGTGTTTGACAAACATTTCTTATATCAGTGTTTTTCTTATTCGCGTTTTTCTTATATGAACAATTTTTACACTGAAAAGAAGCAAAAAGGCTTGGTGTTTTTGACAATCTTTCTTATATCCGATTTGTTCTTTTATGAGATGTGCTTATATCTGATATCTACTGTAGAAGGTAACAGCAAGTGTTGTTGTACAACAAACGATACAACAACCACATGGAAATATGTTGTTGTAAGTTATACTAGTGTCAAAAATATAAACAAACAAATTATATTTATTTTGAAAATGAAATATTTGCGAATCCTCAAAATACAAGTTGAAAAATATGAATGAAAATCTATCAAATTTATATTTCTATCACTTCCAAATCTTTCCAATAATTACGCTATAGCCACTTATAATACGTTTACATTTAACCGGGTTTCGTCATCTATATTTGTCAAATAAATCCTCATAAAGTAGGTTAACCCTGCAAAAAGTTCTAATGTAAATGCCGTTTTATATATGTAACACATATGAAAATGCTGGGAAGTGCGAATTATTCAATGAAGAAAAATTTGATTCCTCAAACTTTCCCTGCTGGCAGATTGAGTAAATTGAATACGGAAGCATTTTTAAACTCCTTGTACATTAGAACTTTTTACCGGGTTAACCTACTTTATGAGGATTTATTTGGCATATATGCAAAGGAAATGACAATTGAAACCCACTGGGTTAACGAAATCCGGTTAAATGTAAACGTACTGTTAATCAAGAACAATTTCGAATTGTATGCGTTTCCAATTTTTCTTTTGGGTGATTTTTAAAAACATAATTTGGATAGCATGATCACTTTGGCTCAATATTGGGAAAAATGTTAAATAAGTAAGCCGATTAATTTATTAAAAATAAATTTTGAGTGGATTTACACAATATTAGGCATGGTTCCTACAGTCGACAGCAACATTTATATATTTCCATAAAATAAATCAATTAGATTTACTTTTTTGGCTTAATAAAGAAATAAACTAAATAGTCGTAATAAATATTACGACCATGGTATAATAATAGAAGGTAACAGCAAGTGTTGTTGTACAAAAAACGATACAACAACCACATGGAAATTTGTTGTTGTAAGTTCTACTAGTGTCACCTCATTTGACAGAAAAATGTAAACAAACAAACAAATTATCATCAAATTATTTTTATTTTGAAATTGAAATATTTTCGAATCCTCAAAATAAAAATTGAAAAACATGGATGAAAATCTTTCAAATTTATATTTCTATCGCTTCCACATCTTTCCTTTAATTGAGCCATTGCCATATATATGTGTAACACATATGAAAATGCTGGGAATAGCGAGTTATTCCTTGAAGAAAGATTTGCTTCCTCAAACTTTCCCAGCCGGCAGATTGAGTAAATTGAATACGGGAGCACATTTAATAAAGAACAATTACAAATGGTATGCGTTCCCAATTTTCCTGTTGGGTGATTTTTAAAAACATAATTTGTCAAATTCATATTGACACTAGTATCACATCGGAATCAAATCAGCTGGGATTTGCTGTTACCTTTTATAATTGTACCACGTATTACGACATGCCGGCAATTTGAAACTTGTGCCGACTATTGGCAAAAAAGCAAAGCACCTTTTACCTAATCCGCTTTGAGGAAAAGAAATATATTATCAAACTAATACATTGTTAGTTTTAAGCTTTTGGAGTAGTATTTTGTTGTTGTTTGAATCGCACTTGGTCCTTTGAGCTAATTTATAGGAAATTGAAATTCGATGGATTACAGCATGGTACAATGCATGATGCAATAATAAGGTGATGTATACCAACAAAAACCTTTGTTTTTGTCTGGATTATCTGTCAAATTGTTCCATATAATATTTCAAATGGTTGGCAACACTGCACATCGAATTCAAGTAGAAATTACCCACTTTGACATTTAATCAAGACATTAGCTGCGCTAAATGGACTACCTATGGCACATTGTGCCATGGCACAATATGGAAAAATTTGACAGATAATCGAGACAAAAACAAAGGTTTTTGTTTTGATACATCACCTTATTATTGCATCATGGATTACAGGAAGTGGATGAATGTGCCGACATTTGTTCAAATGGGGCTGACTACAAAAGCATATGTAATAAATATTTTTATGAAAAATATTTAAACAATACTTATTCTATGACGATTACGAATAAGAATGTTATAGATGATTAAATGCATATTTTTAACTCAAAAACTACAACTAAAACATACCATTGCAAATTCAATTGATAACGAACGATGCATACTCAACCAAAAATTACCAAGGAATGTATAAAGGCAAAAGATTTAAGCCAAGTTTGATACAATTTGGAAGCGAAATAAAGAAATTTTGTGAAGGCTCTGTCTCTTCAGAAAAAATAATAAAAATTATGGAAAAAAATCACATTGCCAAATTTGTCAGATCAAGTGAAAAACTGAAATAAAAATTATGGAAGAACAATATTAAAGCTGCGAAAAAAATTTCTTTGTACATGATTTGAAGGAGGAGGAGCATATCATAAAATAATTGGCCACTTTAAGAATTTGGGGAGATAAAGTATGGACAATTAATAGAAAATAAAAAGGCACACAATTATATAGTTATATAATGGGATTTGATTCAATTCCATCGCATATGCGGGCTTTGTCATCATAAAAAAATGTTCTTTTGTTTGTAATCTGGCTGCTGTTTCACATGCCGTTGTAGCCATATTTTCAAACATTATTTATTTTCATTTAATTACAAAGCAGTTTTACAGCGGTTTTACATATTATTATTTAATAACAATAAAATTATTATAAATTGAAGTAACAATAAAACATTTAAAAAAAAAACTAATAATAATAAAATATTGAAGAATATTACAAAATTAAATTACAATGAGGCAACACGAATGTTTTCATCGAATTAGTGTCTAGTATCTCGCATGCTTCTCCCATTCATCCTGAATAAGGAGAGAATGTAATAGCGAAATTATTTCACAAGCGAGATATCTGGAATAAGACTATTATCTACGTTCCAAAAATAATTATTACAAGGTAGGGGCGCAGCTATCAACTGATTATAATTGCTTTTCTCAAGGTGGCTTGTTCCATCAAATCAAAATACATATTTTGTGTATGTGCGTGTATTGTTTTGAATAATATGTAATATTTAATAGATAATTGATGTTTTTAATGCGTTCGTCAGAAGTAATAGTTCATGGTATTCCTACTAGATTTTGGAAAGAAATCTGACAGACAAGTTAGGCAGTATAGATGCAATGAGACATAAAAAATGACACAGTTAGCCAACGTGTTTCAGTTAGGCAGAGTCGACTGTAACGCTGGCTGTGTACGCTAGGTACCTTAGCCCAATCCGAATATGTTAAATACCTTGCGGTGGCGGATGTAATATAGACTCCGAGCATACGGGTTGTGAATTTTTAAACGAATTATTTCTGTCAATATTTATTTTAATTGATGTTCCACCTACCAAGTGGTGGTATAAAAACAGCTGATTGTGGAACTTGTTCGTTTTGACAGGCCAGGGTTGGAAATGTTATGTATATGTCGGATAGTGGTATGGAATTTCCTTGGCACAATGAATAGGTAGTCCATTTAGCGCAGCTGATGTCTTGAATAACTGTCAAATTGGGTAGTTTCTACTTGAATTCGATGTGCAGTGTAGCCAACCATCTGAAGTATTATATGGACAAATTTGACAGATAATCGAGACAAAAACATTATTGCATCATAGGAAATTTATTTAGTATTTCACCTTTTATTTAGTTCAAAATTTTCTTTGTTAATCTTGTAAGAGCTCTGTTAGTCTTGTCTATGCAGACAGATTATTTGTTTTTATTTTGTTTTTGTTATTTTGTTGTAAGTTTATTCATATTTGGCAGACGTAAAATGCTCTGCCCGCAAATGTATAGGCCGGGAGCAAGCCTTTTCACTCTCTCTTGTATGTTTTCGCATATATATATTATATTATTACTGTTTGCAAAGATGCATATCACATTCCACGTGTTAGAATAAGACGTATATAGTTCCAGCTAGGCTAATCATTCTCAGTACATTTAACTATGTATCGAAAAGAAGAAGAGTCTCAGTAAAATTTACTACTTTTCCAAAAGATTTTAGTGTAGTTTTAAATAAGAATTTAAGTGTAAAAAACGAAACAGATCGCTGTAAAAATATCATAATGTGTAAATTCGTCGCGTATTGAAAAAGATTTACGTGCAATTCGAATATTTACACAAGAAAACAAAAACAAAGAAAGAATTTCTCTCGTGTTATTCGAACAACTTATCTAAATTGTGTTTCGCCAAATCCACATATACAACATAATACACACGCATTCATGCAGAGACTCGCTCGACGTGACAAATGGCGAGCTGTACAATGTGTTTTCAAAAATAATACCACAATTTATTGTTGTAAATTAAAAATAAAAATAAATATTTGTATAAAACACAAAATCATTTAAAAAATCAAGTTTTCAAACATCAAAATCACCAACAACAACTGAATTCAAGTGCAGTGCAAGGCATGCGAATAAAAAATAACCCAAAACCTATTTAAAGTATATTAACCCAAAAGTTAAGAAAAAAATCAATCTGTGTGGAACGAATCACAACAATATCTCTTTACACTGTGAGAAAAGTATAAAGGAAAAATATGAAAAATAAATAAGTGAAGTTAATAACCACAAAAAATTATACAGAATAAAATCACAAGAAAAATGTAAGCAAATCTTTATTTTATTTCTTCATTGTGGCTGATATAAATGTTTGTATATGTGTCGTGTTTGCTGACTGCTGTTTTTTTTATGTACACACATTCACATACATAGAAATCGTTCGTTTTTCATTGCTATTGTTGTGCGTTGTGTTTTTTCTTGTTTTCGAAAGCCAGGCAAACAAGCGTCGTCGTATCATGTTCTGTTCATGTGGTGGTCCGTCAGTGAACAAAACGAGACCAAAAAAAGAGAATAAAGAAAATCAAAATAAAGAATAAAAACAACTATAATACGCGACTACTCTCTTTTTGTGTGTTGCCGCATTCGTGTGGTTGTGTTACAGCGAAATACAATATTTTGTCGTTGTTTTACATCGTGCAGTGTTATTTAATTCTTTGATGGAAACTGAATATTTTTATTTTAGAAACAAATAATTTTGTGGGAAGACCTTTTCTATAATGCAATACCATATCAAAATAGTGTAATTATAATGTAACGTAAAGTGCACGGATCGTGTACGTAATGAAATTGTTGATCAGACGGGAGACATGTTTCAACAAGTTCCTGTTGAAGCAAGCCGAAGCAAGGTCGATGCGTATATTTCTCCATTCGATTGAAAACAATTTTAAATGAGGCCTTATTTTCGTGGAATTTTGAGACCCGGAAAAACATTATGACCCATGACGGATAAACTCTGCCACCTCCATTGGCTTTAGCCATAAAACGGCATATACATTAGAACTTTTTAAAGGGTTAATCTACTTTATGAGGATTTATTTGACATATATGCAAGGGAATTGACAATTGAAACCCACTGGGTTAACGAAATCCTGTTAAATGTAAACGTACTATAAGTCTATAGACAATAGACTTGTAGGCTCGGACGCACAATTGAAGAGATGGTGCGTGTCGTGGGGGCTTTGCTGGGAACAGTGACACCTATTTAGGATTCCGGGGACAATGCGCTCTGGATACGAATTGATACGCCGTTGTACCCGGATCTTAGTTGTACCAGAATCGAACGGGTTTTCTTAGGATTTCAGGAGGATTTTGGAGTAGGACTTTGTTGCGTGTGTAACCATTTATGGCTTCGGAGACCGCCAGTTGATGCACAAATTTCATCGCGTTCGCTATCGACGACGTGCTTTCCGATTTCATCTGAAGTCCCGATGAAAGTGTCGCGGAGGTAGATCTGTCATCACTGTGTGATCGTTGGGATGATACGGCAGTCTGCATTCCAGCAGGATCTGTCTAGTCAACAACACATTGTGTTGCTTGACTGACAGCAACCAGGTCTTCTTTTGCAGTTGATCGACGCTCGTTATCTAGACACAGCCGGTTGCAATTGAGAGTGTATTATATTGTATTGTTTGCAAGGATCTCCATTGTGTGTCGCTAAGGAAAGAAATCCAGCCTGGGGCAGAATAAGTAAGGATGTAACGACCCATGACCTTGTATATCGTTACCAACGTTTCTTTATCCTTGCCCCAGAAGGTGTCAGCGAAAGCTTTCAGAACTTTATTCCTAGCTTACACCTTCTGGTTTATGTAGTTCGAATACGGAGAGAAATGAATGGGGTTATCCAATACCACCACAAGGATTTTCGGATGCCTACCTTCGTTAAAAATATCTAAATTGACTTCTCGCATTCAAGAAGTGTAAAATGACACATTAGACTTTGCAGATGATAATTTCGCATTACGCTCCCAGAGAAAGTTGGCAATTGTGGCGGACGAAATATTCCCAATCGAATCTACGCTCCGGAACGACCCGAGTTCGACTCGGCCAGGTATTCCAGATTTCTTCAAACTAAGAAATGCATCTTCTACTGGCTGTATCCACAGATCTACCGCACTAACTTTAGTAGGCTTAATGTGGCAATTGAATAATTGCAGTTTGGTGTGCGGTCATCAATCCGTGCCCAATACGAATTAAGACGGTTGCACCATCCTGAACGTATTCATTTAGCACGTCGCAACTGCATCAGTGTGAGTGATTTTCAGACCAGCTCGATAAGCAGCATGATCTAGAGGACCCCTTTTATAACTTTGGGTCTCTGTCTTCGGATCATACGGATCCTTCCATACACGCCTGGTGGGGGGAGTCCTCTCCACAATATGATAGTTAGGATGATTCTCTCTGGACATATTGCTATGCTGACATAAGGGAAGAATCTTCATGAAGAGGCACATGTCGCAGTTCTTCGTCTAATCATGTAGATGGAACACAGATGTCTTGCGGAGGCACTCTCAGGGCGATTATTGCGACTACTCAGAATACTTCTCCAATGAGTAGCACTAGTATTAGCGGACCACACTGGCACCGCATACATAGTTGGCCACAGACCGACTAATTGCTTTATAAGAGGCGAACAAAGTTTCCATATCCGAGCCCAAGTGCTGCCGGCATGTGGCTTGAAGACATCGTTCCTACTATTCACATATATGTACACGATGTTGTGTGCCATCCTGCAGTATAGGCTGGGAGCGAGGTTTTCTCTTTATATATTCTCTACCAGCAACGCCTGATTGAAACATAAAAGTGGGTACTGCAACGAACGCGCTGACCTAAGGGAATAATCTTTTATGAGTAGACATCCTGTTGAAGTTCGATAGGCGATGCCCTGCAAGTCTAAATACTTTTTCATTGCTTAGAAGTATTATTTGTGCAACAAAATATTGCCAGTCCTCAATCTATCGTGACATATAAAGTATGTCTCTTAATTGAGTTATTTATCCTCTTTCAGGAGGAAAACCTACGCACCCACCATTAGTTGACGCGGTTCGTTTCTTCAGTGTTGCTCGAAGGACCTAGCCGTGCTCAGCTGAAATATTTTGTTTTATTTGAATTTTTCCAAGTTGTCCCTGGAATTTTTACTTTTCATTTAAATCTATATCTCTGCCAACACGCATTACGTTACGTCTACACTAATTCCATATTTGCCAATTATCGTGTGATTAAACGTCTACACAAAATTCCAAATAAAATTATTCCCCAACATTATTTGACGTGGTGGCACAATAACCATGTCCTTTATTTTTCATATTCTCTCCTCTTGTTGTTATGTATCGACAGACAAAAGAAAAACCCGGCAGCAACAACGCCTTTTGGACTGGTTTTGTTTTGTCATTTTTTTGTAAACACAACAAAACAAAACTCCAAAGCGGTTATTTTGGAGACATTTATTTTGTCTTTTTGTTTTGTTTGTTATTACCTTTAACCTGGTCGATGAGCAAACCTCCACCATTCGTAATAAACACAAAATTTCCATAAACACGTAAAGCGTTTACCTCCACCCTGGTGGTGGTATATGTACCTTATTCCACTGCCTGCCAACATGGTGTTGCTTGGCTTCCAGTATTATCTGGTCCAATATTTTGTTCGCTCGGCGTTCGGTGGATGGCTGGCTGACTACAGGGTGTGACAGTTGACGTTTTTTCTTCTTCCCTGCTGTTTGGGTTTTACACGTCTGCAAGGCATTCAGCCAACAAACACCACCGAACGAACAATCGTCAGTCAGTCAGACGTATTTTTTTCCAACAGCTCTAGAAACGCAAAGAAGGAGAAAAGTGACACAAAAACTGTTGACGTCTTTGGTGTGTGTGTGTGCTTCAGTGAATGTGTCGAGATGTTTTCTGTTTTCTCGAATACAGAAAATTAGAAATGTAAGGATGGACACAAATGCTGTGGTGATATATTTATCCATACGATTGTGGTATTTTCTTCCGTGATACGTGCGTGCTTTTTGTTGTAAAGAATTATGTTATTCTTGTTGTTGTTGTTTTGTTTTTAGTGGTGACGTACAATAATAACACTTGGTATGATGAACCCGTGTGAACTTTTCAAATTCCAAATCGAGTGACAAATGACCAGGAAACATTTTCATCTGTCCCGAACATTAGTGGGGAATTTGTATTTGAAAATAAATGCGTTAAGGTTACCCACATGAATTTCGATTGGATTCACCACAGTTATCTATAAATCGGTTCCATAGGTGGAATGTTGAGGCTGTTCCAATTGAATAATAGTTACCCAAAAAGGAGAGTTTAGAATGAAGAAAGAAAATCTACATGAAAGGTTCGCGGAATATCAATGGTTGAAAAATTTTTTATTTTAAAATAAATTAATGTATCCTGTGCAGAGAAAAGCATGCATGTCCCGAAGTGGGAAAAAAACTGATCAATATATTACTCAGCACTCAGCTAGATAAAGTGATCATTTACACCGTAGATTTACAAAAAATTCTTTCGCTTACAAATGCCATCGTCGTCCAGATTTTGTATATTCAGAGAGTCGTTTTTAGTTTTTTAGCCTAAGAGTTTTAAGGGGACCGCCTCATTCTCGGTTTAAAAATTCGAATTTCTTATTTTTATTTAATATTAGCCAACAACTTCTCAAGAATGTCTCATTAAAACTTCATGTGAAAATCTCAACTACCTATAACTACGAAACTGCGTTTTTACGGCGGGCAAGATAATTCAAAACTATTAATCAAATCGGTTCCAACTTTTAACACATTACTCTGGACCTACATAGATATCGTATGGAATGGACTAATCCCAATCGTTGAAACCTTCCTTATGCATGGTTATTGGTCGAAAATATGTGATTTATCGAAAAAATTATTTTCCACCATTGTGCCAATTTTAAGCGAAGTCCCTTAATATTGTGTTTTTAAGACCCATGTGCGTCTGAGAAGATCTAAGCATTTCACCAGCCTTCCTTGATCGATAGTCTGTCAATTCGATATATTGATCTCAAAGATTATTGTTATCAATGTAATTACCTTCAAAGGATAGATCATCATTATCTGTGATTATTAGGACAAAGATCATCTTGTCTATATGGCGTAGTCAGTTATTTAAATGAAAACACACAACAAACTGTCAGTCACGCCAAGCTGTTCGAGGACATCGAGAAAACATTCCTCCGGCCAAGTTTGAAACGTTGGATCGTAAACTATATGTGTGGACGCCAGTCGTACGTGGAATTCAGAGACAGGAAATCGAAGGCCCGCAGAGTTAAACAGGGAGTTCCCCAAGGAGGGGTGATATCTCCGGAACTGTTTAACCTCTACCTCTCTGGAATTCCACGCCCACCGGACGGCATAAAGATCGTGACATATGCGGATGATTGCACGATTATGGCGTCAGGACCTAGAATTGATGACATTTGATGACAGAGGCTGAATCACTATCTCGTGGATATCGCTGATTTTTTCCGGTCGAGGAATATGATAATATCCGCCAATAAGTCATGCCACAGCTATTTGCGATAAAGTCAGGAGCAGAAACAAGGTTCTCAAGTCGCTAGCCGGCAGCACTTGGGGAACTGACAAGGAATCCTTGTTAACGACTTATAAAGCAATAGGCCGGTCTGTGGTAAACTATGCGGCGCCAGTGTGGTCCGCTAACGTCAGTGCAACGCAGTTGAAAAATCTTCAATCCTGCCAGAATGCAGCCCTGAGGACTGCAACAGGGTTTCTCCTCATGACTCCAATAGACCACTTGCATGAGGAGACGAAGATACTTCCTGTGCGTCAACACAACAAGATGTTGTCGATGCAATACTTGCTTGGGAGTTATACGAGCAGCCATCCGAACCGCTACCTAATGGATAGGCACCCACCACCCAGGCATGTCAGGAAGGATCTCCATGATCTGGAGAGAGAGGTCCAGAGGTACAAAAGGGAGCCTCTAGATCAACAGGCCTATCAAGCAGGATTGAACAGTATTCACACGGACGCAGTTGAGGAAGCAGTTCAAGAATATCGCGTGAATACCAACCTCGGGGACCATCCGCCTGTGATAGTCGCAGAAGAGCAGCAGCTACCTCGCAAACTAGAGTGGTCTTGGCACAACTGAGATCTGGATGGTGTAGCCGCCTCAATTCGTATTGGGCACGGATTGATGGAGAGGTCGACAACGTCTGCCCGGCATGTGGTAACGGACCACATGACACGCTACATATGTTCAACTGCCCAGCCAAGCCCACTCTCCTAACCCCATCTTCTCTGCGGACTCAACCCTTTCTGAATTTGGAGTTTGAGGCAGAACCAGATTAAGAAAATTGGTTCTGCCTTCGTGTGAAGATGCAAAGTCGCATGAACGATTATAGAGGTATGCTTTATCAGGCAATGAAA
Organism: Musca vetustissima; assembly: GCF_032173495.1. Taxonomy (NCBI): domain Eukaryota; kingdom Metazoa; phylum Arthropoda; class Insecta; order Diptera; family Muscidae; genus Musca; species Musca vetustissima. The sequence goes on along the minus strand of NW_026881579.1, from coordinate 91,057 downwards.
TGAGTTTTCACCGATATCTATTACGAGTCACTGAAATGCAATTCCCAGACAGAGGCGGCATATTCGATCAAGAAGGAAGAAATAACCTTATATGTCCTGCCAATGTATCTTTTGCAATGTTCTAAAACTTCACGTTCTTCAAACTTCTACAATTAAGGTCATGGCCAACGGAAACCCACAAAATTCTTTGAAATAGTGAGGAGACTGGGATAAACACAAATATTTTATGGGGAGACCAAAACGAGCATGAGACAATGCAAATTTTAGCACTAAACGAACGGGAATCACCAGACTGATCGGTACCCTCAGAGAACATAATATCCTGCGAGTCCACTTACACAAGATTGGATGGGAGGAAAGCAACTGTTGTAGAGCGTGTAAGAAGACAGCGAAAGGCTTGAACCTTACTTTTGCCACTGCACACTGCTTTAAGGATTCCGAACAAAATTCCTTCTAACAACTTTGGTAAAATAACCGATCTAAGGGGATGTTAATGGAAAAAAATGAAGAAGTTCACTAACAAAACAGAATTATTCCTAGACGTTTAGGACAATCAAATCCAAGGATGACTTATAACGTCCTTCATTCTCTAGAGCGCACAATTATATATCCCTAATTGTATGTCCTAAAATTGGACATGTGGTGGTGTAAAGAACCCATCCTTTCAACCTAGGTTAGGCGAGGTTGACCCCATGTTTCTTTGGACCAAATCCCCTTCTGAATGGTTTATATACATCATATAAAGCGAATAATTTAACGTGTGTGTAATTTCGAAGACCTCCACAAACCATAGGATGAGGATATATATCTGCCGACTATCACTTTTTTACTTATTTTAGTACTCAGAGTGGACGTCTTGACAAGTTTCTAAATTCCAGAATATTGCAACCGGTATTGACTGCGTCCAGTATGGGTATGGAAACAAATATATAAAAGGTGGTTGTTCAAAATGAAATGCCCATTGTTTAAAAATTTCTAATTTGTTTTTGTTATCGTTGGTCGTTGTTGCCATTGTGTACGTCTGCTGTGCAGCTGTATGTAAATCCACAATTAAACCGCCAGCCACTAACGCTTTTTTTGTTTCATCCGCCATTAGTGTTGCTATGTTTGAAACTAAAATAGTTCTTTTGTATTGTGTGGTGCATGCGTAATATTTTTTTATGATTTAATATTAAATAACCCCTTTTTGACCTGACTTTATTTCCTCTTTATTGTAATGGAATTTCCCCTGTGACTTGAGATGGGCGTATACCATTTGCTGGATGGCTGGCCCCATGCATTGCAATTAACGTACAGGAAGTTGATGTTCACGCTTACCAGTTGCACATCAGCAACAGCAGCAGCAGGCTATATTAAGAGCATGGCCACATATTGTCCTCACATCGCAAAGTAACATCCTGATTTATTTCTTAAAAATAAAGTTGCAGTTGTTGTTGTTGTTGTGTGTGTTATTAGGTTATATGCGAAGCTAAGGCAAAATTCAATTTTCCCTTAACAATCAATCAATATCCACATTTTAGAACACTTTATTCTTGGGCGAAGTTTAACGATATTGTCCATGTGTGTATTACACATGATGAGATGTGTTCTCCCAAAGTAACCTACCTAGTCCATAGTAGTATAACTTTGTGCAGAACAAAAATAAACATTCATCCTGTCCAGTACATTGGCCATGTAAATGAACATTGTCGTCGTCGTTACAATTAAGTTAAGTGTTGTTTACCTTGCATCGTAAACTATTATGACCCGGATTTAAGTTAAATGGTTTTAGTTTTAATTGCATGGAGAGAAGAAAAACGACAACAACATCTACTACGACGATGATGATGACGATGGTGGCCATCTAAACAATAACAAACATCAGCGTCCATGATGTTGATGGTGATGTCTTTTTGTTTTCTTTACTGATTGCACGATTGCAACTGGTAATAGATTGATCTAATCATAGGTTGTTCAAAGCTGAACAATCCTAGTAAAGAGCTTAGACATTCTCATAATGTGTTCACATGCATTCATACATCCATATATACTTTCATTGTGGTCAAACAAGTACAAATGACGTTGAGCCTTGTAGACTTTAGTTGGGGTACCAAAAATTGGATATGATGTTAGCCGATAGTGAAGTAAAAGTGCGTGGGATGGCAGGGTGGTTTGGATTTTACATTATCACTTGGGTTAAAAAATGACGGCTGCCACGACTGTGTATTCTGATGCTTTCTCATAGGCAAAATTGTGATCGGAATTGTATCAGGTTTAGCTTCAATTGATTATTTTTAACGGTAATGTCTCCATGGAAAGAACTACGGTTTGCTCTGATGACAGGAAATGTACATTTTGATTATATTAAACGACCACATGTACTAGAATTGATCGACTTTTGCATAGAATTGCCACCTTCATATTCGATATTGGCCGCTATTTGTTTAATACTCAATCCGTAATAAATCGGAGATCAATTTAGTACCCAGAATAGAAGTCTGGACAAATTCCAATTTCAAATTCCTGAATGTTCAACCGGTATTGACTGTGTCCATAGAGAATCAGGAGACAAATAAGTAGTCTTAGTTGGGCAATTGAAATTCACTTCCAATAGGAATTGAGGCTGTTGCAATATCCTTACCTGAGTGACAACAACTGTATGGAATTTATTTAGACCTGTCTGTTCACACTTATGACTTTTGATCTCTCTACTTCTAGAACATGAATATTACTTCAGACGTGTAAGGCGGGTCAAATCTATCCATAAGACGATGACAGAGACAATCCTGACGAATACTGTCAAAAAAATAAAAAAAAAAATCCATGCATCGACGGGTGTGATGTCCGTCTCCTTATAAACATGGTCCATTGGCGCCATACGGACATCATTATGTTGCAGTTCTCTCCTAGGAATTTGATCACATTCTCCCTTTCAGTACAGTGGGAACATCAGTTCTTCCATACAAGTTGTGAAGTATGGCTGTAGATTCAGTAACGAATATTTTCAGATTCCTCAGATAGAAACAATTCCTCGAAAAACTTTGTAAATTTCAAGGTATTGAATGCAAGTATAGACGCACGGGCCGACCATATGATATCTTACACAACTACCAGCGAATTAAAATTTTCTGTAGATCTATATTCCGAGTCGGGGCCATATTTCTCGATATGTCCATTCTCTTAATCGATTAGAGGTCAACAGATGCTGTTTTTAACCTGACACATCGTTATTTTACACATAAAAGTATTGACAGAATATTTTTAAAATAATCATTCTAAATATTTGGTCAGATCCCTTATCCATGTAAAATTTGTCCTGTTCGACTTATAATAGAGGTCTCTAAAGCGACTAGGAAACAATACAATAATAAATTTTAAGTTTCGTTCTTGAATTTTCTTTTAAAATTGAATAGCGATCCGTGCGACATTTTAACCTACTAGTCTGATAATGGTAATATAAATCATATGAAAATACTTAGACTCCTGGGATTATCTTAGTATAACTCCCCCATCCGAGTACATACAACAATATAGGTATTAATATAATTGGTCAATCACTCCTCTTGGATCCTCTTCTACGGCCTATCTGCTTTAGAAGTAAATATATAGGCCCTTGAATAAACATTTTTTTTTTATATTTCACACAAAAGTTTGGGTCCATTTGACCCGTTCAATATTGACCGATCTACATCACCACAGTCATACTTATTGTTGAGGTTCCATCGATTATGTCTCCGATAAGTCCATTTATTGATACCTCAACGAGTACATATCGCCATCAGAGAAAATATATACGGATCATTATTCTTTGGCCAGAACCCATTCTAAATCCAAAATTTGGTGACGATTGATTCATTACTGTGGCCTATATCGTGTTTACAAATTATAATGGACATACAGAAGGGCGGACGAACGGATAGCCATGTCTATATCGACCTTTCGAAGTCTTAGTGTTTTTGATAACGTCTGATTATCTTCCTTCGGGAATTATAGTGGTACATCCACAGATGGGAGGTTTTAATGTTATGCACTATTTTCTCCGAGGATCTGATAGGATAGGCTACTCTATGAAGCGTTAATTGGTCACCTATCTGAAAAAATTTATGTGTATATTTGGAATGGATGATAAATTAGTGCACATTAGGAATATATAAATTCGGAAAAATCTTTTGAAATAATAACAAGCTGCCGAAATATAAATAAACATTTCGAAAAATGTCAAACTTTATTATTTCATAGTGTGTTGTTATTGGACGTTTAGTAGAGCAATATATTCTAAGAATATACCATCAATGAACATTTCAAGTTGTTTTTTTTTCTTTTTAATCTTATAAACATCTGTTTTAACATTTCATATAGTTTCATAATATTTAAAGCTAGTAAGTTCCACCTGTTTCAACTTCTTCGGAATCACAATTTTTTATGAAATCCTCAGTTCAGTAATTATTTTTCTTTGTGTTCTTATAAACACTGGGAAAATTACCAAATAAACGTTTTTATGTTACCCCAAACTCTCTTTCGTTCTCTTAATAAAAATTATATTATTGCCAAAAATTTTACTCACAAAAAAGCTTCACTTCTTCGTCTCTGGGGACTACTAAAAAGAATACAATGTTGTTGTATTGTAGGTCTTGAAACTGGTAGCAACAACTGTTTTTGCTCGTGTTTCTGTCTTCAATATTCTACAAGTGTGAGAACTGGTTTTCGAAATTAATACGACTATGTATTTTGTTTTGTTTTTCATTACCTTCTGAGGCAAAAAATAAACAAAAATAACAACAAAAATCAACAACCAGTTAATTTCGGTTCAATTCAGATATATATTAAGATGCCGAAAAGTGTGTGTGTGTGTTTATATGTTTGTTATTTCGGAGTGGAGGAAATATCCAACAAAATCAGAAAAAAAATCCACAACAACAATGATGGCTATAAGCAACGACGCTTACAGACTGAAGAAGAATACACGCACCAGCCAGCCATAACAAATGGACTTGATTAACCAGTCAATTTGACTGGCCTATATAAACCGAAAATAATTTTTAAGCCCTTTAAAAAAAAAAAAAACAAAATTGCACACTGCAGTCACAAGCCAAGTGATTCTCAGTAGAAAAAAATATATTGCAAACATTATTATCATCGGAATACCGTCACTCTGACTGTACTGCAATAATAAGCAGTCAATGGATTTTTTTATTTGAAGGATGCATAACTTTGTCAGCCTTCTTTACTTAGACCTTTTAGAAGATTTTGTTTTTTACAAAGAAAACTATTTACGATTCAGAGTTTATAGAAGTTCCTTATAGTTCTCTGTTCTCAAAAATCCAATATATAAAATCTCCTTGGGATATCTTTTATTTATTTATAATGATCCTCCCTAAGCCTTCTATGCCGTGCAGCTAACTTGTTAGATGGTGTTTAGAAGATCTTCCAAAGCTTCTTTATACAGGGACTTAGCAAATTTTATCCGCATATTTAGTAACAACTGTCATTACCTCTACTAACATCGCAATATATTCAAAAATACCGGTTTTTTCTTCGTCAAATATTAGTTAGTTCTCAGGTATGAATAGTTTTTAGGAGCTGTTTAAAATGTTTTGATTCAGAAATGATTTTTTGTTTTCATAATTCTGTGCTTGAAAACATGTTTAGAATTTAACACAAACTACGAATAAATTAAAATATTTTAAAACATTGCTAACTGGTTGACCTTATTGATTTTGTTATGTCTTGCGGGGTGGACCATATTATGCCTCAGAAAACATTTATTGGGCAGAAAATGTATACAAAACATAGTCGTCATTTTTTTTTTTTGGAAACTTCAGAATATAGATTCAGTCCGGAATCTATCTGAAGTTAAAATCTAAAGTTTAACTTTGGCCGATAGATGCTGCTACACGTTATAAGTAGGATACCTACTTTTAGTTCAAAAAAAGGCTCATTCAATTTTTCCTTTATATCGTTTAAAATGGAGCAACCATTGTTTTTATAAAACAATTGAAAATAATTTCCCTAAACTGAACCATACCGTTAGTATTAGGCGAACTGATGGATCGTGGACAAACCCCAGTAGAGAGACTCTTGATTTCTTATCATCGTCCCACTTCCCTGGTTGTATGGATCAAAATGGAAGCAGCAAGTAGATGATCGGGTATTCGTCACTCTAAATGGTATTTTTTGGTCTTGTCTGATTTTATCATACATACCAAGTCCATGGAAAGTGGTAACTGTGACCTTCATCCCGAAAGCGGGGAAGCCGAGTCATACGCTGCCTAAGGACTATAAACCGATTAGCCTCTCTTCCTTTCTACCCAAGGCACAAGAAAGGTTACTAGACCTCGAAATTAAGAACACCAAAAAAATCGAAAAATATAAGATCCCAATCCGCCCATATCAAAGGCAAATCTGTAGATACTGCCTTACAGTGATGGTAGAAAATATTGGGATACATATGGAGAATTCTGGTTAAACATTGTCAACGTTCCCGCATATCAAAGGAGCCTCCAACAATGTGAAACTGGATCCTATCCATTCTGCTCTCGATTGTTCAGGTGTCTCTTCTCTCATAACGGAATGAATTGATAGAATGCTGGAAAACAGAATTATCAACTCATCCATTGGATAGGGTGCCGTGAGGAAATCTGTCAACAGAGGAACACCGCAGGGGGAGTACTATCTCTTCTACTATGACTTCTGGTGATAATTGAGATACTGATGAAATTCTATCATCTTAAGATAAAGTTTGTAGCATATGCCTGTCATGTAGTCTTATTAGTCAACGGGAAATTTCTGCCAATGACATTGGAGTAAATCCCACGAAGACAGAAATGGTACTCTTCACTAAGAAACGTAAGATCCCATACTTCCGTTTGCCTTCCCTGTATAGTGTAACAATAAAGTTCTTAGAAGAAAAATACCAGACCAGTACAGTTCAGCTAATGTAGGCAATGAATGTTGTGGAGCGCTCTAAGACAAGTTTTACACTTGCAATAACTCTATAGGTAAACGTTGGGGACTAAAATCCGAAATTATACACTGGCTGTATGTCACGGTTGTACTCCCCATACCTACATATGGTTGCCTTGTATGTTGGCAGGGCATTATATATAAAACAGTAACGATCGACTAACGTGTACTTTTTACCGGACCACTAAGAAACACAGCATAAGTGGTCTTGAAAGCAAGTGGCTCCTTACCTCTGTCTGGTCTGTCGATTTATACAGATGGGTTGGAGATGGAGGAAAGTACTGCTGCAGGTTTTTATGGCAAGGAATTATATATAAACATAACGATCTCTGTAGCTTTTTCCGACAGAAATCCTAGCAATCACGAAAGCGGCTAAGGTAGTGAAAACACTTAGACGGCCCTTAAGACACTTAATCGTGTAGTATAAATTCTAAAGCGGTTCTTGATTGTAAAGGATCTTTGCATAATATACGACAGAACGTTAATTTATGTTAGACGTTGTAACATAGATGGGAATGAAATAACTGACAGGGTCCGGCGAACGAATAAAATACGATCTTTCTCACTAATGTTCACGGCGAGAATACGACTGTATTCAATTCATCGCGAATGATAAAGTTACAATAAATGAACAAGCGTTTGCAATCTCTGGTGAATGTTCACATTGTACGAAAAATTCACGAACGATAAAACTTCGCTGCAAGCGTCGTCTATTCGATCTTTCGCAAACGTTCGTTGTTGAAGAGCATTCATTTGAAGAGTACGCGATCGCTGTTAAAAACAACAACAAACAAAAAGATTATAAAAAAGTAAACACACACTGCGAAAGATTAACAAAATATATGCCCAACAACTACTGAGTTCAGGGACGATTGTTGTTATTCTTGCTGCTGTTTTGAACATTCGCGAATGTTCGTTGTCATTCGTGAGCGAACGTCAGAAAGAATTTCAGTCACCAATGCAACGAACGACCGTTGTTGGGTGCTCTCACTCGTTTGTTATGCGTGTGCAAACATTAGTTTGGCGAATGCTTGTTTGGTGAAGAATTTATCGCGATAAATTCATTCGCAAAATGAGCCCAAACGAAAAGACCGTATTTTGAATCATTCATGAGCGAACTTTTGCTAACCTTGATACTGTTATCGGGGTGAGCTTGTTCGAGGCACACTCGAATTCTCTTTAAAATCTTGACATAGCTAAAATAACCAACAACTATCGGGAATATCCGGGTTGCAAATCCCATTTCTAATGTTACTGCTACTATTTACTGATATATTCTGGTAGTAGATTCTATCGTGGAACTCTTTATTACATTCTTTGAATTCTAAAAAAATCTAATATGAGAGATATGTTAATTTGATCGTGCCCTTTTCTCCATATAGGAGTAGGTTTCTAGGTATATTTAAATTCCAAAGGAACTCCTTGATCTCGTTTTATTAAAAGCATATATATATATACTACATATTTTTTAAAATACCATTCTCGTCGAATAATTATTTTATTTTTTACATATATTCACAGTTAGAATTAAATTTCCATTTAATGTTTTCACATTAAATAAATTCGTCTACAACGAACTTCCTTTATTAAATTGGTATATCAATATTTACTTCCTTGAAATACATATTTATTCATGTATAAATACCAAATTGTGTGTACACATCCTAGACATGAGTAAAACACGCGCCTGTTACTGTTGTGATGAAATAAAATTTATCGCGAGAGAGAGAGGGTCACTGGTGATATTGTCAAGCGGGGGGTCGTGGCAAACAAACAAACATAAATAGCAGAGAAAAATCATCGCCACCTTTAAATCATCGAGCAAAAATAATGATAACAACGAATATCGTCCCACCCATTCGGTCAAGTCGTCTCAGATGTTTGCAACGTGTGGACCCATTGCCTACCAACCAACCATCCAACCATTCATTCACATTATTATGACGGTGATTCATTATTTGATTTGACTTTGTTGAATGTCCTGTTTTGTTATGACTCTGTGAGTGGTGTGTATGTGTACAGTTGTTTAGTCAATCCGCCATCCAACCATTCAGTCGCTCGTTTCATTTCTCGACATTTGGAATCCATTCAAGGAAAGCGCTTTCTATTGCGTCGTTCAATTTTCTGTGTTGTCAGCAACAGTAAATGTTGTGAAATGCCTGCTGCGGTGGGCATTGGCGGGCGGGGACCACCAATACCAGATATCCTTGCCACCGACCGACCAGCTAACTTTGCGATTGTTTCAAATGTAAAACATGAACTCATCCATCTCTAAACATTCCCCGCCATTGTTGTTGCGTGGTGGTGTAAGTGGAAGGGCTAAGGGAAAACCCATTACTAAACCAAATCCATGCTACCTTCCACAATTGTTTGCAATCTCGACTCGGCCCGGCTCAACTTTATCATTCTCAGCCATCCTAGTCTTCCTTTCGCCTTTTATTCGAGTTGCGTGTCTCTGTGTGTATGAGTGTGTGTGTGTGTGTGCTACATTGTTAGTTTGCTTCCTTCCGGGCCAACGCTATCCGCCCACAATCACGTTGGCCCGTCGCACCACCCACCTTTGAGATATGATTCACGTTTAGCAGCAGCAGTTTTATATAAGAATTCGTGTGTATCCCAAAAATATAATTTTCATTCAAAAAAATCTTAAAAGGGAAATTGTTTTCATCGTCGTCGTCGTCACGGTTTTTGTTGTTGTTATTGCCTGCATTCTTTCACCTCCTCCACTGCCGTTCCCTGGTAGTCCACTTGTTTGGACTTTCCTAGGAAATTCTTTACTTGAGATGTTATATTTTTGGTTGTCGTTATAAAAGTGTTTGGTTTCTGTTCTCTCTCTCTCTCTCTATCTTGGAAAAAATATTTTATATTCTCTCCAGAGAGTGTAATTTGTTTCGCAAAAATGTAGGGTTGCCAAACATTTTGAAATTGAAAAAAAATAAAATAAAATTGAAGAATATAATTAATACCAATAAGGAATAATTTTCAACAAATATTCTAAGATCTCTGGAGAAGTCTAATATCTAGGACGAGATATTATTCAGCTTTGTCACTTTGCCATTTTTGGGTTCCCAAAATATTTAGCTAATAATTCAATACTGAGATCTTTCGAATGTCATCGAAGTCGTAGTGTCAATAAAGATGTTTTGAGCCATTTCCGTGAAACTTTTCGTCAGAATTGAATAGAATTGTGGAAAAAACAATATTGGATTTGACACCATGATAAGGCACCAGTTTACACATCGATTCTACTGCATACGTTTTTGACCAAAAAAAGTACCGTTGCCACGTCCCAATCTTTTTCATATTCCCAAAGGGAGATCGAGGAGATAAAAATACATCGAAATTGAGCATTTAGCTATAACAATATGTTTCAGAAGACACTGTGGTACAGGGTATTATGTCTTTGTGCATATGTTTGTAACAGGCAAAAATAATCGAGATAGACCCATGGTTTCTTTTAAGAATATGCATAGAATTACTTTGTAAGTCGATTCATGCATGTCCGTCCGTCTGTCCATGTTAAATTGTAAACAAAGTACAGGTCGCATTTATGATCCGAATTGGATGAAATTTGGCACAGCTCATTTGTTTGGCCCAAGGACGAACCCTATTGAAATTGGGAAAAATCGGTCCAGATTTAGATATAGCTGCCATATATATTTTCGTCCGATTTAAGGTAAATGAGGTACCAAAGTCCCTAAATATCTTTCGATTTGCACGAAATTTGGTACAGCCTACTGAATTAGGCCTAGAATGATGTGTGCCAAGTTTCGTGAAAATCGGTTCAGATTTAGATATAGCTCCCATATATTGTTTCGCCCGATTTAAGGTAAATGGTGCACCAAAGTCCCTGAAAATCATTTGATTTACACTAATTTTGGCATAGCGTTTTGAATTAAGTCTAGAATGACGTGTGCTAAGTTTCGTGAAAATCGGTTCAGATTTAGATATAGCTCCCATATATAGTTTCACCCGATTTAAGGTAAATGATGTACCAAAGTCCCTATATATTTCGATTTGCCCGAAATTTGGTATAGCCTACTGAATAAGGCCTAGAATGATGTGTGCTAAGTTTCGTGAAAATCGGTTCAGATTTAGATTTAGCTCCCATATATATTTTCGTCCGATTTAAGGTAAATGGGGTACCAAAGTCCCTAAATATCTTTCGATTTGCACGAAATTTGGTAGAGCCTACTGAATTAGGTCTAAAATTATGTGTGCTAAGTTTCGTGAAAATCGATTCAGATTCAGATATAGCTCCCATATATGTTTTCGTCCGATTTACTGTAAATGGTGTACCAAAGTCCCTATATATCCATCGATTTGCACGAAATTTGGCATAGCGTACTTAATTAAGTCTAGAACGATGTGTGCTAAATTTCTTGAAAATCGGTTCAGATTTAGATATAGCTTCCAATATAGTTTCGCCCGATTTAATATATATATATATATATATATATATATTCGTTCGATTTAATTTAAAAGGTCCACCAAAGTACCTACAGTGGTGGTCACAGAATTAAAACATTTACTGTGGTAAACATATATTGATCAGCCCTCGATTCGTTTGAAGTATTTTTGAAATTTTTTTATTTCAGAACACTTCGATTTACTGCACTTAAGAGATTTAGTGTGAAAATAGAAAATGTTTGCATGCAATTTTTCCATAAATAACGGTTTTTATGAAAATACATCGACTTTGAAGTGGCCATATAATTAAAACATTGTGTGGGATTTTTTACTTTACTGCATTTTTTGAAAATATTTTTAGAAAATCTCTTTAATTTAGTTAAATTTTGTGAACCCAGCACCGATAAAATCATTTACAGAAAAAAATTGTTGAAAAAATCTGTAAAATCTATCAAAATTGCCAACAATTTGTACAGTACACCTTACGTTCAGAAAATCACCCTAATTATATAAAATAAAGGTCCGAATGCACCAGAAATTGCTAGAATTAGTAGAAAACAATAAATAATTTTCAAATTAAAGAAATATTTGAAATAAAAACTCAAAAAATGGAATTAACCTAAAGAAACTATTCAATTTCAATAGTCTTTACTGAAGAAGGCCGGAATATTTTTGCAGTATGTGAGAAAAAATCGATTGATATTGGTATTTATTATATCAAATCGACTGTTCGAGTAGTACAGAATATATTTTATCAAAAAATATATCTGTCAGAACAGAACGAACAGAGATCAACGCCTAGGTTGACGAGTAAAAGTTTCTGGCATACAGCAGCATTTTTCATGTTCAACACAAGACTTCAAATATTTTTCAAACTGTAAAATTTTTACTTCCTTGATATTAAAATAGATTAAGTGGAAGTTATTCGATTCAAAAAATATTATTTTGGAAAAATATTGTCATGTTCAATAGATTTTAAGGGTCAAGAGTTGACCATCAAACATGCTGCTGTGTGCCAGAAACTTTTACTCGTCAACCTAGGCGTTGATCTCTGTTCGTTATGTTCTGACAGATATATTTTTTGATAAAATATATTCTGTACTACTCGAACAGTCGATTTGATATAATAAATAACAATATCAATCGATTTTTTCTCACATACTGCAAAAATATTCCGGCCTTCTTCAGTAAAGGCTATTGAAATTGAATCGTTCCTTTAGGTTAATTCCAATTTTTGGAGTTTTTATTTCAAATATTTCTTTAATTTGAGAATTATTTAATGTTTTCTACTAATTCTAGCAATTTCTGGTGCATTCGGACCTTTATTTTCTATAATTAGGGTGATTTTCTGAACGTAAGGTGTACTGTACAAATTGTTGGCAATTTTGATAGATTTTACAGATTTTTTCAACAATTTTTTTCTGTAAATGATTTTATCGGTGCTTAGTTCACAAAATTTAACTAAATTAAAGAGATTTTCTAAAAAAAATTTAAAAAAAATGCAGTAAAGTAAAAAATCCCACACAATGTTTTAATTATATGGCCACTTCAAAGTCGATGTGTTTTCATAAAAACCGTTATTTATGGAAAAATTGCAGGCAAAAATTTTCTATTTTCACACTAAATCTCTTAAGTGCAGTATATCGAAGTGTTCTGAATTAAAAAAATTTCAAAAATACTTCAAACGAATCGAGGGCCGATCAAAAAATGTTTAGCACAGTAAATGTTTTAATTCTGTGACCACCACTGTATATGTCTTTCGATTTGCACGAAATTTGGTGTAGCCTGCTGAATTAGGTCTAGAATGATGTGTGCTAAGTTTCCTGAAAATCGGTTCAGATTTAGATATAGCTCCTATATATAGTTTCGCCCGATTTTAGGAAAATGGTGCTCCAAAGTCTCTGAAAATCATTCGATTTGCACGAATTTTGTCATAGCGTATTGAATTAAGTCTGGAATGATGTGTACACCTCCTATATATATTTTTGTCCGATGTTAAGTAAATTTTGCACTAAAGATCCACAGCACTAAAAATTGACACAACGTATTGAAATTAGTATAAATTAATCTCTGGCACGTTTGCTTCAAATCGGTTAAGATATAGATATCTCGTAGCTTGCATATATAATTTCGACTTATTTATTGAGATTAAATTTTAAAAAGTGCAGCATACCGAATAGCGTGTCAAGTTTGCTTTAAATCAATTTACACAAATCTGTCCCACTGTGCGCAAACGACTCTAAACTTGCCCAAATGAAATGAAATTTATCATAGGTTCCAGAAAGATATAAAAATCACATATTTAAGTTCGTTCAATTTCATGTCAAAATTTCTTCAAAAAGGCGACGTCTTTTCGGATACATATGTACCCAAAGTGGTGAAGAGTATCATATAGTCGGCCCCGTCCGACTTTACTACTTTCCTTACTGGTTAAGAATTAAAAAAAAACTTTGGCCTGAGGAGGATTTATAATGGGGTTTTTGTCCAAGCTGAATCATGGTTACGGAGGGTTGTGAGGTAATTATCTCATTCAATCTGAGATATAAAAACAATGGGAAAATTGAATATTCATTAAATCGCATTAGATCACAAGTTGTGGGACATCCTTTTACTTATTTTCTTGCAAATTTTCTTGATAACTTTTTATTCCAAAAAAATTCTGTAGGTCTGCAGTTTTGATCGAAAGAGGAAGCGAACCCCACACCGACAGAAGTTAGCATTATAAAGGCTCCCGCAGTCCTTCTTTGGCAAAACTCTCTGGTAAAGGCATTAAAGAAACACGAATATTTCATCAAAATCCAGCGCTTCAGACCTAGACACCGACGTAGCTCATGTCCATCAAGAACCGTGTATATGCCTCCCCAATCTATTTTGGATACAATTATTCACGTATCGCGTTATTTTATGATGCATTTATCCAGGAATATGTCTTATAAATGTTTATATTTATATACAAAATAAAGCGATTATACACGCGGAATTCTCAAATTATGTATTTGCAGATGTTTCTACTGTTAAAGTACTTTTGACCGCAGTTTTATTGGGCGTATTTGAACACGACTGGTCTCAGTAGATTCAGCTCGTAAAAAAACTTAAAATCACGCGGGGTTCAACCCAATAAATCGTTTTTTTTTATAAAAATGTTATTGAGATATACATCAAACGATGTCAAATCATGAGTCCTACGATCCTATAATAAGTTTAGGGCTTCAACTAGCTCGTCCGAAAACAGGGAAATTTCGGCTTCAAAATGTCAGCATCCGGCTTAGTTTAATGCGGTGGAAATATCGAAAAATCATACATTAGAACTATATTTCAAATATGGTGTTCTTCAATTCAGTCGTTGAGCTATAAATGGTGTATTTTAGTCATAAATTAACAAAAGACAAAAAAATTGTTGGCTTCAGCATATGTTTACCCATATTTACACCCTCCATCGTTGTTTGTTTTTTCAAAATAATCGTTTCTGACCCCATGAAGTATATATATTCTTGATCAGTGTAAAATTCTAATACGATCTAGCCTTGTCCATCAATCTGTTGTTATCACACTAGCATCTGCAGAAACTGAGCTAGCTGTCCAAAAATTTGCACAGAAGTGCCAGAGCTATATCAGTCGACGTGTAGGCATATCATCCATATAACGGTACCTCCAAATTTTCTCTATTTTGAACACGTTTTGAACCGAATTGGCTGTTATTTGATATTTTGGGTTCTCATTAGGCATTAAATGTCTGTATCAAAAATTATCAATATTGAACCACTTTTCAGTGTAGCCCCCAAAAAACGATACAATAAAAATGTCAGTATTTTGGAAATTGTGGACAAGTCTTTTAACCAATTTTGCTGTAATTTTTTGGGATTTTAATGGGCGGAGAATCTCCCTTCAATATTGGTCCACTTTTTACGGTAGCTCTCATGTAACGGTACTTCGTATTTTGAGTATTGTTAACACAATTTTTAACCGAATCGGCTGTACTTTGATATTTTGGGTTTACCAAAAATTATTAACATTGGTCCTCGTTTCAGTGCGGCCCCTATATTACGGTCATCTTCCAATTTACAGTATGTTCAGGGTTATTGGACATTTTATAACACGTTAATAAAGTGAAAATTTGATAATAAGTGTATGCATAGTAAAACAATATGATGATGTGATTTTTTAATCCTGGTCGTTCAAATTCTATAAGGTTTAAGAATTAAATCACTTAATTTTTATTAATTCATCACATTTATTTGTAATGGTTCTTAGCATGAATTTTATAGAAAATAGTATGAAAACGGAAAAGCTCTCAATTTGTGAACGAATTTCCGTTCACAATAGCTAACGATGGTGTAGAATAACGCGAGAAGAATTTTTTTTGGTTCTCAGTCACCCAATAGTAAAAAATTATCTATATTAAACAAATAATTAAAAATAATAAAATAATTATATGAAATTAATAATTTTTAATAAATGTTTTTATTTTCTTGCAGGCACGCATATTAAACATTTAGAATTTGTTTAAAGGTAAATATTTTTTAAGCTCCCTTATTAACTGTATCCTGTTTCAAATTTATTTTAAATTCTTCAGAGTTTTTTCTCTCTCTCTCTCTGATTGGTAAATTGGTAATAGAGTTGGAAACCATTGCCACAGGTAGGAACAACAAAGTACGAAAATGTACCTAAAATTTTTTTTTTGAGTAATAATAAATCATAATTATCGAAAAATGTTGGCCAATATTTATACCAATTATTTCCGTAAATAATACCTATATGTTATAATTTAAGCGTAAATACATTCACGAATAATAAAAAAACCTAGTTTTTGTTTTGGTACGTTTATGTAAATTCGTACCTTTTGAGAGAGAGAGAGAGAGAGAGAGAGAGAGAGAAAAGCTCTCATCACCAATCCCAATCACCAAGAGTGTAAAACCCCGCAAACTCTGTGCGTTGGCAACTCTGCAACTGTCATCAACACAATCGGACAAACTGATGTTACAGACAACAATATTCGTTACCCGGCAATTTGTGTTTCTCTGTTTGTATCGTTCTGGCTGGCTTTCTCTTCAATTTGCAGTCATGATAAACTTATTTACCCACAACAATAGCAACAACAACGACAACAAAATTTACAATTTACCTAATTTGTCGACGGCAAAATGTCCGCATATGGTTGGAAACTACGAATCTCCTAACGAACGAATAACAATTCTCCCGGTGAGACACATTCCTAAAGAAACAGACAGATTGATGTGAGAGCGAGAGAAAGTAGTGGGGAGAATGTGTTGCATTCGTGCCTCAAACGGTGGCTTTTAATCATACCTCTCCTACCGTTGCTCAAGTCATGTTGTTATGAACCGAACGTATGCGGCATAAGCCCACCTACGCCGATTAGAAAGAAAGCGCAACAGCAACGACAACAAAACAACTAATAATACCGAATAAATTGTATCTGCCGTGTTGTGTGCGTGTGTGTGGCAACGAGTGCAAAACACATTCACCACCACTACACAATTGTCACTCGTTTCGTGAAGACATTCAAAGGCCTTTCAAAAACCTCCAACAATAGCAATAACAACACGATACAATGCAAACAAACACACACACACATAGACCTTTCAAAGGACAACAATTTGGCTATGTGAAATTTGTATCTAGAATAAGAGAGGAAGAAGTAATCTAAAAAATAAACAAAACAAACAAATGAAAAATTTTGCGAATAATGACCAAAAAAGATGCGATGAGACGGCGGGTTGGCAGGTGGGATAGCTGGCTGTGTCGTTGTTATATTTGGAGCTAAAAATTGTTGAGGCGCTTGCGTTAGTTGTTGTTGTAAAGAGAAAGTAGTAAAACTGCTTACACCGCCATGTAAAAAACGAACAACTACAACAACGTGGGGGAACTATAAAATTGAGAGCAAATATTTTAATACCAGTTCTTTGTAAGCCGACAAACAGGCAGACAAAGCGTAGATAGAGAGAGAGAGAGAATTACTCGACAAATATGTACTTTGCAACTTTGTGGAAAAAATAATAATAATAAAACAATTACACATTCACATACACATGAATACATAACCATGTCGGAATCGTTTGCGGCAATCAGTGTTGCCACATTGTTATATACCGGCTTTATTATTATATGGGATTACAAACAAGAGTTTTTTTCAAATTGCTTGAATTTCACATTCTTTGACAAAGAGGAACCACAACCAGACAGTTTATAATCATTATAAACTGTCTGGTTCTGGTTCCTCTATCTCCAAATTCCAAAATGTAGCAACATGAATGCGTTGTCTTCATAGGAGATATTTAAAGGTTGAAACAATGTTTTAAATGCAAAAATATTCTTTATTCAGTCGTACATAAGGTTTACAAAACAAAAAAATTCACAACAAGAAGAATTTTTGGTATATTTTCAAAGTTTCAATTTTTTGTTAGTAATCGAAAGCGTAACCATGTAGTTTAATGAGTTTTGCACATATTATGAACATGGATTCGATTAAATGATCAACTATGTCGTTTGGGAATTTATTCTTCTGATCATTCAGGGCAACATAGAGATTCGATTTTTTTAAGTTAATATCCAGTTTTTCGTTATGCAATTTCCCATAGTTTCTGTATGAGATTTATGTTAGGTGACTGACCACCATTTTTCATTGGATATCCATTGTTTTATCACTCCCAGACCACAACGTTGTCTCCATCATGTTTAACTGAACCATTTGTAGGGTAAGTGCACTAATAGTCGTCACTTTAAGAATTTTCGACGATATTGTATTTAGGTTCATCTGTTTCGAAATTTTGTTTACTCCCCGTTGGAATATATATTTGTTTAATTAACTTGTATTTAAATAGATTAAATTAATAATTATGTAAAATAGTGCCTTTGTGCCAATAGTCGGCATGTCACATTTTAGTTATACAAAAATTATATATTTAATTGATTTTTCTGCTATTTGCAATAATAAATTATTACTATGGGACGTTTCCATCAGTGTTGTATTGAAAAAGTTATATTATCTATTAAAATATTACAATTATAAAACGTGATGCCGACATTGGGAACCTGTTATCCAATTCTCGGCATGGCTAAATAAGGCATTTCAGAGGTTAGACGAATTTGAGATTAAAATCGTGTCTTCTATTATATAAAACACTCAAAACTATTTTTTATAAGATAATCGTTATTTAGAGGACTTATTTAACATTTTTTTCCCATTTTGAGCCAAAATGATCGAACAGGTGCTTATTATTCACCCATATGCCGACTATAGGAAAACCTTAAAATTTGTTGTTCCTAAGGTCGGCATCGATAAAAATATCATTATTAGAAATATTTTTTAATGATTTTAAATTCTAAAGTATTCTCCTCTATGTTCTTTACAATTATGAAGAAGATCCTTGTGAAAAAATATAATTTTAATATAGTTATAAGTATTTTGAAATCGTCATGCCCACTATTTTTTTCTAAAGAAACATGAATTATCGCTAGTGTGATCCTCAAATTTCTGAATGATAAATGAACTTAATATAAATTTTATACAGACATACATAGCAGTGTCATTGAAGATTATTCAAGGTATTTTTCATATTTAGTTATAGGATTTTTTAGTTATTTGAAGTTATATAAAACAGATGCCGGAATTAGGTGCGATTACCCTATATGTATATATATTCAGTTGAAGTAATTTTTATTCCTGTGGATGTTATATGAATTGTTGTATAATTATTTTTATTTTTCAATCCACTTTTTAAATAATCGTACATTTTCTTCCACCACTATGTACGGTCTTTGTTTTTCCGCTTTCTATGACCCGGGATTCTGTTGATTTATGGACATTATACTTTTCAAATAAATCGTTTTGGGGTACCCCTTTTTTATAATCGTCGATAATTTCTTTTTTAATGTTCTCATTATATTTATTGCCACCCATATTATCGATTTTTTCTGAAATATAACATTTAGGCCCGCATCGATTAGTTTATTGCGATATTTTGCAACCAATTCTACAAAATTGCTTCGTTTTTTTGTTTTATTAGGGTCTATTTTTAGCCGATATTCTTTTAATAGTTATAAAACTCTCGAAATATTACCATAGACAAGGAAAAAAATAGAAAGTGTGCAGTTGCAAATGTTTTGAGCAGGTTTTTTCATATTCTTGGGAAAAAACAACATTCTATTGAAATATATTATTTTTTTTCAAGTATTATTTAGAAAGAGGGCTTATCAAAGATTATAAAACCTCCAAATCATAGTTTGCACGGCATTCCTAGTTGCAAATGTTTTGAGCAGCACTGTATGTGAGTATGCTTAGCTGGGCAGTTGAAGAAGTGCAATATGTCATGTGGTCGTGTTGGACGTGTGTTAGGCATCGTCAATTCCTGACCAATTGGAATTGTGGCGGTTACACCATCCAGATCTTTGTTGAGCTAAGACTACAATGGATGGGCGTTGGTTTCCGATTATGGCGTTCACACGAGCGTCTACGTTTGTATGACACAGCCTTTCAAACCTGATCATCAATATCTCTCTTGAAAATGCATTTTCCTTGGATTTAGCATTGGAGAATAAGGCTATGTTCTTGAAAGGACTATCCAAAACGCTGTATCTTGGGGTACTCAGCGGTAGCTTCATTTCAACCACCCATGATTTAGAGAAACTTAATATATTCCAGGCGAAACGTCAAAGTACCCGATTATAAACTAAAAAAAAAAAACTAAACGATATGTTTATTTTTGAAAAAGACTTTTATTATCTTCGCAATTTCAGTTGTTTTAGCGTCTACCAACCAAACATAAAAAAGTGCGAAAATCGAAAATACTAAACTCATGAAACGGTTATTTTATTAGACCTCGTATTTTTTCGTCATTATTTTCCAGGATTCTAAAAAAACTAACACTTGATATGTTGTTTTTTTTTTCGAAATCTGGCAACTTCAATTTCAATTGTTTTCTCTCAAACAATCGAAAATACTAAACTCATGTGTGTGTTATTGTTTGTTGTACTTGTGTTGTTGTTGTTGTATGTAGTTGTTAATAGATTGTGTTTGTTGTTGTCGATGGCTGTTGTGGATTTTCTATTTTTAGTTTCCTTTTCGAAATCTGGCAACTTCAATTCAATTGAATTTTCTCTCAAACAATGTTGAGGATTCTTCGACTCTTGTGTGTGTTATTGTTTGTTGTACTTGTGTTGTTGTTGTTGTATGTAGTTGTTAATAGATTGTGTTTGTTGTTGTCGATGGCTGTTGTGGATTTTCTATTTAGTTTTGCAATTACTCGCTCAGTTTTCTTTTCAACGCTATTTCGTCGTATGACGTTTACACTGTGTTCTTGTCTTGTTTATTGTGCTTGTGCGCTCCGTGAGCTACTGCTCTTCATATAACGCTCACTCGCTCACGCTCGACTGGCTGGCTGACTGACTATTTTGGTTGGGTGCTCACCGCTACTGCTGGCTGGCTGTTTGGCTGACTGGCTGCCTTGCAATGAATTTTTCGCAACTCAGAGTGATTCATAACATCGGCGTATACGGACACCAGTTACGGAAAGATAGCTACTAGCCTCGTCGACGTTGTGCGGTGTTATTTTCCATTTACATCTCTGTTATTATTGCCATTGCCTGCCTATAGTTGGTGATTGTTGTTGTTGGTCTCCGTCTGCCATCACTTGAACTACGCAACATAGCAGCAACAACAACTGAATAGAGCCAAGTGGCAGTAGCGAAAAAGCGAACGAACAGACAGTCACCAGGGCAAACGGGTTGTCACTACTTTTGAGGTGTTTGTTTGTCGGTCTGCCTGCCTGTCTGTCTTTCTGTCGGCCGTGTACCGCGTCTATTGCAAAGTGTTTTCTCGAGGTGACACACACGCACACACACACAACAAATTGTCGCGTTTATTCTTGTTGTTGTGTGGTGTTTTTTTATTGGTGTGACGTATTGTCGGCTGGTTGTTCAGTCGATCGGCGGTTAGTTTATTTGATAGTCTGTCTATCTGTCGTTCTCAACAAAATCGTCGTTCGTCGGTCGTCTATTGAATCCTCGGTATCACGTCTGTTTGCGGGAGAAAGACGGTGATTGAGAAGAGTGAAGGCGTGTTAGTGTGCGAGTCTGAACCACAGCCACTATGTGTAAGTGATTGCTCCGGTTAACACAAATGCTCTTAAACCATTTTTGTCGCCTTGTAACCAACCAACCAACCAACCGTTATGGTCGTTCGTTGGATCGGTTACTTGGCTGGCTGACTGACAGTCTAGAGGGTTGTTATTGTAGTTGGTCGTGTTTGTCGGTGTTTTGTTGTCGTTGGGAGTCACAAATTCAATAGATTGATTACAACAAACACATCGTACACTAGCCTACAATTCACGTAAAGATATTCCATGCATCCACTACCACCACTCGTACATATATCTGCCCACGATGGTAGTACAACGCGTTATATCGAAATAGAAATATGTAGTACAGGGCATATGAAACTGAATGTGTGTGTGTGTACGTATGTTTGTCGTGTAATCTTGTTGTATTGGTGTTTAGCATTTTATTATTTGATTACAAACCAACCACAAGGTTGCCCCCGTGTGATTCGCAGCCGCTGCAAGCAAAACCCATCCACCCAACGAAATCCCCGCAATTCACTTCAAAACAACAGCAACGATGTTCGACCTACGTCAGCATTAAGAACTGGGGAAATTTTGTTTATGGAAGCACTGCTGCTGCTGTGGCTGCCACAATGTAGAAAAATTACATAAATACACAAATAAAAACATTGTAAAAACTTAGAAAAAGCACATAGTTTAAAATTTCTAGGAAGAGGAGACTGATGAATACATTTCTTTTACCATATGGATAGATTTGCTTTCTTCCTCTTACCCACCTATTGGAAAATAATTTTGTCTATCCTAAACAGGAAATCTAAAGTGAATTTTCTTATAAATGCCTCCAAGCTAAATGTTTCATAAAATGTCATCGTGAAGAGAAGGAAGTTAATGTTTATGGAAACTTTGATGGATTTTTGTTGTGACATATGGAAGATTTAAGAAACTGTTAGTTCGTGATATATACCTTAAAATATCATAGAATATGTTATTTTTTTAATATTGGACAGAATTAAAGCAACTAAACATAACAGAAGCCTAAATGCAAAATTCATTTTGATATAAATAATAAGGTATGAGAAAATCAAATTGTCTCAATTTTTGCCTGGGCAAAACTAATGCAACCAGATGAGCTCTGAAATTTTTATTATTTTTGCCGTGATATTTAGATTTTTACACTTGTTTCAATTTTATAGATAATTTTTAAAAAAAAGAACAGTTAGCTTTTCAAAAATATTTTTAGTTTTCAATATAATCTCCCGAAATTTCAATACACTTCATTTTTAAAAAGAGTTCATCGACTTTGTGGAGGAATATTATGTTCTCGGATGAATTAATGTTTAATACGAGAGGCGGTTCGGAAACTCCTTAGCCTATCAATGAAAGAGAACAGTTAGTTTTTCAAAAATATTTTTATTTTTCAATATAATCTCCCGATATTTCAATGCACTAGTACAACGCTTTTCTAGCAATTCAATTCCTTGAATGAAATAGTTTTCCTCAAGGTCTTCAAAATAATGGTTTACAACTGTAATTGCACCTTCATTTAAGGTAAAAGGCTTGCCAGCAAGTATTTTTTTTTTTTTAGATTTGGAAACAAGTAAAAGTCACTGGGAGCTAAATCAGGAGAATAAGGTGGGTGGTAAAGCAACTCGTACTTTAATTATTTGGATTTAGCCATTGTAAAAACATTCTCGGGCGCTTTTGCGTTGTCTTGATTATTTTCTTTTTGTGTTGTAAGCCAGGACGTTTTTCTCGAAATTGTACATTTAATTGATCCAAAAAGTTGCAATAGTACTCTTAATTTATTGTTTTACCCTTTTGCAGATAGTCAATCAATACGATACCTTTGAAGTCCCAAAAACCGTTGCCATAGCCGATTGAGTGGTTTTTGCCTTTTGGGCACTTCCTCCAGCTTCAGTCCATTGCTTGGATTGTTCTTTTATCTCTGGTGTATAGTGGTGGATCCATGTCTCATCAAAAGTTATGAAACGATGCTTAAAATCCATTTTATTTCGCTTAAAACGATCCAAACAAGCTTGAGAAATGTTCATTCTTATGCGTTTTCGATCGACTGTTTACAAATGTGGCACCCACGTTTAAATTCACGTTTAAATTCAGCAACTCAATTTTTTACTGTTGCATATGAAGGAGCACTTTCCTCCTAACACATTCACCATATCATTATGAATTTCTTGTACCGAATAACCTTTTTTATGCAAATATTTAATTATAGCATGCATTTCTAATTTTTCCATTGTAAAAAAATGCGGATGCGTATTTTTTGAACTCATGTTTCTATATGAAGGAGTCGCCAGATCGAAACAAAACATATGTTCATCATATATATACCAAAACACTTTTTTCTAGTTTATAGTTTTTGTGCTAGCCCTCGTAGTAGTGTTTTTAACTGCCACTCCCACAACATTTTGAAAATTTGTCAATCCAATATCAATTGCATTAAGATTCTAATTTAATCCAAACTACTATATTTAATTTAAATAAAGATCCGAATGTCTCAACTTCACAGATCGGGCGAAAAAATACAAAAAGGGTACCTCTATATAAATGTCCGAACCGAATTTAAGCCTTTTGAATGCGCCCCATATGGTGGAGGGTACCATAGTCGCATATCTCCATAAACTCTATATTTGATGACTTTAATGTGAGTCCAAAGGAAGAAGTAGCAAGGTGTTAAATGTCAAAATCGATCCGGAAACTTTTGCTGTAAAAAATCAATATAAGGTTGGGAAAAAAGAAATCCATTAGGCCGGTCGTCGAAAATGTCGATACAATCGGAGAAATGATGGAAGTTTTCCTTCTTGTTATCAGTCGTAACATCGCCCATGAGCTAAAATCTTTATGGTTGATTTTTAATAGGATGGATCCAATTTCCATCTGCGAAGTCCTGGCCAAACGGAATGAGTTAGACCCATTGTATAAATGGATGGTGACTGGAGATGAGAAACGGATCACCCTGTGAAAATGATCGTGTCAAAGAGCGGTGAAGTATCTCAAACGGTGGCCAAACCAGGACTAACGGCCAGGAAGGTTCTGCTATCCATTTGGTGCGACTGAAAAGGATTATTTATTATGAGTTGCTTCCATATGGCTAAACGCTAAATTCTGATCGTTTAAATATAGCAATTGACCAGAAATGGACAGAATTGGCCAACAGGAGAGGTGTCGTGTTCCACCAGGACGATGCAAGTCCTCACACATCTACAGTGACTTGCCAGAAACTTCGAGAGCTTGCTTGGGAAGTTTTAATGCATCCGCCATAGTGTCCGGACTTGGCACCAAGCGATTATCATATTTTTCTTGCATTGCTAAATTTCTTTAATGATAGAAATTTGGTACACAGAGAGGATTGTAAAAATCGACTACTAGAGTTTTTTTGCAAATAGAGAGCAAGAATTCTTTGAGAGAGGCATTATGAAGTTATTTTTGAAATGACAACTAATCGGAAATTCCGAAGCATGTTAAATAAAATCCTATAGTTCACACAAAAATAATGGATTTGTTTTTTCCCCAACCGAATATTTTCTTGGCGTCTTAAGGAAAATTGTGTCCAGATCGATAGCATTATGCGGATGCGTTAACTTTGCTTGTTGACCATTTTTAGTGGAATTCCGGAAAGTGTTCCTGCATCTATAGCACCCAAGTAGCTCAGAATTTCCTGTGATAATTGAGAGGCAACGGGACAAATATGGGGCTTCTTTAACGTATCCTCCTAACATTTCGAATTCTTTTCGAGAAGGTGCTTCTCGATTATATATGCTTTTTTTTGTTATTTTGGATTAAATATAACAAATTCCGACTATCGACACATGCCGAACCTAAATGCATTTACCAACTGTTTAGCTACTTTGTTTTGGGGATATATAGCGGAACTTTTTTTCTGAATTTTGTTTACACATCGCCTTCCTCTTTGCTATTTTTTCTTTCCATTACTCCATACGCAGCAGCTACATTAAAAAGAAATACACATACGGAATGTTGTTGCTGTTATGAATCCGGATACCGAGACCGGTAGTGATAAGTGGCCAAACAACAACAACAGCGACAATAACCAGAAACGAACGACAACAATATGTTAAAATTTTATATAAAAAAGTTTTACGAATGGTGTATTTGAAATATTCTCCAAGCGGCAGATGCTCGATGTTTGTTTTCTTGATTTTCAGAACAGATTAGTCTTGCCTGTTTTTATCTTTAATCCGATAGATTGTTTTTCTCTTAAAAAATATATTTTATTTCTTCATCTACCTACATATTTAAATCCCCCGAAAAAGAAAACAAATTTGCAAAGAAAGAAGAATACAGCAGCAACAACAACAACATCCTACTTATCACCTTTTAAATGTTTTTCTTAATCTTCGTTACAATTAGTATCTCGTCGATACTCAACAGAAAGCTGTGTGGCAGGTTGATTCGATTCTTTGTTGTGTATGATTTGATGTGTAAACCCGAAGAAAAATATTCCGCACTTTCAAGTGTGTGTGTGTGTGATATTTTGCTAGAGTTTTTCTTCTTAATATTCTTGTTCGCTTGCAAATCGTGTTTATTCTCGCAAAGATACTTTGGCACGCATTCATCATGCAAAGTTGTGTGTAGACGAGAGAGATTTATTCTCTCTTGATTTGTTTTGCTTTGTCTTTGACAATGCCGACAATATACAAATACCATTCGCTATGTCGCTTTTGTACGTTCTCTCCCATTCTCAGCAATCAAAAGCTGTGCGGTGTTGTTGTAAGAGCAACAGCAGCAGCAGATATTTTAGTCTGGTCTGGGTTTTTGGTTAGTTTATTTTTTTTTCATTCCTTTTTTGTTTGGGCCTGTTTGCAGCTGTTGGCTGGCGGCAGACCAGTCAGCCAGCCAGGCCATTTTATTTGGCCGGCTGACTTGACTGAATGACTGTTACTGCCAGCAAATCAGCCAGCCAACAAACCAGCCTACTATGTAGACATGTTTGTACGTGCACACATTTGTGTTGGCAAAAAACTCTAAAGGCAACCAACCAAACATCCAACCATCCATCCATGCCTTTATATAGATTTGTACACACATCGGTATATATAGTATATAGATAGGTATTGTTTGTATATACCTCTATTTTTTTCAAAACAAACCGGCTTTTTGTGAAATTTCAACTTTTTTTCTGGTTTTTATTGTTGACTGATTTGCCTCTTTCCAAACAAATGAATGGAAAACAACAACAAAACAACAATTGTTGGTGGTGTTATGTGTGGCGTGTTCATTTCGTATGAGTTTGGACTTCAATCCATCAACGAATACATTGTTGCATTATTGGTAGAAGGTCCGCATACTGCTCTCCTTTAATTAATAAATTTGCGAAAAGTTTCAAATTGTATTGCTGTAAATGAATGTCTACAGTTTATAACACCAGTTTAGAAACAGTCTTCTAATAGAAAACTTTGGGGTCGCAATATGTGGTCTTTTTTTAATTTCATAAATAACTACATATATATGAAATGAAGGATATAAACATTTCCGAACTTTAGAATCTCTCACCCTTAAGTTATATTAGAACAATGGAAAACGAAAATTTTACATGGGGAAAACGCTAACGAATAATCATATTGCCTTTGCATAATCTTTTGAAGAAATTAATGTTGTAACTTAGGTTTCGGTATAAAATAATATCCAGCAAAAAACACACATCTGTGAAATGGAAAGGAGTAGCTACCATAATAGAACCCAAAAAGAAGTAAATGAAACAGAATTTATTTATTTTCATGCAAAGTTTCTTTAACTTTCAAGGGTATACTCTAGATTCAAAATGAGAGAAGAAGAACGTTCATTGATTTCTATGGCCAATGTCTTATTTTGTTCATAGGTTATAAGGTATTTCGAGGAAGATGTACGATTTTGAAACAATTTTTTCCATTTTGGGTTATATGATTAAATGTTGCCCACAGGTAACAAAATATTTTAGAGCTTCTATTTAATATGCTGCTAGTAGATATATGTATATTATTTGGATTTTATATGTCAAGACCTGATTTTGGACGACACATATCAAAAATAAATTCAAAAATTTGGTAAAGTTATGAGCTTTTCCATATAGAGAATAGCGTAAATTTGTGTACAGTACTAATTTGTGTATACCGTCCAAATTGTTTAAATCGCTTCGTATTCAAATTGTACGAATTCTGCCATCAGAATTATATTTGATTCTTGTAAAAATGAATATAGAGAATAATTTAAAATTATTTTTCTGTCGATATTGTATTTGGTTTTCTTGATATAGATGGAATGTACTGTATCTCGCCAATTCAAGGACGTAGCAATGTCAAATTTTGTGCATATCCTATTTAGGATAGTAGCATTAAATCTGTGAACAGAAATATGTTCTAAGATTGCGAAAAAAATCGGGACTCAATGGGTTAAAAAAATAAATAATTTCCGTGTATGTCAGCTAGTTCCCGCTTCTGTCCACAGGCTTGATTTTAGTGGGGAAACCTTCAACTTCTTCGCCATAATTCTTTCTTCTTCGGCTGAACGTTATCTTTGTTTCCAGACTTTTATAATCTAACTTTGGCTGGTTATTACACTTGTTGGATCCAACTTTCCGGCCGCATTTACAAGAATTATATCAAACAGTTTAATCTTCACTGGCTTCTGCTTTCAGGCCCAAACATTTTTTGTTGTCGAATAACAGTCACTGTCCGTCGACTTCACTTTCATATCGGCAAAACAATTATTCATTGTCGGCTAGCACTGCTTAGCATTTATTCTCTTGTTGACATGTTCCTTGTTCTCCGATTTCAACATCTAAGCCGATTTCAACATCTAAGCCGTATCCAGCTTTTTCCGCTTCAGCCATACCAGCATTCTTTTTTGCGGTAAACTCGACCGGAGCAAATTTCTGTGAAGTATAAATATGTGCAAAGGGATATTACTTACGATTTCCCGCTCTTTCTGGCATTGGCGACCATTGGTCGGGCCAACTGATCGACGGTTCATCTCCGAAAGAGCCAGTTCCTTCAAAAGTTGCATTTCCTTCTTTTCCGATGATTTTCCTGCTGCCTGGACTCTCTCTGCAGTCGAAACTAATTTACTTTTAAGTTCGTGAACTTGATTTTCAAATTCGAGCTATTTGTTTCGATCCTCTTGAACATTTTCCAGCAACGACTGCACCTTTTCATTAAGGCAACCATTATCGTCTTCCGTTTATTTTTTACGTAACACTGCCGACTTGTTTTCTTCAATTCTTCATTATAGCCTTCGTATAGCATATGGGTGTCAAACTTCGATGGCCTAAGCATTTGTCGCTACTCTTCCAAAGACGATTGAAACCTGCCAATTTGCACTTGTGCTGGCCTAAACCCTCGGGTCATTTTGGATTTCTTCTCCAATAGCTCCATCCACCAATCACGAACCACCGCCACTCTTACCATATCTCTTATATAGTATGAGCAAAATTTGAGATACAATACATTATTTCTGTAAAATGAAAGCCCAATATCAAAAAAACCAAAAGATATATCAATGAATATAATCTATCCTCAATTATTTTTTTTTAAATCAAAAATAATTCTGATAGCACTATTCGGACTTTTCGAATACAAAGCAATTTAAATATTTTGGACTGTATACACAAACTGGTACTGTACATATTTTGCCCTCGTCTCTATATTAAAAAGGTAATAACTTGACCAAAAAATTTAATTTTTAAATTTTTTTCTGTTGTGTGTCATTCATAATCAGGTTTGAACTGATGTAAACCAAAAATATATATTTCTACTAGCTGCGTATTAAAAAGAAGTTTTAAAATATTCTGTTTCGACATTGGGTTACAAAGATTAAATTAAGGAACTCTTAACCCTAGTATACCAAATTTAAAACCTTTTGAACAAACAATTTCACTTTGATTAAACTTTAATACTTTTAATACGTAAAATACCAAATATATAATAATTTAATTCTTTTTCCTCTTTTCTTTACAGTGTTTATCGTCCTACTTTAATTTGGTTTCGAAAATTAAAAAAAAAGAAAAAAAAAAACAACCACAAGTTAGTGTATAAAAACAACAAAAATATAAATATAAGTTTAAAAATTAAAAAAACATTTAATTTCAACAAAAATCAAACCAATTAAATTATGTAAATAGTTAAAATACAACAACAAAATACATAACAAAATTATTTAGCTTGTAGAATAGTTATTCAATCACAATAACAACAACAATAACGATAAATAAAAACAAATAACACGAAACCCCATCCTCTAAACACTTCCCGCAATTTTGTGAAGACCCCAGAATTCTTCGTAACAGAATTTTGAACATTTGAAGAAAAATGCAACAGAGTATCAAATAATCAATCAATCAATAAAATGAAATAAAAACGTAGAAGAAACAGCAGCAGTAACAAATAAGTGTTTACAAAAAATCGAGAGGGGTATTAGCCGTCTCTACTACCCTCCCAACATACCTCCCTTTAAAGCAATACAATTACAACAACAAGTGCATGTACATACATATGCAATAAATATTTGGTGTGTGTTATTCTCTTTTAATTGTGATTCTCTTTAAAAAAATAAATTTTTACTCATTGGTCGTTTTATTGGTCAAATAGAATTCCGAATTGTAATATAAATTAAATAAAAAAAAATAAGAAAGAACCGATTCCCAGAATCATCACGCACACAACATTCATCGAAATGTCGGCTAAGTGTATTGTCAAATAATAAAAAAAAAGATTTTTTTCAATTCCCCCCAAAATTTTCTCTCTGCGAATGCTGCAGCCGCATCGAAACATAAACGTTGGCGGTGCTAAATTGGCAACAGCAACGGTGGTGTTAAATAAATTGATGAAATTGAATACTACGCCGACAACAACATCCAAGTGTTATAACACAACGGCGTCATCGGAAGCCAACAACAACAAGAGCAACATCAACGCCAAACGAATAACAATTTGCGTTGTATCCAAGAATCAACAGCAGACCCCAATTACTGACAGCCGCAGCGAAGGCCGCAGTAATCGTGCTGGTGGTGGTAGAGGCAGTGGTAGCCTCCACTAAAATACTAAAGCAAAGAAAAAAAGTGTAACATAATTTCGCACCATTAATTAAAAAAAAACTCTCGTTCGTCTGTCCAAAAAAAAAAAAAAAATAAATAAATAACTCACAAAAGGAATACAAAACACCACTGAAAAAAAGAAACGGAAATTTGTACTCCAATTGTAAGCAAAGACAAATGAAAACGTCTTCGGTTACGAACGCAACTAATTTCGACTACTCAAGTCGCCCTGTACAGGACGACGAACAAGACCACGAACAGCTTTTGCAACATAGCGAAGAAATACAACTCCAACAACAAGCACAACAGCAACATCAAACGTTGTCGTCACACTCCGAACTGGAACAGCAACAGTTTGACGAAACAAACGATCAACAATATTACGACGGTGCCGCCACTGCCAATACCACTACTGCTACCACCCCAACAGCATCGAATACAGTGGGCGCCAATGAAGTAACTGTCGTCGCTGCTGCCGCAACAGTACCACAGGAACAAGAGGAAGTCGACTATCCACTAAACGAATCCTCCTCCCGTTCGTTAATTGTTTATCCCAGAAAAAGACAAGTTGCCGCAACGCCCTTAGCAGCTGCTGATGACGAAAACGTCTATCAAGACCAAGAACACGAACAACAACAGCAAGAAGAACAATCTCGTCATCCAAGGACAGTTATTGCCGCTGCCGATAGTAAAAATTATATAAACCCGGAAAATCAGCAAACGGAGCCAACGCCAGCCCATCAAGTCATTTACATTGCCGATGATCCCAGCGTCAACAGTCTGAACGGTGTCAGTGAAATCCCCATAAACGATTGTTATATATCGTCAGCACCGGAATCTACCATTCGCTATTCATCATCGAAGATATCCAAAAATAAATATCTGCAACAGCAGGAATTCCAGCAACAATTGGCCCTGCAGAAAAGCTCATCGATAAAGCGTAAACGTGAAATAACAACAGGTATGTACATAGGTATTTATTTTTATTATTTTTTTTTAAGTTCTAGGTCAACAGAAATACATTAGGGTATTTGCTCCAAAAATGGAAAGGAAGAACATCCAAATACAAGAATAGGGGAGGCGGATTTCGATTTTGAATTGTTCTCTGATCAAGAATATTAATGTTTATGGATATGAAATAGTTATTTTCGAATTAAAAAATAATTCTTCATATCATGAAGAATTCATATTGTGTTCTGTCATCGAATATACAGTCGAAATCATTTATAACGACACCAATTTTAGAGACATATCGGATATCGGACGGTATCCAGAACTCCAGAAAAGGTTTATTTAATATACATATTATGACTACCGATCAATAACGGTCCATTAATGACTTTGGCTATATATTGTCAAATGTTGTCAAATAAACATCTGTCAAAATAAATATTTATTTTGTCATTTCATGGTCAATATTGACAAAAAATATACCTAAGCATTCGTCTTCTTTCTCGTGTAAAATTACGTGATCTAATTTCAATCCGGTTAATGGACAGAAGAACGGGTTGATTTAGCTAGCCTTTATACGTCAATTGATATTGATCATAATTAGGTGTTTACGATCGTAATGTCCCCAAAACAGTCAAAAACGGTATAGATTTTCGATCTCCGAAATAACAGACTACTGCTATATCTTCCCGACATATGCACAATAAACAGTAATTCTTATATTAGGTTGGAGAAAAAGAAATCCATTATTTTTATATGAAATATACGATTTTATTTAAAATGCTTCGGAACGTCCAATTTGAGCCAAATATGCACCGTTTTGTTGTATGATTTGTTGTTTGTTTTGACAAACAACATATCATAATGCCTCTCTCACCGAAGTCTGCTCTCTATTTGCAAAAAACTCTAGTAGTCGATTTTCCAATTCTGGCCGTTTCTGGTCAATTGTTATCTTTAAACGGTCAAGTTGTTGACAGTAGAGATCCGAATTTAGCGTTTGGCCATATGGAAGGAACTCGTAATAAATAATCCCTTTCCAGTCCTTCCAAATGCGCAGCAGAACCTTCCTGGCCGTTAGTCCTGGTTTGGCCACCGTTTGAGGTGCATCATCGCTGTTAGACAACGATCGTTTTCGCACAGGGTTATCGCATGTGTTTCATATCACATCTCCAGTCACCATCCGTTTAAGAAATGAGCCTATCTCATTCCGTTTGGCCAAGGCTTCGCAGTTGGAAATTAGATCCATCCTATTTGTTTCTGTTAATTTAATGTGGCAACGAAACATCGAGCTTCTTTTTGAATCCAGCTTTGGTTTAAAAATCGACCATAAAGATTTTTAGCTCCTGGGCGATGTTACGACTGCTAACATCCCGGTCAACTTCGATCTTTTCTCCGATCGATCTTTTCTCTTTTTGTTCATATATGGGCACTTCCGCAGTCACTTACACTACTGTCAGAGGCAAAATCAAATTTTAAATCTTAAATAAATCGAAAACAATTACTTTTTTCACAATTCTCCCTTTTGTAGAACTTTAGGAGTACTATCAGTGCACTATAGGTAATTTGCCCTGTTTTTGATTTTTTAAATTATTTTTTGACTTTTTATATTATTTATATGTACAAGAAAGAGAAAACGCAGATTTTCATAGTAGAAACCGGATATAAGGAACAACGGTTATAAGCAACTACACATATAACGACCAAAGCTAATTCTTCTTCAGATATTTTCATTAGTTGTCTTATACACAACAAACGGTAGAAAACGATTAGGGTAATAAGTTAAAAAAAATTTCGACCTCGCGATTAGGTTTTTAAAGGAATAATTATTACAATGTCGTATATTTTTGCACAATGTAAAAGTGAGATAAAACCATGCTTACTACAGTCGAACACGAATATAGTAAACACTGGATATACAGTAGATATCGGATATAAGAAACTCAAAAAAAAGCCGGAGATTTCTTTCTAATATGCGTTTTTTTCTTATATGGAATTATCGGATATAAGAAAGTATAAGCTCGGTGTTTTTGATAATCTTTCTTATATACGATTTTTTCTTATATGAGATGTGCTTATATCCGATATCTACTGTACTGAACAATATTTTTTCATATGTCACTTTTTTATTTTTAATTAATCCTGAAAAAAGCAAATTTTTGATGGTTTATATTCTATGTGGAACGCAAGCCCGTCATTTCCTCCTCAAAATGACTTTTTGCCTAAAAAACTGTCCAAATTACCAATAGTGCTGTGTAAGAAGAAACTGAGAGCCTCTAATTTTTAACTTTTGAGATAAACACCACAACGCCACAAATATACATGACTTTAGACATGACTACAAATAATGGGAAAACTCTGCGAATTGTGTGAATACTTTAAACTTTTAATATTCTTTACATGAATAAGAGATACCTAGCATTATTATTGGACTTTCAAAATATGGCATATCCTTTATTTGCGAAGGATTTTCCTCGGTCACTTACGCGACGTAACTCACGCGAGATTGTTGATTTTGCAGTTTTTATTTCTGCAGTGTCTGTATTTTAAGTCATTAAAATAGTAATTATGCTAAGTACAAGAAGAAAAAAAAATGACAAATGTGGTCTCTCTTTGTATTTTTTGAATTTACTTGACGTATTTAAGCACAATTAAAGAAACAAATTCTTCGACTTTGGTTTACCTTTTTGCGGAAGTGCCCATATACTACGTTGATTTTATTTACAAAACTGAATTTATTTATCAATAAATAAAACTTCAAATGAACTAATCTTGAAGATATAGCCGGTTTATTGTGTCAGCATCAAGCAAGCTACGGCAGAAGTTATTCTCAAACTTTAAAGGCGTTTTTCAAAATACAAGGGAAGGTAGCTTTTGGCAGAAAGTAGAAAATACACCTCTAATTAGGGACAGTAATATCAGAAAAAATGAAAACAAATGCAACAAGTCGTTCTGTTCATTTGACATATTTTTCACATTTTACCAAAAACGAGAAAAATGAATGGAATGTCAGGTTTCAAAGTTGAGTTGGGGATAAGATTTACATATTGATTCCTGTACAAATCATAAATTTTTTCTTGCAAATGTTATAAAATTCATCATCAAAAAATCAATTTTCGAATATATTTTTGTCAAAACATTACACGCACAGCCAAACATTTTGTATATGACATTGGCATAACAATTATAATTTATAAGCTGCTGTGGCCTACCTTGAATAATTGTACCACGCTATTTTACTAACGGCGAGCAAGAAAACTCAAAAACCAATAATCCAATTCGTTCAAAATTCAGTGATCGGTGAAGATCTTCCTTATTTAACAGCTTGGTCTTTGGTGGAAAAAATTCGATTTTCTCAAGGGCTGGTGGACATTAATATATATATATGTACGTCGTACCTTGAAATATACATAAAGTTTATATATTCTTGATTTAATATCGATTTAAGAAATAGGTTTGAAAATTATAAATAAGGTTCACTTTGTGTGAAGCCCCCCATGTTCCGCTTTATTTACGGGTTTTTGTAGAAAAAATATAGTTTAATGATGCGTCTTCCAAACGAAGTGGTTTCAATTTTATCATTGCCGGTATTCGGGTATTCGGGACAGTCTCCTTTAACGTGGGGTTGGCTCAGCTTTCTTTTTGTACCAGTCAACGGAAAGCTATTCATGCTCTGCACTCGTTTGCTCCTCTGGAGACCTAATCCTGTTCGCCGTTTCTGAGTAAATAGAGAGGATTATCCTTCTGAACATTTGTTTGTTACCAGTCAGTTTTGGCCTACGTGTCCCAGATAAGTGCTTCTTCCTAGTTTTGAGCTTATCGGCCTCTTCACTCCTGCGGCATTTTAAGTCCGTAATAACTGTCTTACCTTCGTGTTCAGACTAGGAATTTTAATTTGAATTGTCTCGGAAGGTTTGGTCGAGATTGTTTTCCCCCTTGTTTTTGTAGCGGTTCCCTAGACTACAGATTCCAAGACACCCACATCTGTAGGTGATGTTTGCTCATGATCACAGGATGACGACGGGGCGTGACACGTGGACAGACACCCCCCGGTATTTAGTTGTTTATGCTCCAAACCGTAACATTAATCGTCATTGTTGTTTCCAGCTTAAGGGTAATGCCCCCGCTGGAACAAGGCCCTAAAGTTGGGTGATCAAATTATCCCATTACATCTAAACTGCCTCGGGAGTTGGTCAGGAAAACGTTTTTTTGTTGTGTATTTTATTGATCATACCATATTAGCTTCCATATGGTCACAATTTAATCATCCATATAAATTAAAGAATCGTAGGGGTCTAACATGATATGTTTTTGACAATATCTCATACTCTATAGGGGGATCTGTGAGCGATTATAAAATTTATTGGTATGCACTGAATTTTTCTTTTTTACCAAAATAATTATAACCTTTTCCGATGTTTGTTTCTTCGGTACTTTGTTTATCTTTTTAATATTTATTATTTTGTGTTGTTTTCAACAGCCAAAGAGAGGTGAAGGGAATTCCCACCATGAAATTTAAATAAATTTCAATTGACAACACTTGAAGACTGACGCAGTTGTCACCTCTCGCATTCTCTCACAGGCGACAGCGTGTTTACAATTGATTGTTGTTGCTGTGCAAAATTTGTTTATTGTCCATTTATCGTCTTGTTTGGTTGGCTGGTTGTTGTGGCAGTGGTGGTCGGTTCCGTCGTTGCCGTCGTGATAACAAATATCATAAATAGAATTAAAAAAATAATATTGCGTCGTTCTTGTTGTTTTGGTGTCTTCGTTCGTATCGGTCGGCCTCGTGTTGTTGCTTCAAGTTAACTCAACGACGGACGGCACACAGACCACGATCACCCTTGTTGACTTTTTTGCGTTGGATTTGTTCTGTTTTAGCATGTTCTTTTTTCTTCTGTATTTCGGCAAGGCAGGCGGGTTGTTATTTTAACTCCAAGATTAAGAATAGATGGAGGTCGTTTGTTCGGTTGGTCGCTTTCACGCTCACAACGCAATATCTGCTCAATTGTTTTGGTTTTTAAGTTTTGTTGTTTGTTGGTGTTTATGATATCGGCTGTTTGCATTTGTCAGTGTTATTATTGTTGTCGGCTTTTTCCATAATTGTTTACTTTTGTATCTGTATTTGTTTGTTATTGTCTGCGGCTCGTGTTTTTAAGCTTTCGTTATCAAAACATTCGGTGAAAACACACATGTGCACGGTTACGGTGTTATTATTAATTTGTTTTTCTTTTTCGGTGCTCTCTCTTCTCCACTAAAGAGATATTCTCCATGTTCTCCCTTCCCCATATAGAGAAGTTCATTTCTCTCTATCGCTCTTGTTAATGTGTTAATTTGAATTTATTACTGCTAATTGTGTATGCAGTTTTATTTGTTTGCATGTATGTGAACGATTGTTACGATTTTTTATACAATCAGCCACATGGCTAATGAGTGTACGATGCACTAATAATATTTCTTCCAAATTTAAAACAACTTTAAAGGTAGGAAATACCAGTCCACTCTTTCTGATAATACCATCCACATTTTTGAAATATATAACTCAAATATGAAGCCATTGGAATGTTCGATTAGATCCAAATACTGCACATCGCTATATTTAAAAAAAAAACCCTGGTGAAGTCGGAAGATGTAGTCGATCGGTCCACTCTTTCTAGTAACTCCCACATAAAATATAAAAAAATTGTAAATCCAATAACAAGCGGATGGAGTGTTTAATTCGATCTAAACTGTGTAGATGGAAATATTTTTATCAAACCCAAATCGAGTTCGAAGATGAGTCTCATCGGTCCAACCATTCTGGTACCTGAGACAAAAATTAGGATAAGTGTAAGGGGACATCAATCTGCCGGTAACCGACTGACGTTTTTTTTTATTTCTTGTTTTAAGAATACAAATTGCCCATTTCGATTTTAAATAAAATTAAATTAAATTTAATTTTTTGCAAGCACATTTATGATTTTTGGTACATAGGTTAAGAAATGCTGATTCGAAATCAGTTCGCGTTCACAAATTCGGATGCTGCGCACAAAAGTTATAGCGGTTTTAAATTTTGTATTTCGAATATAAATTAAATCAAATCCTATTTGTTGTAATTCGCGAATATCTTCACAAATGGATAAACACATGTGTTTTCTTTGCATACTTGTCAAATCACATTGAAATATGGTATAATAGACGCGAAAAATAAATAGAAGCATGAAGGGAGTACGGTTTTGCCTTAACCTTCTAAAATATACTACGCTTTCTTCTGCAAATTCGTTAGATGATTGTTAAATATCGGTAGATTTATCTGATAAGATTTTCGACGTTAAAAATACATAAAAATGGTCAATATTGAAATGCATGCAATTCGCAGTTATCAGTTATTGCGCATGCGATTTTCGTATAAACCGACTCAATTTCTTCCAATAATTATGAATTTTTCCATGTTTCATTTAGCGGCCAAAGTGTGCCGCTCGATGCACTTTACTATGCAAAACCCGTAAAAATTGCTAAAAATGACGCAACGTGCATACGATTTTTATGCGCATCAGATTTCAGTAATCTCTAATGAAAATACACAAAAGTGCACCTATTTAAAAGAATTGGTTAAGAACCGTGGATGTGTCACCACAATATTTTTGGATAAAATGGGTATATTATTCGCGTATCGATGTATTTTCACACAGATTTGCGAATATGATAATACAAGCATGAATGTAGGTAAAATCAATTCGAAGTTTTTCCTACTTTCAAGGTACCTATATCCGCCGTTTTATTGGGCGGAATTGAACATGACTGGGCTCATTATATTCGGCACGTAAAAAAACTAAAATCACGCGGGTTTCAATGGCATTTGAGTGGACCTTCTTACATTTAGACTCAAAAAATATGTTTTTTTATAAAAAACATCATTGGAATCCAACGTCATTGGAATCCAATTGCAAAGAAGCTACGGTGAGCACATTCATGACGGTGAGCACACCAAACGAGGCAAAATCACGAGTTCTATAATCCCATAATCAGTTTTGTCCATTATCTGGTTACGCGTCCTGATTAGAAGAAAAATTCAAAAAACACCGAAAATCCGGCTTCAAAATGTCAGCATCCGTTTTGGGTGGATGCAGTGATTATATCATGGTGTATTTTGCTACTTATTCACTGATCACAAACCAAGAAGGAACACAAAAAAACTCCTTGGCTTCAAGACATTTTTACCCATTTTTTTACATTACCACCATCACAGCTTCCACGCAACTTATTATTTATTGCCAATATTTTAAGATTTGGACAAGAACACTTCATTTTATAGAAATTAAGTTAAATTATATGCAAACCTCAGTTTCAGGGAATTTAAAAGATTTTTGTAATTTGCCATATATATTTTTTACATTTCTGTCGAGTACATATTGCAGACATGTCATTCCTTGTGTACCCTTTTCTTTTGTTGCAACTTATTCGCCTCTCAACACTTGAAACTTTTTGAGGTTTCCAACTTTTTTTGGTCTCTCTTATTTTTTCGGTGTGAATGTGTGTGTGTGTTGTGAAAAAATTTTGCTCCTTAGCCTGGCCGCCAACAACATCAACGTCATAATCTTATCGACATCAGTCGCCTCAACAACATCATTTGTTTGTTTGCTCAGCACTCATAGTTCTGGGCTTTATGCTGCTACTTGTCCAAGTACTTCGCTAGGAAACCTATTTCTTTTTTTCCACAGAAAATGAAAGAAACTCGTGAAAAAAAGTCGCTGCACTTAACCCAACTAGTAGTGGCTGAACTGAACCGAACTGATATTATATGCCAAGGAATAATCTAAAGTTGTTATGCAGTTTCCTTTCGTTAGATGAGGACGACCCTTTTGGGCGTTCGTTGTTGCCGGGACTTGAATGAGTTTCTGTGTGGTTTGTTGTTTGCCATGCCTTCTTGTGCTTCTTCACCACTCCCACTTCATGTGGTCGTCTATACTTGCATATAAATTATTCTTGTTACTATTTTTGTTGTTGTTGTTGTTAATGATGTTTTTGTTATCGCGTACTGCCACAGTTTTCCATGCGAATCCTGATTATGAATTTTATTACTGTTGTATTTTCTGGGTATAGGGAATAATATTAACTCTTTCATTCAAGTATTCCAGTGAAGTTTGGTTGAATACTTATATACATATTTTATTTTGTTCACCAAGTGGAAGGGATAATTTAATGTTTAATTTTTTAAGGAGTTGTGTAGGGGATGTTTTATATATTGAGGTCACAAATTTTCAAGAACTACTGAATACACGATTTTTTTTAAATATGTTATTCGAAAGCTACCTATATGATAAGCGTCATTTTTCAGGATATGGTTTGCGGAAATCTTTGCAATTATCTACAGGTTTATTTATTCGCTTTATATAAGGTATATATTTTTATCAAAGAGTTTTTGTTTCAAATCGGACATTCCATTCGCCAGATATGGATATGGATTTAAAAATATGGAAAATTTTGACCATTTGTGGTGGAGAAGGAGTGAAGCAATGGTTCTCATCTTCAGACTTGATCTAGGTTTGGTAAGGATAATAGGTTGTATAAAATTTGGTTAATATCGAATAAATATTGAATATTTTTACCATTTGTGGGGGAGGTAGATGAAGGAGTGAACAATGGTTCCCATCTTCGGACTTGATCTATTTTTGGTAATGACAATAGGCTGTACAAAGTGTGGTTCAAACCAGATAGTCCGTTCACAGGATATCATACAATTATTGTTTTCACAATTTTGACCAATTTTGAAATTGTTCCTAACGAAACGTATTTTGGTATTTATGGAACTCTACTTCGACTTACAAAACTTTAATGGGAGGTCTTAAGTTTAGGTATATTCAGGCAAATTTTTATAAAGGAAGTTCGAATCCATACAC
Source organism: Musca vetustissima (assembly GCF_032173495.1). NCBI lineage: Eukaryota > Metazoa > Arthropoda > Insecta > Diptera > Muscidae > Musca > Musca vetustissima. The sequence goes on along the minus strand of NW_026881579.1, from coordinate 50,756 downwards.
ATAGATTTTTAATAACATTTTTCTTATATTGATTTTGCTGAATTTCTCTAAAGTCGTTTTTTTTCTCTTTTCAGGTTGGTACAATTTTTGTTATCCCTTGATGAAATAGGTGAGATAAGTCCACTTTGTAACTACACAAAATGTTAAGAAATGCACTAGATTCCGATCGGGGCATTATATGTATTCAGATAATAAAATATGGAATTAAGTCATAATTTCGTGGTTTCAAAAAAAAAAAAAAAAAATTGAGCCTCTCGATTATTTCATGATTTGAAACACCGGGTACAGTAGACCACGGATATAAGAACATCTTATATAAGAAAAACACGGACATAAGAAAAGGTTACACCCATATAAGAATGCGGTTTATTATATAAACTACATTCATATAAAAAAACCCGCTTATAAGAACAAATTTTTCGATTTTTTTTTTGATGTTCTTATATGTGTGGTCTACTGTAGTGTGAACATTCTTGCTCGCCCCTTAAGTTCTTAATTATGGAGCGTCGACTGTAGATAGTGTGCAGTAATACTAGTTGCCTTCCTGGAAAAATCCACCTTATTGACAATAAATGTGACAACTTTCACTCACTTTCTTTGATGCAGTCCTTAAAGGGCGGTCCCATTTTTCTTTTCATTTATAAGTCGTATCCTTTGTTTTTCTTTTTTCGCTCGCGTTTGTTCACATTCCTAAAACGTATAAAGACTTTGTGGTAGTTGTAAATAATTCAACAAGCAGCTGTTCAGGACAAATAACAAAAAAATAGGTGAGGCCATAACTTTCGTTCTATTGTTTCAGTCCTCCTGCCTACATGTAGTCAAGTCAATTACCATTAGACGTGGGTGTGACATTTTATATTTAGCTGCTATGGAAATATGGCCGCTGTTCACCCTACATTATGCCCCTAATCGGAAATATAATAATTTTGTTTTCTAAAATTTAAGGATTCCAATTCCAGTATTCCGAGCTACCCAGGTAGATGGTATTTAGAAAGTCGTCATTGCTTCGATACCAGCCAGCACCAGCACCACCAACTCGCGCTGCAATATTTAGTTACACTTTTTTCCTTTTATTTCTGTCGGTGCTACGCCTTAGTTAAAGTCGTCCATATCCATCTATCCGTTCGCCACCACAACCGCATCTACACACATCGAGTGTTGTTGTTGTGTGTGTGTTTTTTTATTTTTAGCCTGATGTGTGTTCTTCTTTTTTTGCTGTTGTTGTTTTTGTTGTTGTAGTGGTTTCATGATTAAGAAATGAAAGAAGACTGGCAACAATTAAATGTTGAATTATTTACCACCAACCGTCATTTGGCGGAAAGTAATTTTTACCACGACACAAATTTGTAATGTAGTGGGTGTGAGTGTGGAGCAGGGTAAACAAAGAGCTCTAAAGCTTAAAATGTTAGAACTGAAAATGGAGCAAAACACAACAACAACAAGACATTTTTATTAACGGTGTTATCATCATAATTATTTGCGAATGTAAAGCGCGTGTTGCAAATAATAATTTAGGGTGTTTTTTTATTTAATATAACTTTTGAGAGGCCGTTTAGTTTATAAATTTTGTTAAAAACTGTTTAAGTTAAAATTCGTGGATCTTTTTAAGTCCTAAGGAAGTCCTAAGTATATATGAAGGAAATAATTGCGATGGACCCAGTGGTGAATACAAAATAGGCATTGCAAACAGACATACCTCAAGGCAGCAGTCCTAGTTAGAGTTCTTTGATCTTCAAAACACCGCACTGCTTCTGAAGAAGTTCGAGTCTTCTGCAAACAGCAAATTGTCTGGGTTATGCTAAATCAAGTCTTCTCTGGCCAGGTCGAAACGTGCAAGGCAAAAAAAAAGTAGGAGGAAAAGAGAGAACCGCAGAAATCACCACCAAAATTTGATTGAGGTCGACCAAAGGGAAAATACGCCATTTTTAATTGGTATTGATAATGTCTTATGTTAGGTTAAAGGATGCGCGACTGTCATATGTAGAAGCTTCTCGCGGAGTCCATTGTGTTCATCCTACAAAGTAAAAAATAACAGGCAAAAAAGGAAGCAGAAGGAGTCAAGGTTAAGAGCTAGGGACTGAGACCTCATATATTTCACTGGTTGTACCATACAATGGTTCTCCCCATACTTACCTATGGAATTTAATACTAGGGGAGAGGGGGGCACCTTTGTTTTTGCTTTCAAGCCTTATAAAATTTTTTATTTTATAATTTTTGAAAAATTTTAACTAATAGGTACATATGTAACCTTTAAAATGAATATACATATGACATACTATAAGCTTGATAAATATAGTTTATTACTGTTTTAATGCGACAAAGTGTTCAAAACAAAAGTTAAAAAATCCTGGTTTAATGGGCATGTTCAAAGGTGCCCCACCCATGGCATTTTACGGAAATTTAAAATAACTTTTTTTGTAATAAATATATATGAAAGAAATTACATTACTTATGTGTGAAATGATTGTTGGAATGCAAAAAATTCGCTTGGCGAAGGAAAACAATCACAGAATTCTTCCTGCGCCCTTACAACCAAATAAAAAAGTATTTAATATTTTTCACAACTGAAAAATCAAGTCAAAGTGGTTTACGCATATATTGCCATGTACAAAAATGTGGTTACATTTAATTTTATGAGCGCTGTTCAAAGCAACTCTCCCCTATACCAAATACTGCGCGTCTAGAAGCTCTACAACACCTTGATTTATTGATATAAGCCAATGAGTCCCATAAGTCAAAGGGTCTTGAAAATTTTACTATTTTGGGCTATATAATCTAAATTTAAACACTGGTTCATTGTCTTGAAAATTTTACTATTTTGGGCCATATAATCTTTAATATTCAACCAAATTCAATGAAAATTGTCAATTTACATTTTTTTATGCCTATAAAGCAACGGACCAAAAACTACCTCCCTTACAAAGGGTCTTGAAAAATCCGCTTTTGGACCTATAAGTTGTTTATATTCATCCAATTTGCATGGAAATTTTCATGTCTTCGTCCAAATTACATCAAATATGGGCGAAGGCAGTAATAGGTGCTATAAACCACTCACATAGTACGGTCGGGAGCACCGTGTCGTGTCTTAATTTATTATACAGACGAGCTGCGGCTGTCTGTATAATTTTAATAACCCATATTTCAGGTACCTACCATACCAAAAGTCCCTAAAAATTTAACTTTCTGTACTATAAAATCGTTATATGCAGCTAAATTAAATATAGTAGTTTTTTTTGTTATTTCTATTATAATATAATAAATATGTGATATCCTTCAGTAACTAATAAATTACTTGTTTATCATTCACAAAATTTTCAAAACACACATCAGAGATATATATATATATATATATATATATATATAAAATATTGTCCTCCCAAATGTACGATTTAGTATCATCCACATTATAATCTCGGGCCTTTACTTTATGGCTGTTTAAGGATATTACTAGGTCGGATTGTAATATAAAATTCTAAATAAAATCCTTATTTAACTCGGCTTTATCAAAAGTTCGGGTTGCTACTAATTATTTGTTGGCATGACTTGTTAGCATCTTGTGAAAGTCGCTCAAAAGGTATTGTACAGCACTTTGCTTATCCCATGCCATGAACTAATATTTTTTGTATGAACTTTCCACAAAGGTAATTCATGTCCGACTTCTAAATTTAGATTATAAAATTATGTCTCAAATAATCTGATAAATAAGTATAATCTTCAAACTGACTGAAAATTTATTTAAAAGCTATATTTTAAAACCAATTCTCCCATATCTCTGCTTCGAATAACGTTTTTACCACTTAAGTGCATATTTTATGTAAAATATTGTATTATTACTATGTTCTGAATCCATTTTCTCCTTTTCTATTTGACCCTCAATAACTTAGTTAATTGTATACATAACATATTTGACCATTCGCTTCTAACCATTTCGTGAATATGCCATATTTTTTTATAAGGTGGTCACCAAAAAAGTTAAATAACTCTTAGGACCGCAGGACTCCACAGCTAATTATTTTTATTCCTTAAATAACACACTTTTCACCACTCAAATAAAAAAATTTCAAAATTTGTTTTACAAATTTGATGAACTATGTACTACAAGTGTGGACGACTGTATACACCATATGATATCTATATACATACAAACTAAAGCGAATCCTAGTTTTTACATCCACCGCACTTTTATAATAACCGTTAATTTGAATATTCAAATATTTGAGCATCTGAAAAACACACCCATTTTTCGAAAATATGGTAAAAAATCAGTTTATAAATAATTATCAGATTTAAACCTTTGTAGAGACAGAACTACTCGACATATCGATATAAAATTTCATATTTATTCTAATTGGAGTGTTTTCTATCAATCCTCATCAAAAGATTTGTCATCCGTGGTACTTGGTGTTGACCATTTTTGGCCGCGGTCGTGACACTGTGCGGCGGTTTTCTGTGGCACAGAAATTCCTTGTTACTTTATTATTTGATTTTATGTTTCCTTTTTCTTCTTCTTCTTTATGTCTTGTTGAGTTTTTTCTTATTTACTTACATGCTCATGTTCTGCAATATAAAATGTATAAAATTAGTTTTGTTATTACCAATACTTGTATTTAGCATTTATATCGAAATAATTTGGGAAATACATATGCGAATTTTGTAATACTAATGCAGAGGTTGGTAAAAACATCTGAAATAAAGAAACAATGGAATACAAAACTAGTCATAATCGAATGTGAGTAAAATGTCGGCGATTGTTAGCATCAAAAACAAAACGGTAGTCAAATGAGCGGTTGGGAAAATAACAACCACCAAGTAAGGGGAAATGGGTGGTGTTTTTTCTTGGGAGGAATAAACTTTTTTTTGTCAAAAAAAAAAAAAAAGTATAGAGAGAGGAAGATAGGGGAAAAGTGAGGAAAATAGAGCAAAGTAGGAAAATAGTTGTGATATTAATGATATGTTTACATCTTTGGGAAAAATGTGTGGCTTTCTCATGATTATAAGAATTTTTACGTGTATTCTAAGCGAAGTAAATGTACAATATGGAAAAAATTACTATTAGTGAAAATTATTAATATATTAATTAAACATTTTTTAAGTATAGAATACCATTTAATTTTTTATAGGTTTCTGTAACATCTAATCTCTGTGGAAGATCTACAGAATATCTTTAGAAAGTATTCTGTCAATATATGATTTTTTAAAGACAGGATTTAATTAGGATTTAACTTACCTTTAGAACGTATTTTAATGTGAAATATATTTCCGAAAAATTGTGACAATAAAAACTTTTGCTTTGAAGATGGAAGACTTCTGGATGGTATTTTATATATTTCCTGTCTAACTGATATTTTTTCAAAAGAGGGTTTCCTTTTTTTATAAAAACCTTTTTTTGTTGCTTTATTTCTCAAGATTGTGATATCTTTAAGTTCATGTCTAAAACTGTAAATGATTTGTGGGCTTCCCGTCGAGCCAGCAAACAACCCGTTTCTTTTTTTGAAGGTCATTCTCACATTTGGGTTATTTTTGTAGTTTTTTTACGAAAAAAAAACATTCTACTTCTTCGTTGGTCTTGTGTGGGTATTTTTCTTGTTCTTCGTCTTCATTTTGTTTTAATTTTTAATTGTTCGCATTCGTTGTTTGCTTTTGGGTTTCTTCGTCTCTTGTTCGATAATTATTTACTTGATAAATTACGTCCTTGTAGTTCTCCACACACAAACACACACAGCACCATGGACAACAAGACCAACTTATATTTCTTCAATAATTATTTTTTTTGTTGTTTTTGTATTTTGGATTCCCACTGTGCTGCTTGCTATTGGCTAAGCTTCTTCTTTAGTATGGCAAAGGGGATTTTGTTGAAAATAAATGTACGCGAAAAGATGGATACGTGGAGTTGTTTACTTCGTCGTGCCATAAACCTTTTTCAAAAAGGTGTTCCCCCTTCTCGGTAAAAATGTTCAGTCATTATTTGTTGTCGCCATTCATGTGGACAACTTGTTGTTGCTGTTGTTGATATCAAGTAAGCTTCTTGGCTACTTACTATTTGCAATGTAATGAGGATATGAAGAAACAATGAATGCCCTGCATTCCAATATTTATCGATTGCAAAGATATAGATATAAAAATATCAAATGAAAGCAGCTTATAATGGCACCTTCACAGATACTCCGTTGTGTGTTTGTCAGTGTGTAGACAATTGCAGTGCGATAATATGCTCCTCTCAAATCGTTCTTTTCTTTTCAGACTCCTTCACAATTAGTTCACTTGGCTTTTGTCAATTATCATTTTAATTCCGAATATACATATATTCAAAACATGGATTAGTTTCGAAATCAAAATTCGATTAAAAAAAAAAACGAGATTAGAAATCTTTGATTTTACAACGTAAAATAAATTACGACATACATTACACACTCGTAAATTTGTATGTACACATTTTTAAGAATGTTGTTGTTATTTGAAACTTTTGTTTTTGTTATCACTAATGTTGTCGTTGTTGTTGGTTTTTGTTGGCATTAGCTGGCTGCTAAAGTGAATGAACTACCAATGCTATACACAAATTGTTTTTGTATTTTTCAAAACGGCAATGGCAAACTGTTGTAGTTGTTGTTGTCATTCGTTCGTTCGTGTGAATGTCAATCAATGAAATAAAATATTTCAGTACCATTACAAGTATTGTTTCAGTTCATTGGGCTGTTTTTTTCGTCTATCATTTACAACGAAATAAATTCCAACCATTTGAAATCTGGCTTTGTTTTCGATGGCATTCTAGGTGATATTATTAAAAGAGCTTTTATTTTTTTATTTTTAATTGTTTATTGTTGTTAGCAACACTATTCGGGTCCCAATTTGTATGTTTGTATTATGTGATTTGTTTTTAAGACATAAAAACAAAGGGTATACCACTAGTCTACATTCCAGAGGTATAGGGTTTGTTTTTGGGGAATGTCTTCATAGAAATCTTCGGAAAGTATTTCAAAAATGATTGCAGCCATCCTTAAGGAAGCTGGAGTCTCAGGTGACATTTGCTCCATAGAAATCTTTTGGAAGGCAGTGTGGGTTATTTAAAGGTTTAATTCTGTTCGTTAAAGCGACATTTAAAATTTTTCCATTTTGTTAATTTTAGAGCGAAGTCAATAATCCTAGTTCATACGAGAGCCAGACATGTATTATTTCTAACACCGATGGAATTTTCGGAGTTATCATGCCCGCCATCAAAAATGAGGACTTTTCTTTAATTACAAAAAAAAAAAAAAAAAAACAACAAGACAACAACAAAATTTGTTTGTAAATTATGTTTCTTCTCTAATAAATCTTCAAATATATATGTGCAAAGTTACAAACCTTAACAAGCATTGGTATTGATTTACCAGCCCATTGAAAATCTTGAAATCGAGAATGGGTGGGGTTCCCTTAAAAGATTTTCTGTCTTTAGAATACCATTATAAGGAATTATTTTTTTATGATTTTCTGACAAACATGTGTATACCAGGAAGCAATTGTAGGTGTGTGGATTAATTATCCATCGCTACAACAAAAATCTGCTTTGAAAAGGACTGTTCCAAAAATGAAGACAAATGTCGAACTTTGACAAATTTGAATTTAATTCGCATATGCAAGTTTCGCATCAGGGCGGAATAAATACAAGTTATCAACGTACGACCTTTGTAAAGCCACATAGCCCAATATGCCTGATGAGCCGCTTAACCAACGGCGAAACGCGTCACATAATGGTGGGTACGTAGGTTCTTCTCCTGGCTTTCCTTTTCATTGCAAAAATTTAGATCATCAAGCTCGACTCGAAAGAGTATAAATAATCACTTAAAACCACTTTCAAATGATCACAAAAATTCAAATAACAAAAATTTTCTGACACATCTAATCTCTATGGAAAATCTACAGAATATCTTTAGAAGGTATTCTCTCCATATAATAATTGTTTAAAGACAGGATTTAATCGGTATATAACTAACCTTTAGGAAGTATTCCACATGTAAACGATTTCTCGAAAAGTTTGTGACTATTGGAATTTTTGTTTTAAGAATTCTGGAAGCTTTAATATTTTCTGTCTAAGGTGTAAAATCTTTTTTTTCTTTTTTTGCAGTTATATATTTCTCTCAAATAACTTAAAGAAATATTTTTTGTGATCTGGCACATTCGATGCTTATTTTTCTCATCTTAATCGTGGACCAATTTAGGCTGATGAAATTAATTTTTTCTTAAAAAATCGAAGCTTCTCGTGGACCAATCGGGGATTTTCTTTATGACAAAAGCAACAATTCAGCCTTTTGACGAAGCCTCCAAGGGAGGCAATATTTGACTCTCCAAGGAAGTAACCGATTTCATCCAAAACTGCACATTGTAATATTTCTTCCAAACTTAGTTGAAGTTCGAAGATGGGGAATATCGGTTCACTCCGTCTGGTATTTCCCCCACAAAATGGTCATTACTGTGCTAAAAATTAATTTTATTATATCATGTGAACCGACTATCTAATTTTAACAAACTTTGTACAATCTATTATCTTTGCCATGCCAATATCAAGTCCAAAGATGGGGCCAGTTGATCCTCTCCCTCTTCTACAAATGGACAACATTGGCAATATTTATAAATTCAAATTTAGGTGAATGGAATGAATCAAACTTTGCACAATCTATTATCTTTACCATGTCCAGATCTATATTGAATATGGGACTAATTACTCCACTCTTTCTGGTACGTCTCCCACAAAGGGACAATATTTTCAATATTTATAAATCCAATATAAAGCGAATGGAATGTCCGATTTGAACCAAACTTTACACAAACTATTATCTTCACCAAGCCAATTTCAAGACCGAAGGTCCTTTCTTTTTTGTACCTTCCCCACAAATTTTCAATATTTTATGAACTTGTAAATTTAATTTGAAGTGAATTGAATATTCGATTTGTTCAACATTAAATCGGGAACCCCTTTGGTGAAAGCATACGCCTTATATAAAGCGATTAATAAAAGGTGTGTGCAATTCGGAAGACCTCCGCAAACAATAGACTGAGGATATATGTCTTTCGGCAATACCGACTGACACTTTTTTTATTATTTTCGCGCCAAATTAACTAAATAGCGGACATTTGAAATTTGATTTTCGAAAAAATTCACATTTTCGACCCAAAACCGAGTTAGAAAATAAGGAAGATCTTGACCGATTTAATTTTTCCTAGGTCCAGAATAGAATGAATAGACGGCCCAGAAACAAGCAAAAATAATTTTTTTGGTCCATTTCTTCCCATAAATATTATCCGATCATTACGAAAACAATAGGGGTCTTCTTTGGTGAGTTTTATTTTATTTTTATGTCGAAAAATATTTAACAAAATTCTATGTCGTTAAACCGGACCTTTTCATGTGGACTAGTTGGAAACATGAACATTTTTATTAAAAATATTTCTGTGAAGAGGTGTTCTACCCTCTGAAAATTCTATATGCAAAATTACAGCTTTTTCGGTTTGATAATGAAGCAAGGGCCTTTAAAATACACCAAATGGAGCGGCACCCTAAAATGGGGGCTATACCAAATCATGAATCCACATATTTTTGCATTCATTGTTACGGCAGATTAAAATAAATAGAAAGTTATCGCCGGCAATCCACAACCTGCTACTTAACTTACTGGTCCGCATTACCCGCCAAGTTATTTATTTCGCAGTTTTCAGTTTTTTATTTAAATAGAATGCAATAACATTTTTATAGACAATATTTGACCTGGAGAAAACAATTTGTTTTTATTTATTTGTCATTGTTATGCCGACAATATAAATAAGAAAATGTTAGTCCACATTACCCGAAGTTCCTCTGATGTTGTGTAGGATATAATAAGCGTTTTGTCGTGTGCCTTCTTTCTCTAAAATGGCTTGACCGTGTGCGAATCTATTGGAATAAGTTTTAATAGAAAAGTTTCTGTTCCATCTAATTTTCTTTAATCCTATGATTGTCTGCAATGAAATAAAAAAAAAACAATTTTACAAGACTTTTCCGATTTGAGACCGTCTTCGAGTAGTTCTTCCGGTTTTGATGTAATATTTTCATTATAAGTTCTCAAGGATTCTATAGCACATAAATTCTTTGTAGTTTTAATCTTTATATTTTGAGTGTATGTTTTATTCTTATTTGTTATTGTCTTGTCTCTTCTTATTTTCATACTTGTTTATGGTCTGCGTCATTAGAACAATCATATGCAATATTTACCATTCGGTTGGGCTAGTTGTTCGATTTGACACTTGTTTGATATATTGTATTTAACATTTTTATCGAAATAATTTGGAAAATACATATGCGAATTTTGTAACACCAATGTGCGTCTGAAATGAAGAAACAGTGGAATGCTAAACTATTCACAATCGTTTGAGTGTATAGTCGGCGGTTGTTAGCGAGGCACTTGTGTAATATGGAAAAAATTAACTGCAATAGTGGTCAGCTAATTAAAACATTTACTGTCAAGATAGAGCATTTTGGATGCAATTTTGTCTATAAATAAGTTCTCAAGGATAACTAATAATATCGTTCAACAGCAACAATTTAACTAACTTTATTCAAATAATAATTTCAAAGTAAATTTCGTATAAATTCTAGATCGGAACTTTTTGGTTTCGATGCGGGCGGTATTTCATGGTTCCTCTTCTTCTATCGTCAATCTACTTTGTATGTAAATTTGTAAACAAGGCAGCCAGCCACCCACCCAACTTAGCTGTGGTTATGTTTTGCGGTGGCAACGAATCGTCGAACAAACTAACCAACCGCTCGCCGCCCTCCATTGACCGCAACACAGCCGTATTCTTTAAGCCTGTCACAATGGTCGAAATATATTTGTTGTCAATGTCAACAGTGAGCGTTCTTCGTTCAGCTTGCCAGCTAACTCATCAGTTGTCGTCACATCTGTCTATTCTCAAATTAATAAATTATTCATTGTTGGCGTCATTATTTTGTATTATTTTTCATTGTTGTTGCTGCTGTTGTTAAAGTTGTCGTGATCTACTCTGATTCGTTGTTGAATATTTTATTATGAAATAGGTAATTAAAGTATTATTGTCATGTCACGTATACGCAAGCATACACACACAAACATACATACGTATATATAGAATTTGAAAATGTGACATTCAGCGGGTACTACGTATTTCGAAGAGCTTCATGAGATTTTTTTAAAGATGAGATCTATTGGCTATAATTGCTATTCGAGGACAAAATATATAATTTAAAAATGAGCTTCAAAGGGACCACAGGGACTTCAGCGGGTCTAATTCAGGAATGACAATTGTAAATTGTACCTCTACATTGTTTCCATTTCCAAACTATGTTTGAATACCTAAATCACTTACCTGCACGGAAGCATTTGTAACATAATTACTATATTTTAAACGCAAGGCAATATTTTCACTTTTGTTTTTGTCAGGTTTTTAGCTAGTCTGCAACGCATGTTTTTGCTTTGACGTCTTCAAATTTAAAATAGTTTTTTTTAAATAATTTCCTTTAATACAAAGTAACAGCAACAAATTAAAAAGTAATTTGCTTAAAAACAAATGCGAATATACACGCACGTTGTTATTTTTTTGCTGTTTTCTTCTTTGGCCGATGTGAACTCTGCTAAACTTTGTTTTTTTTAGATTGTAGAATGAATCAATGGAGAGGAGAGTAGGAGGAGGGGTTTTCACATGTAAATTGTATTCAAAAATAAAATGAAAATCGTATCGGTTCACAGGGAATCGTTCGTTTATTTGCGTTGTAAATATTGTCTCGAAACGAAAACGGTTGACGTCAGTACACTTTTATTTTTGTTTTCTTCGCAATGAAAACAAAAAAAAAAAAAAGAAAATTATTTTCTCAATATTTGTTACTAACTACAATAACAGTAAGTAATTGCAATAATTGAAAAAGGTTTGTTTTTGTATATATAAGGTTTTCTGAGCAAGGAAGAGGTATACAAAAAAATCCTATATTTTATGACTACATCTTTTTCAGATGTTATTCAAAACATTTCAATTGCAATTCGAGAATTTCATTAGTAATTCGAAAACTCAATTTGCAATTCATAACATTTCATTTGAAATTCGAGAATGTAATTGGTAATTCACAACATTACATTTGTAATTTTAAACATTTCATATGTAATTCAAATAATTCCATCTAAAATTAAAAAAAAAAAAATTCATTTGTAATTCGTATATTTCCATTTGAAATTCGTAGAGTTTCATTTGATATTCTAAGGAATCCACTTAAAATTCAAAGAATTGAATTTTAAATTCATAACATTTCACTTTTAATTCATAATATTTTGTTTGTAATTCGTAACAATTCATTTCAAATTCATACATATTCTTTGTATATTACTATTAATATTTTTCGAATTTAAAATGAAATGTTATAACAAGTGAAATAACAAGTGAAATGTTATGTATTTCAAATCAAATGTTATAAATTTCAAATTGAATTCTTTGAATTTAAAAAGAAACTTTATTAATTTCAAATGGAATTTTATGACTTTCAAATGAAATTTTTGGAATTTCAAATGGAAGTATATGAATTTCAAATGGAATTCTATGAATTTCGAAATCTATGTATTCTGTGCATTACAAAGGAAATTCTCGAATTACAACCGACATGTTATGAATTGCAAATGGAATTCTCGAATTGCAAATTATATGTTTTGAATTACAAATGGAATTCTCGAATTACATTTGATATGTTTTGAATAACATGTGAAAAAGGTATAGAGTTCAGAAGGTTTTGCCTTTGTCGGAATTTCTGCATTTTATGAATGCAATTCATAAAACTTATATACTGGTTTCTTGTTTTTCAGAGAGTGTAAAAAACAAATTTGGAGTGTGGGGGTTTGGTGGTGGGTGTCTATGGAAACACTAATTAGAACAACCATATACAATGTTTACCATTCGATTGAGCTTGTTGTTTGTATCAACACTTTCATGTAGTGTATTTAACATTTATAACGAAATAATTTGGAAAATACATATGCGAATTTTGTAACACCAATAAGTGTGTCTGAAATAAAACACCAATAAATAAAAAATGAAATAAAGCAACAATGGAATACAAAACTAGTCTTTATCGAGTCGAAGGTTGTTAGCAACACAAACCGAGAGTGATAAAGGGAAAGAGAGAAAGAGAGGGAGTGTGATAGAAGGGTGGGAGAGTGAGAGAGAGGAAAAATGAGCTAAAATAGTGGTAAAGTAGAGCGAAGTAGGAAAATAGTTGTGATATTAATGATATCATTATTTTTTTTAGAAAAAAATGTGACTGGTGCTCATTATTAGAAACATTTTTACTTATATTCTAAGCAAGGTCCATGTGCAATATGGAAAAAATTAACTTAAATTTTCAAATACTTGACCTACGGCGAATTTTTTTCCTTCTGAATTCATAATATACTCACAAAGAACTGTTATCCCCATAGAAAATTTTCCAATGAGAACAAACCATTTTTCCTTTTGGCCGTTGATGCTCCATTGTCATCCTTACAGTGATGACTATCTTCATTGATGTCGGCCGAATCCATTCACTGTTGACGTTGGTTCCGTCATTTAATCAATTTATCGGTTTTTTCTGTAGTGCTCGTAGTCTTCTAGAAGTGCAGTTAATATTGACATAATGAATTGGTTTGATATATGCGGGAGGTTCAATACTTTACAGAGTTTTAAGTTTATTCTGGTAGTGGACTGAAGAAATTTAAAGCGATTAAATGACGTGTATCTTCAGCTGTATCCGGCTCTGTACACTTAGCGGCGCATCAACAATTGACAAGCTGCTCCCCTTCTTGATGACGCTTGAAACTGGACTAAGTTCTTTATCCATGTTTCCGTGTTCTTCTCCATTTTAGAAGGGCTGTTCTAGAATCCCATATTATAATTACTAACTTTCTCTATTCACTTCTAAAAATAGTACTTTGTGGCGTTTTTAACACTTGTTGAATGACACAAATCGATAAATGGGCGCCTACAGATACATATAAAGAGATTATATATCGTACACCTAAGAGGCACTTATGAATGAGCTTGTTTGTATTGGTATACAGGGTATACAAACATGTGAGCATTAAATTTTTTTCAAACGGAAAACACCACATCAGTAAAAATTGAAATTTGCATGAAAAGGAGTAGCTACCATAACGGAACCCAAAAGGGAATTCTATATTACACCCTAATAAAGCAATTAACAAAAATTCAATGTTTATTAGCTTTATTATTATTATTATGTATATACATATTTAAATTTATTTTTAATATTTTTATTTTCTACCTCTTATTGTTTCGTTGCAGGTAATTTAAATCGTAAACAATACAACAAATAATTATTGTTTAATAGCTGGCTGGCAACCATCCACCCCACCAACCAACAAACCAATGTGAGTGAGTGCTCGAATGCATTATTTATAAAAATAAAAACAAAAAATGTTTTTCATTAAAAAAAATAATTAATTAGTGAATGTTTAAAAGCATTGTGTACTTAGGCGAACAAGGTAGAATGGTGGGGGTAATTAAATTATTCAAAATGAAACAGAGGCATATGAACCTCGCCAACAAGTTCAAACAGCCGTTTTATTATGAATTATGGTCAAATTTACAATGTAAAGCTTCTGCTTTCATTTTATTAATTTGTACGAAGTCGTTTATGGCCATTGTCATAACTGATAATAACAACAAGTTTGTTTGCTTTGCCACATTTTTTTTTTATCGATTTTGTTGCCAATGGCTCCGCCTTTTATTTGATTGATTTTGTTAACAATTTTCATTTTTTTACTATATACGGAAAATATGTATCTCTCTTTAATGCAACAAAGTTTCATTGGGGTTGTAGATGAGCAATAATCCGAAAGGAAACGGAAAATTATTTGTTAGATTCATTCAATACCAAAACGAAAGGATCAAATACAAAAAAGATTTCACATCCTATCTGGCAGTGGACATGAAATTAATATGGAACATTGGAAAAAGTCCTGAGCGACCCAAAGGGACGTATGCCCAATATATCGATGTAGAATAATTTTGTCTTCGGCGAAATACTCCCAAGATGCAGTCTTATTGAAGATTTTGGCACATTTCTGCTAAAATATACTAAATTTGGTATAATTTCGTAGCATGTGAATTGATAGAGCTGTAATCTTGAAATTTGGAGTGCGAATCAAGGTTGAGTAGGGTAGGCAATTAATATTACCGTCGAAGTGCTGGATGTGGGATATATATGGTAGTTTTTGATATTTGTACTTATGAGTACGAAAATTATTAAATGGTACCATATTTGGTACAATTTGA
The DNA here is from genome assembly GCF_032173495.1 of Musca vetustissima. Classification (NCBI taxonomy): domain Eukaryota; kingdom Metazoa; phylum Arthropoda; class Insecta; order Diptera; family Muscidae; genus Musca; species Musca vetustissima. The sequence continues at coordinate 35,459 of NW_026881579.1, read as the reverse complement.
ATTTGGGTTAACCGATAGAGCTGGAACACTGAAATTTGCAAATAAGACTACTAGATTGTTGGCAGTTTGCGAAATTCGTACTTATTTAGTACACATTGGTACAATTTGAATGTTGAGTGAACCAATAGAGCTGTAATCCTGAAATTTGCAGTTAGGATCACTCTTGGTATGTAGAATTGGGGTACGTGGAAAGTTTTGGAAATTTCTACTAATGTGTATGATAAGCATAAATCAAACAATTTCAGATTTATGCTCGTTGGAAGGGTGGCATTTCGCAGTAAAAAAATTAATTTCCTGTTTTTTGTTTGGTGCATTCAGTTGTGAGTCACAGGGTGTTAAAAATGGAAGTGAACAAAGAGAAAATTCGGTACATTTTACAGTTTTTCTTTGACAAAGGCGTAAATACAAGCCAAGCGGCTAAAAGTGTGAATGGTGTTTATGGTATCGATTCTGTAACAGCCAATTATGTGGAATTTTTGCTTCGTAGATTTCGTTCAGGAATTTTTGATGTTAACTCTTTGTGACCCAATGTTGCTCACAGGCAACAAAATATTTTAGAGCTAGAGCTTTTAGTGCTAATAAGCAGATAGTAGATATATATTATTTGCATTTCATATGTCAAGGCCCGATTGTGGACGACACATATCAAAAGAAAAATTCAAAAATTAGGTAAAGTTATGAGGTTATATTGAATATAGAGAAGAGGATAAATTTGTGTACCGTACTAATTTGTGTATACAGTCCAAATGATTTAAATCGCTTTGTATTCGAATTGTACAAATTCTCTCATCAGAATTATTTTTGATTCTTGTAAAAAAAGAATATAGAGAAGAATTCAAAATGATTTTTCCATCGATTTTGCATTTGGTTTTCTTGATATTGTACTTTCATTTTTCCAAGAGAATGTACTGTACCTCCCGAATGCAAGAATGTAGCGATGCCAAATTTTGTGCATATCCTATTCGGGGCTCAAAGGGTTAAAGATGCACAGGTAGGCCGGTCGTCGAAAATGTCGATAAAATCGGAGAAATGATCGAAGTTGACCGGCATGTTAGCAGTCGTAACATCGCCCAGGAGCTAAAAATTTACCATAAAACTTTTTTAAAACATTTATAAAAAAAACAAAAATAATAATAAATAAATAAATAATAGATTACTTTTTCCCCAGCCTAATACATACCGATTTCTCTTGTTCAGTGACTTTTACTAAAATTTTATGAAAAATATTTTTGTCCTTTATACCATTCTTCTAAAACGGCATATAGTGGGAAAAATGGTACAATCTCGGAATAAGATCGGCTTTAACCCTAAAATGATTTTTCATATTTGGCTTATTCTGAGTCTTATAGTAAATCTTTATGTCGAACATTTTTGTATAATATTCTGATCCGCTATAAACCTGTTTAAATGAGTTTTCCATCATTTCTGGAAAACGGGGACCGAAAAGATCCCTTCAGACAGTCGACCTCACATTTAAATCAGTAATACTGCCAAAGACACCATATACCTAAAATGCAAGGATTTCGAGAAATCTCTTTACCTCCCAAGGTAAACTTTCAAAATGCCGATACACGTGTCTTTTATTGAATATTTTTTATTATATCATATTTTTTGGAATTTCCCGATAATTATCAAAAAATCGAAGTCTGTCGAAATTTTTGTAGTAAGTTTTGATGATTTTTCCGCCAAAATTGGACTTTCAACCGAAAAATCATATTTAACCAATTAGTTTGAAAGATGTCGATAGTTCGATATTTTTGGATACGAAATGGATAACGCTTTTTTGTATATAATCGGTTTAAATATTCAATGAAATTAATTACGCGATTAATAATGTGTATTGAGACTCTTCTTATGACGACTAGACAATAATATATCTAATTGGTTATTTTCTTAATGATTTAATTATATATTTTCCCATACTCCGGAGGATGCAGTAAGTGTATATATATATATGTATGTGTTTATATAACCAATTAAAACGAAAATATTTATAAACTGTAATTCTTGTTTGTTTTCGCCAACACAGAAATACTTGGAAAAAAATATAGCAAACAAAAAATTTGTATCTTGATGTTATTTCTCTCGTTAGATGGCGTTAATTATTATCTAAAAATGATTCCATACCCTCCTCCTTTGCATTACGATGATTATAACGTCAATGAAATTGCTGAACAGGAAAATATAATTAAAGAGAAATGTGTAGATAAAGGGTGACTGAATAAAGGAAAAAAAAACAATAAAGGATGTCAACAAGATAGATTTTAAAATTACACAGGATGAAATAATTGAATAGAATTAAAAGGATGGTATATATGCGTTTCGTTGCTTGTTTGACAAACTTTGATGTGATGATACAAGATTCGTAATGTTTAAGGAATTTACATAAGTTTTATGTTAGTATAAATTTCATCATGACAAAGCTCAATGATCCCACCAAAAAATAAAAATATCCTTTACTTAAAAAACCCCAACATAATTGACCCGCCGAAGTGGATATAATTTAGTATTCCGGGTTCTTGAAATTTCCCATCTAAATTGCATTTAGATGGGAAATTTAGGGCCATATTTTGATATAACGCACCGCATATGAATGCATTGGGCATTTTAGGCGTTTTGATGGTCCTGGGTGCATATCCCAATTGAAGATCATGTAATCTGACATTCCACGTTAGCTGCTGCGTAGCTTTGATTTTGAATGACCAGCTTATAATGGCGAGTGACGAAAGTTTCGAAGTCTACGACATGTTTACTTGTTTATTCCACTGCATATTTTTTCATAGCAATAAACAGCAGTTGTCCTCATTGCAGTATATTTTATGCGAGTTCCAGCAAAATGAAATAAAAAGAAACAGAACGACGCCGCCATATCTGTAGAAGTAAAGATGGCGGGACCGAAACATCATCTGACACCGCAGCAGCTGATAATACATCAAAGTCAATTAATGATACAAAATTATAATCTCTATATAAGACGACAACCACAACAACAATACAATGCGACGAGATGGTGAAAAGACAAATCATAGTTTTTGTTGTTGTTATTGTTTCGCACAGACAGCTTTATTGAGCGGTAACGGAGAGATGGAGGTATAGAATTGACATAAAATAGTAGGTTAACAAGTGCTAAGTAACACTCGAACTGCGGCTATATTCAGCCATTCAGGCTGTGATGATGGTGGTGGTGGCAGTTGGTGATTGTTATAGAAGAACAAAATGTGATGATGAGGTACAAAGAAGAACCAAAAACAGATACTCAGAATGACACCCATAAAGCGTAAGAATAAATCTTGTGGTCGATAGGTATGTATGTCGGCATCGTTCAGTTTCGTTTACTGTTGTTGATTTTAGATGACCGACATTTGGTTTGTTGTTGTCGTTTTTTGTTTTAGTTTCTATTTTCATTTGTTGTACGTATAATACCAGTCTTCAGAGATTTGCCGAATCCGCTATTATAGAACCCATTGCTAAATAGAGAAAAAATTATATTGTGATACTGTCACATATATTTTTGGTCCATGCCATGCACTGGCACAGCCGAAATCGATTTTGACGACGGTTAATAAACACCTGGCGTTCGAAAAGGTTTGTTCAGCTTGGATCCCGCACAATAATGTATGGGGCTTGCAGAAGGACAAGCCCCATACATTATGGGGCTTGTCCATCTGCTGAAATCATGAACCAAATTACGTGAACCCGTTTGTTTGGTATTGCAAATGGTTCACGTAGTTTGGTTCATTGAGTTTCCATTGGGTAGCAAATCTCCCTACCAAAAATTGTTGATATCGCTTCACTTTTGAGGTTAGCCCACATTATTTGAAATTTTGGGAGTTAGGGCATAATTAAGTATTTTGAATCCTCATTTCATAGCAAATATTTCTACAAAAAGTATAAATATTGGGTCACTTTTCAAGAGCCTGCAATTTATGAAGGTTCCGGACGATTACTGGTATTTAAAATGTCCACCTCTTGATCGTTTAGAGATACAATCAAATTGCCACAACTGATCAACTTTGTTTATCAACTTTTATACCCTCAGTCTTATTGCTAATGAGGGATATATACTTTGCTACCGATTTCATCTAGTTTAGAAAATAATTAAATTAGATGAAACCTAATTTAAGTTTGAAGATTCTTTCGGGTACTTTCCCCACAACATGTTCAAAAATGGGACACATTGATCTACTCCTTCTGGTAACTACCCCACAAAAGGGTCAACATTTTCAATATTTATAAATTTAATATCAGTCGAATGGAACGAAATATCCAATTTCAAACAGTTTTTGTATAACCTATTATCTCTACCAAGCCTAGATCAAGTCCGATGATGAGACCCATTAATACACTCCTTCAGGTACCTTCCCTACAAAATAGTCAAAATTGCGCAACAAATTAATTTTATAATATCATGCGAACAGACGATCCGATTTCGACTAAACTTTGTACAGCTTATTACTTTTACCAAGCGTAGATGGATCCCGGAGATCGGACCCATTGGTCCACTCCTTCTGGTACCACCCTCACAAAGGGTCACAATTTTCAATATATATCCCATCCCATGTTAGGCGAATGTAATATCAGATTTGAACCAAACTTTGCAAAATCTATTATCTTTACAAAGTGTAGATCAAGTTCTCAACTAACGATCAACATAAAACCTATTTGATAAAAAGCCTGTTTTACCTACATATAGTAAATGTTTGATAACAATACTGATATTATTCCTCCTGCTATCCAAATTATCATTATGGATAAAAGTGAATCAATTAAAAATTGTCACCTACATTTAAGCCCTAAAACACATGGATACTCTCGGACAGATGTTGTTTAACCTTTTGAATATGCCGCAGATTTACATATAATATACATATTAAAAAAACAGTGAGCGGAGCGTATAGTCGGACAGGGCCGACCATATGACACACACAACTTCCTAGAAAATCTTACTTTGTGTGGTTCTCTATTCTGAGTCTGACCAATATTTCGCGATATTTGCACCCTCGTGAATGACTAGAGGTCAACAAATATTACTAATATTCAGTACAGTCCTTCTAATTGTTTATCCAGATTCCCTTCCCCGTGGCTTGTGTTGTGATGTTCGGCTTTCAATTGTGGCCTATGGATCGACTCGAAAAAGAAAAACACACACACACACAAAATTAAGTTTTCGGTCCACTTCATCCCAAAATTATTATCTGATCATCACCGAAAATTATAGGCATGTCCTTGACCCTAACGGAAACCTCACGGATTATTTCAAAGCGATCAGCGGTATATTTTGCCCTCTAGTGTGGTAATGGGTTACTAAATAATATCTGAGTACATAAGCACCTGTAAATATTTAAGAGTAACTCCCACATCCGAGTACACACGACAATAAAATTGATATCAATTTAAAGGTCAACCACTCCTCTTGGGTATATTATCAACTTCTCGGGTCTATGCCCTTCAGGGGTAAATCTATACGCTATAGGATACAATTTTTTTTATTTTTCACACAAAAGTCAGGGTCCATTTGATCCGCTAAATATTGACCGATCTTTATCAAAACAGGCATGCTTATTCTTTGGCCCAATCCTCTTCTGCATGCAAAAATTCGCGGAGTTTGAGTCATAATTGCGGTCTCTGGAGCGACCAGAAAAACCGACAAAAATAAAGTTTTTGGTCCATTCATCCCCTAAATATTAACCGATCTTTTCCAAAACAATAGGGGTCTTCATTGGCTAGAACCCATCCTACATGCAAAATTTCATGAAGATTGGTCCATAACTGTGGCCTGTATCGTGTTTACAAATTATAATGGACAGACGGACGGACGGACACACATGTCTAGGTCGACTCAGCTAGTCGAGATATGACGATCGGTGGTGTTTTTGGTCCATTTCATCCTTTAAATATTAACCGATCTTTTCCAAAACAATATGTGTCTTCATTGGCCAGAACCCTTCCTACATGCAAAATTTCATGAAGATTGGTCAATAACTGTGGCCTGTATCGTGTTTACAAATTATAATGGACAGACGGACGGACGGAGACACATGTCTAGATCGACTCATCTAGTCGAGATATGACGATCGGTGGTGGGGACCAATATAAAGGTGGGTCTAGGACCAATATTTCGCGGCGTTACAAACTATTGGGGCTGCACAAAGCTATACTACCCTGACAATATAGTTGTGTAGGGCATAATAAAAAAATGGTTGACAATTTTGTTTGTGGCATTGTTTCTTTTGTTGTTGTTATTTTTTTGACAATTGTTGCTACGCCACTACAATGTTGATTGCAAAATAGAGATTTTTAGGTTTATCGCCATCGCCATCATCATCACCCTGACTATGTCAACTGTTTTTTGAACCCACTGATGCATTATTTGAGTGTGCAGTGGCATGCAAAAAATTTGCACAAATACTGTCTGTAGGCAATGATAGCTTTCACTTAACGCCTGCCCAACCACCCACACATAAAAAGTATGACAACCATATATGTACATACATATGTACTATTTTGTTTCGATGAATGTTTTTTGCTTATCACAAAAAACTAACGGCAAAACTATATCCACACGAACTGTCTGTCGGCTAGTTATCATGACGATGAGAATTTTCACAAGTTTGTTGTTTTTCATCTTCCTCAACATAATCTAGTTTAGGGTTTTGTTTGTTGTTGTTGTTGTCGTTTTGGTGTTAGTGTATCTGTGACGATATAGGAATTGCATGACCGACCAATCGTTTACTAGGTGAACTATTAATTAGTGGAAATTGTTGGAATGCAAAAAAAAATGTTCGCGTAAAGTTTTCAAAGTGATCTGGGTATGGAAAAACTGTACTTAAATACCAATGGAATGCATTTCAAATTTCGGATGCTGATAACTTCTTTTTACATTTGTGATTTTGTTTTAAACTTTTGAATACAAAATTCAGAACAATTGTTGTTATGCTAAAATTATAGCTTACGGGTATGTTCTGGAACTCACGGTGTGTTCTTTTCACTTCACACATACACTTCACCTCAGAAGCTACCTCCTGTTCTGCTTCTCACGTGAATTGAAATTTTGAACTGCGACAAAAATAAACGTCGACATGGTACTTTGCAGAAATAGTGTTGCCATACAATATAACTGTATTCGTTTTTAACATTGTTTCTGTATTTTTTAGTAATTTCGATAATTCTAACGACAATTTTATTATTATTTTTTAATATAATATCATTTAAGGGGATTTAAGGGGAACCTTTGGTAACCCTATCTTCTTCGGCCTTACTTCAAATCAGCTGTTTGTGTCAAGCAGGAAATTCAGTTGAAGAAAATTCAAGACAAACCTTAGTATCTATTTAGAATTTGTTTTAATGGTGTTTCATGTCCTTTTTGCGATTTTAAACAAAGTATACGCAATAATAACATATCAATCTATCATCATGTGCGTTTTTTATTTCAAAAAAGATTTTCTTTTATATGAAAAAACATGAATACACCCTACTCTCACTGTGGAAATGTTAGTGTAAAGAATACACCTCAAATGGGTGTAAAGTGTGTTACAGAACACCTCGGCGTGTGTTCGATACACTTCTGCCGTTGAAGTGAATGCCGGAACATGCCCGTTATTGTTTTTTTTTATATCGAACATTTTGACAATATTAAATTTTTTGTCGATGTCTTCCTCTTCCTTTCATACATCGAATACCTATTCCTACTTTAAAATAGCCTAAAATAATCACAATATTCTAAAACAATCTTATAGATTTATATTGTGTGTCTTGTTTATTTAATAATTTTGTTAACAATCGTGTCATATCCCTAAATTGATTGTCCAAAAAATTAAAAGAGTGAGGAGTATTTTTATTTATATTTGAGATGTTTTTTGTTTTGTTTTTGATAGAAGGCATCCAATAAATGTACCCTCTGTAGCTTAAAATAAAATTCCATTTGTTTGTTTTTTGTCGTTTTGTTGCCATTGGAATTTATTCAAAATGAATCTATTTTAAAGCACAATCAATTCGATGGCACTCATAAAAAAAAACAAACTCACCTCAGTAAGACTTAGATCGTACGGTACGACGTGCTCCATTTATTTGGAATTGTACTAAAAATAAATAAAAAAGACACGTGCAAATATTGAATTCTATATTTTGCACAATTATTGGAAACATATTTCGATACATGCCAAAGTGGCCTTTCTCAGAACAATATATTCATAGGAACTTACACCTCGAATATTAATTTGCATTATTTATTTAGCAATTAAATACGTTTTTTTCTTTTGAGTTGTAAGGGTATTTTATTGAGGATAGTTTGATTTTATCAATCAGTTTGTTTTTATGAATATGTAATAAAAACATTTTAAAATTTGTGCAGCGTTACTGCATTTCAAGAAAAAAAATGATTTCAATTTTCGTCAACTGAGAATCACAAACGAAAGTCTAATGGCTCTGTGGGAGAGTCTTGATTCACAAGTCGATTCAAAATAATTTATTATCCAAAATACTAAATGTGATAAAGAATACTAAAATTCGAAGAATTGAAGTTACAAAAGAATTTATTTCAAACCCATTAAAATCAAGAAATACCAATTTAAATTCCAAAAAGTCATTAGCAACTTTGAAACTCAGAAAATTATTTGTTGAAAAATTTTGAATCATTATTGAGACTTTTCGGCCGAGCCGAACTTTTTATACCCGTCCCCATGAGGTGGACATTCATAAAGGGTGGGCTTTGTCATGGTAAATTTTTGGTAGGAAGATTGACACCCAATGATACCGAAATTAGAACCAATTCGGTCAAAAACGTGATCGAATTGGCTGCGACTAATTAGCGTATCATTATGAAGTGAACCAATCGTGATGATTTTTGCTAGATAGATTTCACAGCCTATGAGAATTCAAAATATTTGTTAAGTCCGCACTATAGGGACTTGGGCGGTTGGCAGGTACAGATGCAGTGAGAGGCTCTCCTAGAAAATCCAGTGCACGATAGTACTCAGGAGCCAAAATAAAGATATGTAAATATAAAATAAAACACTGTAGTTTATTAAAAGTGTTCGAAGAAATAATGTCATCAAATTTATTTTTTAGTTTTTTTTTAAAAGAGATTTCAGAAACAAATATTGGGGTTATTCTTCTATTTTACCTAAATTACCTAAAATTTACATATATAAAAATAATAACTTTTTGTGTATAAGTATACACCTTGCGGATTATAGCAAGACCCTTCAGATAAATCTTGGGGTTCTATAAATAGGAATAAATCTTAAAATAAAACTATATTATATACATTTTAAATTGCATCTAAATCGCGTAATCCTTAAAATCATTTGATGCGCATGCGGTTTCTATAAAATACCAACAATTTTCTTCCAATCCATGCATATTTTGCGAAATTTCATTTGTCGGCTAAGATGTACCACACGTTGCAATGAAGTACCCAAAAACTTGTAAAACGCGAATAATTTCTGAAAACTCCATATGCCATTAATGCGCATCCAATTTCGGTGTGTACCCTAAAAAAATAAATCGATCTATACCTATTTTAATGCGGTCCATTATGAACCATGGATGACCCAGCTCACTCTATTTTTTAGATAAATTGGGTACATCTGTCTTTCGGCTGAAGTTTTTAAAGTTCTGTTTTCGCTAAAGTTCAAAATCCGCATCAGGCCATTTATTGAAAATTTCGTGTTTTGGAAGTCCAGTTTCCGCCGTTCTAGTATATTGCTTTTCACGAAGACGATTTTATATCATCCGAAAAGTAAAAAAACTTACTGATCGCGGGTACCCATATCATTCAGTTGACAGATCTAAAAATTTTGCCCGAAAAATTGTTTTTTTTTTTTTTTGAAATTGGATCGCTTAAAATTTTCAACTTTGGATGAGTATTACTCTGATGCTGTGCATACTATATACACAAAATATATATCAAATTACTCAGATATATATCAAATTACTAAGCTATATTAAAAGATTGGCAATTTTGCCCATATATGGTTTTAGAAAATAATTCGGAAGAATTCAATAATGAATTTATTGAAATACATTCATATAGGAGGGTTTAGTGAAAAGACGTTAAAAAAAAACGTTGAAATATTGAATTCTCGTCTTTGAGGACCCCACCTAAAATCTTATGAGCAATATTTTTGTATAATATTGCGAGGATGAAAAATAGCATCTTGTGATACTTGGTGACTGGTTGAATAAATTAAAAACGAAGTGGGCACACAAGATATCGAGTTAGAGGACGATATTTTCTACCTCCAAAATACAAGTATATCTCCAAACTTTGAATTTTTCTGGGGTTTACATAAACTCACCAAGGTCATTCATCCCCACAATGTTGCACAATGTAGTAAATCGAAGAGCACGAAGTAAAACACGAGTAATTTAGTTGTCTGTCAAAAACAAACTGACAATATAAATCGAAAATACACAACTCAGACTCGTATGAGGGCGGTATAACATTTTCTGTCAAGAAGTTGTTGCACACCAAAGACCCAAGATAGTCGAATTACAGCAACATCGATTGGAAAATGAGTCTATGATCACTGAAACTTTATATGTGCTCTATCCCAAAATATGGAACTATGGATTGACATTGTTCTGCAAATAGGTATTTTATCCTTTGAAATCTTCACCAACCAATAATGCAAAATTATAGGCTGTTCAGTTGGAGAATACTGCAAAAACTTTCAAAATACCAAAAATGGGGGTTGTACCAAATCGCGGGCCTCGTTTCAAAACAATATATCGTAAAATTATATCCCTTATATTCCGATCAAAAATATATATATTCCTTATGGGACCCTTAACGAATATTTCAAGGTGTTTCAAACGGGGGTATAATTAAATAGGCAGTAGCAGGGATTTTTAAAATTAAAAAAGTGTTTATAACGTTTACTATTTTGCAATCTATTTTATGGGTTTTACTAATATTATTTTTGTTTCTTTCATTTTCAGGTACGTCTTTTAAGAACAAGTCATTAATTGAGGGTAAGATTACAGCGTAAAACCCTAAAATGAATACTATGGCATTTTGGATCGATCAAGGAATGTCCAATTGAACAGATTTTCTTTCATACAGGACCTTAGCTCATGCCCATCATGGGATTGATCTTAAAAATAAGTGTGTTTTTATCTCCATAAATAACCTGCGGACATTTACTTTGAGATCCCGAATGTTTTCAAAATCTGTTTTAGGTAATCTAGTCCACTTTTGCGCTTCCAGACTGTTATCAAACATTTTGTTTGAGAACAAACACATGCATGTTCATAACTTCAAATTGAAGTAATACACTGTTTTCCAAAGGACTTTGAACCCTCTCTCTAATCCTTCTTTTACTTTATATATACATTGCTTTTGGCTGTTAAAATCTGCAGCTGTCCGTTTATATTTAACTTCGTTGCTAAAGTAAACCTTCATGTGCTGTCATTAAACATCATCATCACATAAGTTCAAAGACCTAACAAACTTTGGCAGAGTTGAGTTTTTGTTGTGCTTTCTCGTATTCCGAGTCAACTCATTAAGTAAATACATTTGTTTGCAATTTACTTTAGGATCCTTCATAGCCTGTTTTTGTATTTTTTTCTCAACGTTTTTTCCGTGTTTGTAATAGTCCAAAAACTCCCAGGGGCTATCATAGTCTGAAACTAAAACAGCGCGAGGGTTCACTGTGCAACACACACACGTACACATTCGCTAGAAATGTTAAATTGAGAAAAGTGTTTTTGTTGTTTTTTTGTTGCTATCCTCCACAGGATATGCACGTCGACAGGCATGGGGTTAAAAGTATATTCATGTCCGGGCATTGTAATGGACACTATTATGACAAACTGAACCAAAGTGTTAGTTCGCTGTTTGTCCTCGCAAATAAAATGTCCAGTGTGTTGTTATTCGCATCTCTGCACTCGCGTCCAGCACTACCTTTATGAAATATTGACATTGAAATGAATACTTGTTTATTTTTAGCTTGTTCTTGTTCAATATACTCTATCATTGCCATCAATTTTAATATTGATTCGTATTTGAATGGGTTTAATAATGGAAGCTTACATTCTGTGCGGTATTTATAGTTGTTCTTTTATATGTATAAGAGTTTAGTGTTTAATGTTGTAATGGAGGGAAAGGTGTATTAAGTGTATCATTATTTAAAAAATACTTATTATACCCTCAAATATTTATTATATCCCCAACACATCGAAATAGACCCCAGAGAACACATAAAGTACATTTATAAATATATTTTTGATTCTCAACTATATTGACTGAATTTTTTTTTTAAACTAGCATATGCCCGCTACTTTGTTAGCGAATGTGGGAACTATTTAACCATGTCTTAACATATTATGTTGTTTTCACAGAAAACTGAATATGTAGGAAGAGCTAATCAACATACAATCAAATATCGAACATAAATAAAATTTGAGTACCATTTAGTACCTTTGTTCTCTTATAGTACGTATCTCCAATACTACCTCCATATCTCAACACTACACGACAATTCTGGCCGTAGCTAAAATCTAGCTCTATATATTTATAACCTTTCGTGCTCTTTTGGTACTTATTTCCAAAAATAATTCCAAGTATCACAATTTGAGCTCTATTGGTCCACCCAAATCCAACTTTTACCAAATGTAGTATCATTTAGTACACATTAAGGTAATTTTTCATAAGTACCCACCTCAACAACCCAATAGAACTCATATTTCAAAATTTGAGGTTTCCAGCCAGATCGGTACCCCAAATCAAAATTGTACCAAATTTGATATCATTAAATAAGCAATATTTTCTAAAACTTCAGTAATTTGTATTTCCAGTTTCAGGATTCCACGTCCATCGGTTCACCTAAATCCAAATTGTATCATTTACCATTTAGTAAACATGAGTACAAATTTCAATTACTACCTAATGCATACGATCAAATACAAATAATATTTCCCAATTTCAGGATTTGAACCTTATCGATTCACCCCAAATTCAAAACGTATCAAAGAGAGTGTCATTTAGTATACATTTGTACACATTTTCAAAACTTCGTACATACCCCAATCCTACACCCCAACAGAAAATTTCAGGATTCCAGATCTTTTAGTTGACCTAGAATTCTAATTATACCAAATTTAGTACCATTTAGCATGCATAACTACGAAATTCTACAACTACCTACAAATTAGGGTGCATTTCTATTCGTAAATACATTCTATTCGTTTTGTGCACATTTTACGAATGAATTTATGGCGATAAAATCTTTACCAAACGAGCATTCACCAAAGAATGTTCGCACACACACACATAACAAACGAGTGAGAGCACACAACAACGATCGTTCGTTTCGTTTGGTGGTTGAAATTCTTTCTGACATTCTCTCAGGAATGAAAACAAACATTCACGAATTCTCGCGAATGCTCAAAACAACAATAACAAAAAAAAAAAACGTTCGTGAACTCAATAATTGTTGGACATATGTTTTGTTACTCCACACACTTTCTGCTACTCACACATCCATTTGTTGTGTGTGTTTACTTTTTTTATGATATTTGTGTTTGTGTTTGTTTTAAACAGTGCTCGCGAGCATTCGCGAACATTTGTTTTTTGGGTTTTTCAAAAGAATTTTCTTCAGCAACAAATGCTCGAGAACGAACGATTCGACGACGCTTGCAGCGAAATTTTATCGTTCGTAAATTTTTCGTACAATGCGAACAATCGCGGGAGATTGCAAATGCTTATTCATTCATTGTAACTTTATCATTCGCGATAAATTGGAAAGCATTCGAATTCTCCGTGTGAAAGAGTGTATTTTTATCATTCTCCGCACCTTGCTACATACCTCAATTTCACACTCCAACATTAAACTTAATTCCAAATTACAGAATTCCAAAAAATAAAGGTAACTTCCTCCAATGCCGATAGTTTGAGGAGTTTTGCAATGTTGCCCTACCATATTGGCTGTAATTTTATATTTTGGATTTTCATTGGTCCAAGTTTGGAGTAACCCTCTAATAATGACAATACCCATTATTCGGTATTTTGAGGATGTGGGGATGTGTAGTATTTTGGATTTTGTTATAGCGGTATACACAAGTCTCGTTATTTTAAGAATTTCATACATAGAATTGGGTGTAAGTACATTTTTCTGGTTCTCATTGCCAAATCATTCTTACTAAAATGTACTCATAACGGCCAATGATCAGGTATAAGGATTCCTCAAATTTTCGATATATTAAGAATTTCATATATGTTTTTCAACCAAGGTTTTATTTCAATCGAAAACTATTAATATAGGTAAATCTATAAGTATTTGTATTGCCTTTACGTAAGTCCTTCCTGTCGGTATTTTTTGGGCAAGATTTTCAAAATAATTGACTCTAATTTAATATTGTGACTCATTGGATGGCAAAACTTTCTGCCAAAAATTATTACTTTTGTTATAGCCCCCCAAAACAACGTTACCTCAATTCCCGTTATTTTGAAAATTTCGTCGAATTTGCTTGGGTCTTCCTTGGCCGTGGTGAGTAAAGAAAATCGATTTTAGATATTTTGAATGCTCACATCCTTTGTATGATCACTTTTTCAAATCGGAAAATTTGTGATTACTTTACAATCGGTACTAAAATGAACTAGTTCCAACTGTTCTAGTTCAGAGGTTCTTTTCTGTGAATCATTCAATTGAACTAGTTAGATCGTGAACTAATCCACTCTTTATACCAAACGTGACCGTATATAGCGTTGCCATGCAATGCATTGGGGCTATATGGTATAATTTAGTTGCAATTATATTTCAGTTTCGTATTTATCTTCTTCTTCTTCTCTTGTGTACATGCATCTAAAATTTCCCCACTTATGCAAATGCATATCGTCGCCAATTCACTTCGTTTTAGATCTGCTGTCAATACATGTTGATGACGTTAATGAAGATGCTGATGATTTGATAAAGACGTTTGTTGTTGTTGTTGTATGGCAATGCTGCTGACGTTGATTAAGTTCTACTTATGCTTAGATTTGCAAAACAATTTTCTATCAAATAGATGGACCGACAAACACACACATCAGGCATATTGCGAATATTACGGATAAGATTCTTTGGCTCTCCTTGCATTCGGAAAACAAATCAAAAGAATGAAAAAAGAAGAAGAAGAAAAAAGCGAAATATAGTCAAGAAATCTCATGGACAGCCATCATACCGTAGACGTGTGACTGAATGAATGAATGACGGACTGACAACAAATGTTTGCAAAACGGCATTTTGCTGTGATCTCTCCCTGTCTTGCCGGAATGCCTCCCCTGCCTGCCCGATTGCCGGATTGTTGTTCGGTTAATTTAGTCCAATACACTTTTTATTACTTCAATTTGTTGCCGAGATGATGTTGATGCTGGGAAAACGAAATTAAATGAAGATTTCTCAATGCATTCAAACGAACGAACAAACAAGCGAGGAATGTTCGTCGTACGTACTTACGTCAGGACCGACCGATATATGGGTGCCTTACTTCGTTCGTTTACGTTCTGCTGCTTGTGGACAAATAAAAATGTATCTTCAAATGATGGAATTGCATTTTTATTTGGTATGTAATGAACCCAAACCGAAATGCAGACCGACCGACC
This sequence comes from Musca vetustissima, assembly GCF_032173495.1. NCBI lineage: Eukaryota > Metazoa > Arthropoda > Insecta > Diptera > Muscidae > Musca > Musca vetustissima. Next base: position 19,876 of record NW_026881579.1, on the reverse strand, counting down.
GACCGACAAACAAACAAACTGAGCAACTAATAAATGTTACATGCCGCCACATAGAGGAGAAACTAAATTTTGTCGTTTATCATCATAGAGTGGCATTGCGTTTATCCATCTCTCAGGGGTCCGTCGTTTCGTTTAGTGTGGCCATTTGGTCATCACATAACATTTACTATGCAAATTGAAAATGAAAAAAAAAAATTGAAAAAAAAATGAAACAATTGATACCAATGATAGTTGAATGGTCGTTGGATGGATGGATGACCGACTTGCAAGACATCGTCTTCATCATTCATAGTCCAATATTATAAATTCGTTTTCAATCGAATTGCATCGAATTGTTGAATGCAATGAAAATTTAATTAAATAAATACATCCGATTGCTGCATAGCAATAAACCGATAATAATGTTTACCGATCGTAAGTCAGAGGGAAAGAGGGGGGTAATGGAGGAGCGGTCATATAGTTGGTAGGTGAATGCACCATATTAATTGAAATGTAAAATTTACAATTTGTTCGAAACGTTGACATTCGATTGCAATAAAAGCAACTCGGTTAAATGATTCCATTTTTCATTAGGGTGCAAACAAATTGCAGACTAGGGCGCTACAATAATGTTTTTCAACTAACAATTGAACTAGATAGTATGTACGATTCATTGAAAGGAGCCAGTGAACTAGGTCAAATTATATAGTTCAGTCTTAGACATCGGAAATCGATAAAATTCCATTTGTTATTATTATAAAGCTACAAAACGTAGTAGCAATTTTTCGCACAACAAGAAGTCTTAAATCTTAAAAGTATTTTTTTGAGATTTCTGTTTTGGAAAGAAGAAAAACTCAGCGTGGACCAAGTCCGGTGAAAATGGAGAATGAGGAATGATAACAATTAAGCTCGTTTCTGGCGAATTAGGGCGAACGGCGCATAACTTCACGGTAGTATTCCTTATTGACCGTACGACCTTGTATGAAGAATTCATGATGCGCCACGCCGTTGCAGTCGAAGTAAACAGTGAACAAAACCTTTATATTTGACCGAATTTAACGTCGGCCCTCCTTATACCTGTTCTAACATAATTGAATTTGTTTCTGCTTTTTCGGTGTTTTTGGGATTTCAGACAACGCAATTGGCTGAAAATATTCTTATGAAAAATTATCAGCATCGATCCACATTTATAGTCCCCTTCTATACATATTTTTTATTTTTAATGTTGAGAATGTTTTTTTTATTAATATCGAGTGTCAAATCTTTCTATCAAAATTTTTATACTTTTTAAAGGGTTTATTCGAATTTTCCAAGCGAAGGAAATATATGGCCTTTCCGTCCCATTTTTATACCATACACAACTATGTGGTGAGAGAAATATAGCTTTGTGTGCCCCCAACAGTTTGTTACGCTGCGAAATATTGGTCCCAGAACTTTTAGTATACCGATTGCCATATTTCGACTAGCTGAGTCGATCTAGACTTGTGTGTCCGTTCGTCTGGACATTATAGTTTGTAAACACGATACAGGCCACAGTTATGGACCAATCGACGCGAAAGTTTGCAATTAGGACGGGTTATGTCCAAAAAGAAGACCTCTATTGTTTTGGTAATGATTGTTTAATATCTAGGACTAAAATATACCAAACACTTTATTATTGACTGTTTTCCCGGTCGCTCTAGGGGACACAAAGATGACTCGAAATTTTGCACAGAGAAAAGGGTTTGACCTTGGAACAAGCATGACTATTTTGTATAAGATGGGTCAATATTTAGCAGGTCAAATGGATCCACACGTTTGCGTGAAATTATGAAATTGTTTTTCTATGGCGTATGTATTCACTCCTGAAAGACATAGACCTGAGATGTTGATAGTATATCCAAAAGGAGTAGTTGACCTTTGAATTGATATCCAATTATATTTCTGTATGTGCTCGGATGTGGGAGTTATGGGTACATATTAAGTTGGGGAAAACGAAATCCATTATTTTTATTTGAACTATATGGCTTTTTTTAACATGCTTCGGAATGTCCGATTTGGGCCAAATATGCACCGTTTTGTTGTATGATTTGTTGCCATTTTAAAGGTAACTTCATAATGCCTTTCTCATAGAAGTCCTGCTCTCTATTTCAAAAAAAAAATCTAGTAGTCAATTTTCGCAATCCTCCCTAGGTACCAATTTTTGTTATCATGAACAAATTTTGCAATGCAAGAAAAATATGGCAATCGCTTGGTGCCAAGTCCGGACTGTATGGCGGATGCATTAAAACTTCCCAACCAAGCTCCCGAAGTTTCTGGCGAGTCACTGTAGATGTGTGTGCCCTAGCGTTGTCCTGGTGGAACACGACAACTCTCCTGTTGGTCAATTCTGGCCGTTTCTGGCCAGAAGTAGTTGACCTTTGAATTGATATCCAATTATATTTCTGTATGTGCTCGGATGTGGGAGTTATGGGTACATATTAAGTTGGGGAAAACGAAATCCATTATTTTTATTTGAACTATATGGCTTTTTTTAACATGCTTCGGAATGTCCGATTTGGGCCAAATATGCACCGTTTTGTTGTATGATTTGTTGCCATTTTAAAGGTAACTTCATAATGCCTTTCTCATAGAAGTCCTGCTCTCTATTTCAAAAAAAAAAAATCTAGTAGTCAATTTTCGCAATCCTCCCTAGGTACCAATTTTTGTTATCATGAACAAATTTTGCAATGCAAGAAAAATATGGCAATCGCTTGGTGCCAAGTCCGGACTGTATGGCGGATGCATTAAAACTTCCCAACCAAGCTCCCGAAGTTTCTGGCGATTCACTGTAGATGTGTGTGCCCTAGCGTTGTCCTGGTGGAACACGACAACTCTCCTGTTGGTCAATTCTGGCCGTTTCTGGCCAGAAGTAGTTGACCTTTGAATTGATATCCAATTATATTTCTGTATGTGCTCGGATGTGGGAGTTATGGGTACATATTAAGTTGGGGAAAACGAAATCCATTATTTTTATTTGAACTATATGGCTTTTTTTAACATGCTTCGGAATGTCCGATTTGGGCCAAATATGCACCGTTTTGTTGTATGATTTGTTGCCATTTTAAAGGTAACTTCATAATGCCTTTCTCATAGAAGTCCTGCTCTCTATTTCAAAAAAAAAATCTAGTAGTCAATTTTCGCAATCCTCCCTAGGTACCAATTTTTGTTATCATGAACAAATTTTGCAATGCAAGAAAAATATGGCAATCGCTTGGTGCCAAGTCCGGACTGTATGGCGGATGCATTAAAACTTCCCAACCAAGCTCCCGAAGTTTCTGGCGAGTCACTGTAGATGTGTGTGCCCTAGCGTTGTCCTGGTGGAACACGACAACTCTCCTGTTGGTCAATTCTGGCCGTTTCTGGCCAATTGCTATCTTCGTATGTGATCCACTCATCTCCATTCACCATCCGTTTAAGAAATGGGTCTATCTTATTCCGTTTGGCCAAGGCTTCGCAGATGGAGATTCGATCCAACCTATTTTTTAATACAGCTTTGTGTAAATGGTTTAAGGGGACCCTTCCCCATTCTCGGTGTTATTATTTTTTGGATTCAATTCGAATCTAAACTAATTAAAGAATGTCCTATATCAAGAAATTTCAAGTGAAACTCTCAAGAACTATTGAAGATATAGCCGATTTATTGTGTCAGCATCAAGTGACGGCTGAAAGGCTTCTTAAACTTTAAACGCGTTTTCTCCAAACATTGGTTTTACGAATAGCGATCACGATAACTCAAAAACTAATAACCCAATCGATTCCAATTTTTTACACGCTTCTCTGTGAGTGTGTAGCTTTCGTATGAACCATATTTTTTAACTTAGTTTTGGTAAAAAATCGGCGATTTTCCAAAAATATTTTTTCAAAGGTCCGCCATTTTGTTAATTTTAGAGCGAAGTCAATAATCCTAGTTCATACGAGAGCCAGACATGTACTCTTTTTAACACCGTTGGAATTTTCGGATTCCGATGTTCCAGTGATTAGTTATCATACAAAAAACAACAACAAAACAATAACAAAAAAATGTTTGTAAATTATTTTTCCTCTCTTTTAAATTTTCAAATATATATGTGCCATGTTACAAACCTTTCCCTTAAAACAGTTTTATGGCCGATTTTTAGCTACTGGGCCATGTTACGACTGCTAACATACCGGTAAACTTCGACCATTTCTCCGGATTTTTTTCCCCAACCTAATCTACCCAATCTAATCTACTTATCTATCAGATCAGTTTTACATAATACACGGTTCGGGTTAATCGGCATATGGCTATCGCTTTATCTCGATTTCATTCGAAATTACCCTTGTCTCTAAAGGACAATTATTGTCACCTTATCCCAACCTTTAAACAATATTTTTGCAGAACACTATATTCCTAATATATTATTCCGATGCTGTCTAATTTTATATTATTCGTCATTATAAGATCTTAGCTCGATTTTTTGCTACCAAAAATGTAACATAGGTCCATATTTTTGTACAGTATCAAACTATCCGTTTCCATCAAATTGGAATCTTCCACGACAATTTCCGAGGCTTTTGCAAAATAAAAATCATTTGCACATTTTCGCCAAAAATATCCCCCACTGTTTCAAATCCTTGTCAAGTGGTTACCAACTTTAAAGGACTTTAGAAAGGACTTATCTAAAGAAAAAGTCATTGCTCATTTTGATTATTTATTTTCTAAGAGATTATTTTAGTTGTAAATAACAAGAGAATGTAACTATTCCGATGTGAGAAGAAAGTTGGTGGAGGGGGGAGGGGGGGGTTTACCTGGTTTACGTTACAACCTTTTACTTTATGGTGGTGGTGGTGAAAACAAATCGCAAAGCAATAACGACAACAAACGTTTCGAATGTGACACGATGAAACAAGGAGAAATTTCACAAAGGTAGAAAAATGAGGATACCAACAAAGAAATGAAATTAAATCTTATAAGAACGAAAGACGACAAATAACGAGTATTTTCTTTAATTCTTTCTCTGCAATGCTGTTTTTTTTTGAGGTGATTTAACGTCGTCTTCGAGATATCGCAGTAGCCATTCACTGCGATGGTGGAATGTGGCGAGAGATATATCGCGATATATTCGAGCAATAATGTTGTTCAGTGAAAATGTTATTTAGTATAGCAGCGTTTTGTATAGAGAAGACCATCATGTGTATGGAGCTACCATGTATTTGTCGAGCGTACATAAAGAAGCATTGCATTATAGTTAGCTGACGCGCGTCGTCAAGCGGCGTTGTGCTTGTGCTGCATTGTGAAAACAAAAACTTCAATTGAGGTCACATGCAATGCTGCTGCTGTTGATGATGATGGTGATGGCAATGTAAGGCAATTGCACTCTCATGTATGTAGGTATGTATCGGTGATATATGTATGTGAGAGTATGTGTGTGTGGGTATGACTTTGTTGTTTGTGTCATTGCGATTTTGCTGTCACTGCACTCTATGGCGGGCAATCAATACGGGCAACAACAACAACGATGATACCAATTAATTTGTTGTTGGTTGTATGTAAAGTGTGGCCGTCTTTATTTTTTTCTTTCAAAATTGGGCGAATTTCGAATGTTTGTAAAAAATTAACTATTCATGATAATTGTTTGCGAGGTCTGATCAAAAATTTTTAAATTTTCCAGAAATAATTTATTTATTAATCAATTTTTAATGTAATCCCACTCATATATAACACACTTATGCCGGCGTTTGAAACTCTTCTGCAATTAACTTTTTTGTATTGACTACCGCTCTCGTTTCAAAATTTCGTGTATCTTCTGAATTTCTTATCATCGGTGCCTTCAGTTTTGAAAGTAGAGAAAAGTCAGCGGGGGCCAGTTCGGTGAATGTGACCAAAAACTCACGTGCAAGCATCGAAATGTGTAAAGAGGTGTATCATGGAGCAAACTCCATGATTGAGTTTTCCTCTGCGTATCTGACGAATTGCTTCAGGTACACGGCGCATAACATCGAGCCAATATAAGCTTTCATAGTTGACCGAAATTGACGTGCAGGACGAGCATCGTCATGGACATCTTCTCGGCCTTCCTTAAACCCTTTATAGCACAATTGAATTTGCTTTCTGCTCCTCCCCTCACACGCCACAGTCCAAACTTCAAATGTCCTTTTTACAACATTTTCCTTCGGACCAAATCCGTTTCACAAAATTTGGAGTCGACTTACAAATGTTTGTCCGTCCATGTTGCGCCAGATAACGCTTGAAGTGAGTAATCGATTTCGTCTAAACATAGCGCATTGTAACATTTCTTCCAAACTTAAAGTTTGAAGATTCCCATCGGTCCACCTCTTCTGGTACCTGCTCCAAAAATGGTTAACAGTTATAATATATGGCGAATAGAGCATCCGATTTAAACCAAACTTTGTATAATCTAAACCAAACCAAACATGTATAATATTTGAAGATGGGGCTTATCGGTCCTCTCCTTCTAGTACCTCCTCCACAAAGGATAAAAAATGCGAAAATTTGTAGAACTCAAAGGATGCGAATGGAACATGCAAACTGTGCACAGTACACTATTATCAACAAGCACATATGAAGTCCTAAGATGGGACTCATCGTTCCACTCCCACTGATACCTCCCCCACAAAGTGTCAAAAATTTGAACAAATTCAATATCCAGCAAGTGGAATGTCCGATTTGATCAAAACGTTACAAATCGTAATACTTTTACCAAACCTAGATCATGTCCGAAGGCGAGAAACATCGTTTCACTACTTCTGCAGGAGTGGACCAACAAAGGTTCAACATTTTAAAAACTTTACAGTTTATTTGAGGCGAATGGAGTCCCGATATGATCTATTGATTGCACTTTAATTTTTTTCCAAACCTACATTCCGGGACCAAAGGGCTGGCAACTACGTTTTTGAAGGGTTCATACGACTAGTGGCGGCTGTCACTAGTCGTTGGCACATGTAAACAAACTATACACTATGTGACAACAATGACCGGCCAACCATATTAAAAGCGCTAAGCGAAAGCAACACCCCACTCGTCATACATCGATCGGTGTTAGCTATTGCAGTAGTACTCTACAACAACTTATGGATGGCAATACAAGGCAGAAAAATGCGTTCAAAAGCAAACGGCCATGATAACGACAAAAAGAAAAATAAAATGAAAGAAGAAAAATGTGGACAATTTTGTTTTTGTTTCACCAACGACGATGGCAAACATTGGGCGCCATTCAGTCACCCAACCAGCTAGCTAGCCTTTCTACAATTCAGTGATTTTTTATTTTTGTTTTCTCCTTGCATTACAATGTGAATAACACAAGACTACAGCCGTGCACCACCACCATCACGACGACCAGAATTAATGAACGCATTTCAGACAAAAAATCGAATTGGCCTGAAAATGAAATGTTTTGGTCGTTGTCGTTGTCTTTGTCGAGAGGGAAATGGACTTTGAGGCTAGGTTTGCTATCTGTTTTTTTTCGTATGCATTTTTTGACAAAAATTAAATTGGATTGCCTGCCAAATAGTCAGCCAGTGCATGTTGTTACTTTTGTTGTTGTTGCAATGAAAAGTCAGGAAAAATATGCCTAATTTATTTCACCTCCCCTCCGTCATAGTAAAACCAATTAAGGTCTGCCAAGTCCAATGAACTTTTGCTAGAAACCTTCACACATGAGTATGGCAGTGTTGGTTTATCGTAGCGAGTTGATACGAAATGAATATAAAAATACTAGTTTTGAAATAAGTGTTTGTTTTCTCAAAAAATATATTCTGAATAATTGAATATAAAATAGACATTTAAAGGACTTCTGTGCGAGAAAACCTTCTACCTGTCAAGAGAAATCCTTAACTGGTTCCTATACCCAGAAATTGGTCTTTTATGAAAAAGAAACCCTCGGATCGACTTTTATATGGAGAAAACCTTCAATAGGACTTCTATAAAAAGAAGATCTCCAAGAGATTTTTAAAAAAGTAAACTTTTAACATGTGTTCTGTAAAGAGAAGGATTTGTGCAATAAGGAATTCAAGTGACCAGAACATCAATTTGCTGAAGAAAGCGTATTCAATACATAGAAGATCTTTTATGCAGCTCTACAGGTCTTCTATTCGTATTTTTAAGGCATAATGTTTTTTCTTGTATGCAGACAGGATATTTTCAGAGCATAAAACCACCTTCAACTGGTGTCTATTCAAAAAACCTTCAAAATCTTCATAGAAAACAAGTAGCAAAGTGTCAGTTCGTTGTTGGTGAAAGATTATTCCCTCAGTCTATGTTTGTGGAGGTCTACGGAATAATACACAGGTTGTATAAAATGTATATGTTCTTACCAAAGAGGCTTCGGCTTTAACGTTGAACAAATCGGTTATACAATCCGCTTCATATTTAGGTTTTTAAAATATTAACCCTTTGTGGAGGAGGAACCAGAAGCAGAAGGCCGACGGGACCCATAGTCTTGGTAAAGGTAATAGATTGTGCAAAGTTTGCCTCAAATCTGACACAATTTTCAATTTATAAATACTTCAAATGTTTACCATTTGTGGGTGATGTACCAGAAGGAGTTACTGATAGGTCTCATCTTCGGAATTGATCTCTGCCGGAGCTCTATTTTAATTCCGATTAGGACACCTTCCAAACATCGTTTTGAATACTTCAACAGATTCCTCTGTCAATGAAAAATCGTTGACTACGCATTTATCTTGACGTCTTAATAAGATATAGGTTGCCAAATCAGGGCTGTACGGCCATTCCATTACATCCACATTTTGACCGGGCAAAAAGGCGGAGATTTGAAAAAGTTCTTGGTGAAAGGAAAATTTCGCCATTATCCAAAGAAAACAGATCCAGGAAAAAATCGGATTTCTAAATTTTTGAACCGGATATTCAGCTAATAAAACCAGTTTTAATGTCTTATGTGTATATCAGTAGAAAGCTAAATTTATTGAATATTATTATATACTAGCATATACCCGCTACTTCGTTAGCGAATGTGGGATGTATTTAAAACCACCCTATATCGATCATTATTGAAATTTTAGAACCATTTAGTACCATAGTATGTTCTCAAATATATCTCTGTATCTCAACCCTACACACCCATTCCGACCGCAACAGAAATCTACATCTATACTAAATTTGGTGTAATTTTTTACCATTTGTACTCTTGTTATACTTATTTTGAAAAAAAAATCACCCAAATCCAAATTGAGTATCAGTTAGTCCACATCAATATAAATTTCCATAACTACCTACTTTAGCAATCATAAGTACGAATTTCCAACACTTCCCACATACCACAATCTTAATTCCAAATTTCAGGATTCTATCGGTTCACTTAAATCCAATTTGTATCACATTTAGTACCACTTAGAACACATAAGTAAAAATTTTCATTACTACCTACATCATGCAATCAAATTGAAATCATGAATTAGATAAAATTAATTATAATCCAAATAGTATCAAATTTAGTACACAATAGTACGAATTTCCAAAACTTCCTACTTAACCCAAACATACACTCCCACAGTGATCCTAAATCCAAGTTTCAGGATTCCAACTCTATTGGTTCACCCACAATTCAAATTGTAGCAAATTTAGTACATAGTTGTACCAATGTCCAAAACTTCCTACATACCTCAATCCTACACCCGCACAGTCATCCTAAATTCAAGTTTCAGGATTCTAACTCTATTGGTTCACCCACAATTCAAATTGTACCAAATTTAGTACATAGTTGTACCAATGTCCAAAACTTCTTACACCACCACAGTCATCCTAAATCCAAGTTTCAGGATTCCAACTTTATCGGTTGACCTACAATTCAAATTGTACCAAAGTTAGTATACAGTAGTACCACTTTCCAAAACTTCCTACCTACCTCAATCCTACATCCCTACAGTGATCGTAAATACAAGTTTTAGGATTCCAACTCTATAGGTTCACTCACAATTCAAATTGTACCAAATTTAGTACACAATAGATCGAATTTCCAAAACCTTCTTCTTACCCCAAACCTACACCTCTACAGTGATACTAAATCCAAGATTCAGGATTCCAACTCTAACGCTTCACCCATTGTTTAAATTGTACCAAATTTAGTACACAGTAGTACGATTTTCCAAAACCTCCTTCTTAGCCCAAACCAACACCCCCACAGTGTTCCTAAATCCAAGTTTCAGGATTCCAACTTTATCGGTCGACCCACAATTCAAATTGTACCAAATTTAGTACACAGTATTACGAATTTCCAAAACTTCCTACTTAACCCAAACCTTCACCCCCAGAGTGATACTAAATCCATGTTTCAGGATTCCAACTCTATCTGTTCGCCCACAATTTAAATTGTACAAAATTTAGTACACAGTAGTACGAATTTCTAAAACATTCTACACACCCCAATCATACCCCCACACTGATCCTGAAACCAAGTTTCAGGATTCCACCTCTATCGATTCACCCACAATTCAAATTGTACTAAATTTAATACATAGTAATTCCAATTTCCAAAACTTCCTACATACCCTAATTCTACACCTTCAAGGTGATCCTAAATCAAAATTTCAGGATTCCAACTCTATCGGTTCACCCACAATTCAAATTGTACCAAATTTAGTACACATTCGTACCAATTTCCAAATCTACCTACATACTCCAATCCTACACCTCCACAGTGATCCTGAATCAAAATTCAGAATTCAAACTTTATCGCTTCACCCATAATTTAAATTGTACCAAATTTAGTACACATTAGTACAAATTTCTAAAACTTCCTACATATTTCAATCTTACACCTCAACAGTGATCCTGACTCCAAATTTCATGATTCTAGCTCTATTGGTTCACCTAAAATTCAAATTGTACCAAATTTAGTACCATTTAGTACCCATAAGTATTATTTTCTTAAACTGAATCCTGACCCTAATCCTACATCCCTACAGTGATCCTGACTCCAAATTTTATTGGTTCACCCAAATCCAAATTGTACCAATTATAGTACGATTTAGTACTTTTCGTACTCATAAGTAACAAATTTCCAAAACTACGTACATACCCCAATCCTATACTCCGACGGTAATGTTAATATCAATTTTCAGGATTCTAGCTCCATTTGTACCTCCAAATCAAATTTGTACCAAATATAGTACCATATAGTACTTTTCGTACACATGAGTACACGGTTTCAAAACCATCTCCTTATATCGACCCTACTTCCCAACCCTAATTCGCATTCCAAATTTCAAGTTTTTAGCTCTATCCGTTCTCATGCTACAGAATTGTACCAAATTTAGTACATTTTCGTACATTTCGAATAGTAGTAGTTTGAATTTCCAAAAACCCTTTGGTACATCTATCCTACACTCCATCAGTGACCCTCAATCCAAATTTCAGAGTTCTAGCTCTACTGGTTCGCCAAATACAAATAATATCATATTTAGTACTTTTTAGTACTTTTCGTACCCTTCTAGTACGAATTTCCAAAAACCCAGCCTTATCTGTCACATTTGGGCCAAGAGTGACCTTCACCCAAAATTTCAAGATTCTAGCTTCAGCCGTTTCGTCTGGGCGTTGATGAATCGTTAAATCAGTCAGTCAGTCAATCACTTTACTCTTTTATTAGTATAGATATCTGAAAATTCGATATAAAAATTTAGAAACCCGGTTCTTTTTCCCTCTATTTTTTTGTGCTGTTTAGCATAATTTTATGTATTTTTAGAAAATAATTAGGACGAATCGGACAGTTCTTCATAATAAGGAATGTATACTGAATTTATTGAAATACATATAAGGGTTTGGTGACAAGGAACGGGTAAAATTGAGAATAGATCAATAAAACGTTAAAAAGTCGATTTCTCGTCTTTGAAGACCCCACCTAAAATCTTATAAGCAACATTTTTGTAGAATATTGCGAGGATGAAAAATCGCATCTTGTGATAATTGGAGTCCCATTCTTTAGATTTTATTGCAGAAATGTAATCCCAAAAATACATACAATAGCTACAAATGAAGATATCAAGCTATCTCTTCACAGCAACAAAATGATCACGCCATATCTCCGAACGTTGACATATGGTGAATTTTTTCTTCTGGGGTTTTCATTCATTCTCAATAGGAATTGTCCATCGTCCAAAATATTGTCGCACAGTGTTATCGCAGACGTAAAACTTTATAAAAATCTGTCCACACTATAATCCTGTCGCCCACTGTGGCGTCCATTGGGCGTCTTTGAATAACCCAAACAAATGTTCCACGGTAGTATTGAACCCCATTGCAATTGTTTCGTATGAATTAATCAATAATAAAATGCATTACATTTCATTTCATATTGAATTTCTCCCAATATCTCCAAGCGGTCATAAACTATTTCTGCTCATCGCAACACTTCCGTTTTGCAAATAAACAAAACATGGATACAATTTCAATTGTATTTCTTTTTTCAGTTTTTTTTCTGTTTTTGGTTCATTCATTTGTTGCCAGTATTTTGAGCTTTTATTTCCTTCCATTGCGGCCTCACCAATAGCTGCTGTTGCTGCTAATCAGTTGTAATGATGATTGTTGCATTTACGTACAGACGTTTTTGTTGTTGGTGTTGTTGTTGCCTTTGAGATCTGTACAATGATAATAATAATGCTATGATTAAACTCTGGGGTCTACACCAGACGCGCCTATGCTACTACTACTACTAAGTGTGGTGTGGTCCGTGATGGGTGTAATCTCCGGGTGCGGGCTTAACTTCGTTTAATGGCTGTCTAAGTGACTAACTGAATTGCAGTAGTTGTTGTTTTTTGTCTATTGCTCTTGCTGTTGTTGTATGTGCGTAACGACGTAGTGATTCAAACACAATGCAATTGCATTACTCTGGTCTGAAGTTGTGCAGCAGTTGTGTTAGCCAGCCAGTCAGTCAGCTCATATGCCTTGGGGGGGCTATGAAATATGAATCATAAAAGGAAGGATGTGAGGGGAGCGAGTTTGGAGATACTTTGGATCAAATTGCAGGCCACATGTATTTTACAGGCATTAGCAGTTGCGTTGCGTTGCATTCATTTTGTTGTTGTTTGTGGTGGATTGTGTGACTGTGGATGCTGTTGTTGGTAGTGTTGTTGATGTTTTCATTTTCAAGTTGCAACAGTTGCAGCGTAAAATGTTAATGCACTCCACAACTCACTGCCATTAAAAAATATGTACTGTAAAAAAAACAAATTAAAAAGTGTTTGCAAACAAGAGAAACAACAATATAAATAAAAAATACGATATTTTTTTATAAAACAAGATACTAACAAGTCATCATTATGTTGTTATTATTGTACTGATTTAATGGTGGTTCTTCCTTTTATTTAAAATTTAACTTAATATTTGTATGCCATTTGCACATTTTATATTTTATTTACGATTTCGTTGTATTGTTTTATTTACAATAATAAAAACTCTTTGTCAGTCTTTTTTTTGGGTTCATATCTGGACTCCTGAAATACTTGATAGCACTGTGCGACAAATTTAATATATATATAACCAAATTTTAAAGTATATAACCAAATTTAAGATATTTTTTTACAAATAAATATCGTGTTTATAAAAATCTTTTCTTTTATAACTAATAGTGAAATTCAATGTAGAATAATTTTGTCTTTGACAAAATACTCCTAAGATGCAGTCTTATTGAAGTTTTTGACACATTTCTTACTAAAGTAAACCAAGAATTTGTTGCCAATATTGTTAATTTTATACCGTACATTTCTAAAAAAGTATTGAATTTAAATCTATGGTTTGTTTTGAAACTCATAGAGAAATTTGACGAAGAATATTTAATTCTTTGACACTATGCACGATTGAAATTTCATGTTACTTTCATGCAATTTGTTGAAAAGAGTACCCGGAAATTTCTATGAAAAAATTCCTAATATTTTTTGATTTTTTTGTTGTCCTAAAGTGACGTCTATATATTCTGAATGTAGGGGAGACTGGGGCACATTCGGCATCGGGGCACCTTCGGCAATTGCGTTTTCGATATGAAGCTCTCACCGCACATCACTAGTTTCGATACATAGGTATCGAATATCGAAATGAATAACTGACACAAAGTTTGAAATTTCTAGCTAATTAGATACATAGGTTTTTGTATGTTTATTCCATTTTTTTATTCAATTCCATTTCGTAAGTATTTCGTGTATAAAACTTTTTAAATTTTTAAGACAATATTATTAAAAAGTGGTTAAGTACTATGTGTATTATTATAAAAATATAAAAAAATATATTGTTATTACAAAACAGATCGAAAAAAAATGAAAAAAATTATAAAAAGTACATTCGGGGTACATTCGGCATTTTAAAGTGGGGCACATTCGGCCATATACAGATTGTGTAATATTATTTCCGTAAAATGTTTTTGAGTTTTTCTTTAAAACTAATCCTTTAATATGGCTCGAAATTGGATGTATAAGATCAAACGTGCTTGTATTAACGAAAATGCGATAGAAAACCTCTATTTCTGATGGTGTGTGCGACCTTGAGATTTCAACGTCCGCCGCTAGAAAATAAAGCCCTATAATTCAAATATTGTGTGGCGTATTAAAACCAAATAGAGCTTTTAGAGGGTCAGAATTTCTACCAGACTGATAGCGATGACAATTACCCGGCTATGACTATGGTGCCGAATGTGCCCCATCAAATGCCGAAGCTACCCCGGGTTGGGGCACATTCGGCGAATTTGACTTTTTTTACAAAACTGTAAAATTTTTTAACTAATACTATTTTTTTTATATATTTTTGGTACAATTTTTTATAATTAAGTGTCAGAGGACAATAATCAACCATAAAGTTGTTATATATGTTGAATAAGTACTGAGATATAGAGCTCTAAAAAAAAAGTGCCGAAGGTGCCCCAGTCTCCCCTATACCAATTTCTCTTGTTCAGTGACTTATACTAAGATTTAATGGAGAATATTTTTGTCCTTTATACCATCCTTCTAGAACGACATCTAGTGGGAAAAATTGGTACAAACTCGGAATAAGATAGGTTTTAATTCTAAAATGAGTTTTCATATCTTAAAGATTTTTGACGTTTAGGCTGATTTTTGAGTATTGGTTTATTCTGAGACTTATAGTAAAACTTTATGGCGAACATTTTTGTAGAATATTCTGAACTGATATAACCCCAAAAATCGGGCATCGAAAGGACCCCATCAGAGAGTCGACACAGGGTTAACGTATTAGACAAAAATATTCCTCACATTTATATCAGAAATATTTCTAAAGACAATATATACATAAAATTCAAAGATTTCGAGAAATCTTAATCCGAATATATTCAATGTCTCAGAAATGGGAAATATTGTCAAGGTTTTTTAGGTTACCTCCCGACGTAAACTTTCAAAATGCCGATCCATAGCAATATTTTTTAGAATTTCCCTATATTTATTTTTTGGGTTGCACAGTGTAATTGTGGGGTTGTGACATACGATAATCGTCATAATGAACTTAAATGTTTTCAATTGTCAACGTCTGAATAAGTGTACAAGAATGTAAGTCCAAGATGGATTCGAGTCTTAGAAACCTTGTGATTAGTACTTACATCACATATATTTTAAGACCCCCCTTAATCATTTTCAGTAATATTTTACCATTTGAGGTCTGTTATGGATATTTAAAAATTTTCCATCCAGCTATGAGCAAAAAATTTATGAGCAAAAATTTAAGTTTATCGATTCATTTTTGTCGTCGTAATAGTCTATGTCGAAAGCTGTGCACAATTATCGAAGAAAATGTTCACTATATACAGTAGTTTTAACTTACCTGTACAAACAACACTTGCAATTATATTTGTTCAGGAAAGTCAAAAGTGCAGATATCTTAAATCAGTTACCGGCCTCTAAGTGTGTAAAAAATATGTTTTCTAGTTTAAAATTTTCTGAGTAGATAAATGCAAACAATTTAAGTTACGGGAGGGAAATAGTACATCTATTTTGGGCTGTTATCTTAAATGTGCAGGTTGGAATTGTGCACTTAAACATTATATTTGAGAGGGAATCTGAGAAAAAGTACCAAATATGTGTGTTTTAGTCAGCTAAATCAAAACTACTGTTCTTTTTTAAATTGATTTCTTGAATCACTGCAAACAACACTGCACATGGTCGTACGTTTGTCCTAAGAAACTTTTCATTAAAAATTTTAGTTCGGTTATTTAATATAGCCTTCATAGGTGTTCAATAAAAGTTCCACAGTCTCCATTTACATCGACGTCACATAGATATTGAACTATGCATATATGTAAAGTGTCGTAGTGTATGGCAACACGTTTCCAGTCAGCCAACCTGATTAAATTTTTTGTTTAATGTTAATTTAATGTTGAATGTTAATTTCAACTGCAATTGTTACAATTTCCTCTCCCCCTACCTAACGCCCATGTTTCGTGTTCTATTCTGGCATTTTTTTTGCGATAAACGCAATTTGTGTAATGATATTTTACGAAATAAAGTAAATTTAATTTAAACGGATTTACGCTGAAATGATTTTAACACAAACATGAAAATGGACACATACGTTAATACAAAAATATAAAACAAATATAATTGAAATTCAAAGCAGAAAAAATAAACAGTGAAACAAATGTTAACAAAATAACATGGCCAACAGATGGCAGTACCAGAAAAAGAAAAATTATTTGTGTTTTAATTTAAAACATAGGAATTAAAAGTAAGAATATATAGGGAGTACTTTTGAAATTTTATTTTTAATATTAATTGCCACATCATTTTACTACATTATTTCTATATTTCATAACTATAAACGCCGCTTCGCTTCGATTTGCCAATATTTAATTGCATTATGTAAGAATCGCAATCAGACACTATCATCCCACAGAGCGTCAATTTTATTTGGGATTTGTTTGCAACCATCCTACACAGCAGCCGGTGGTTATGATTGACTCTTAAAATACTCGACGTCAAATGCCTGTTGTTGTTAGCCATTTTATTTTTGTTTTGTTGTTTATTAGGTAATAAATAAAAAAATATATATTAACAATTAATTATGATTCATTCAAATCTTGTTTACATTTATAAATATGTATATAATTAAGTTACAGTATTACATGTTTTGTGTTTGTTTTTTTCTAAATTTTTAATTATAATTTGAAAAGTTTCTCTTCAAGTGTGGGTATAGAATATTTATATGAATCATGACGATTTATTATAAGAGGGTTGTTTAGACATTAAAACTCTAAGCTTGCGCCATCTGACATTTCCATTGGAAAGATTGACATTTCTGTAGCATAAAGTACGATGTATGGTAGGACGTATGGTCATGTGTTGTGTTGTTTAAAGTAACTTCATAAATCAATTAAATAATAAAAAGGTTAAATAAAAGATTCGGCGGGAATCGATGAATTGCGTAAAACTAATATACAAATTGATTTGTGGTCGACTGCCGCCCAAAGACGATTGTCTTAAAGGTGGGCCAAACACGTCCGTTGTGTCACAATTCAAGATGCCAGATCGTCATGTGACATAACGCGATATATGACAACCCTTTTTCATTTCTTATAACAGAATATATTCTATATATATATATTCCCACACAATCGATCAAAAAAAAAAAAACATTTTTTTGGTGCTCATAATACGTTTATAATATATGTGTAAAACAAAATCCATCGTGATGAATCTTCCGTCGTACAATCTTGACTTTGCACATCAAGAAAATAGTGTGTGGTCAAAGAAGATGCTATTGACGCGTTCAATAACCCTGTACATTTTTGAGTAATGTCATTCCAAGACCTTCTTGTAGATCTTTGCATATTACATGGATTTTTATAACACCAGCCTTATGGCTAATTAGGGTATATAAACTTTGATATGGCGAAAATGTGCCTCATAAAAATATTGGTACCTGATCCTGGTGCATTCACAAAATAGTCTAAATTTCGTTGAAAATCTATTTGATCATATCATGTGAAGGACTACCCGATTTGATAAACTTTACACAACCTAATATTATAACCATGGCTGTATAATATTGAAAGATGTCACGTCGGTCTACTATTTCTGGTACCTCCCTCACAGTGTCAAAATATTTTAAAATTGTTAATCCAATTTCAAAGGAATTGAATGTCCGATTTGTTCGAAACATTGCAAATTGTAATACTTTTACCAAATCTACATCAAGATCAAGAAGATGGGAACCTTCGTTCAGTATATTTAATACCATAGGCTGAGTATATACCGACTGACACTTTTTTACTTGCTAAAAATGTTTTCCGAACCCCTGTCATATGGAGAAAACCGAACTTCTGTCATAGGACCGATTGGTCAGTATAGAGACCACAGGTATTTATAAAGACCATTTGGAATTTATAAAACCCAGTTTTCTCTGTACTAACTAATTGGTCTTAATACAGACCTATGGTCTCTCAGCACACTTGTGATGTCTATATACTTCCAATCGTTCTTTTTGCATACACATTGGTTTTTATAAAGGCCGGTGGTCTCTATTGAAACCAATTTTACTATAAAAATTCCTGTGTTCTATATAAATACAATTTGCTCTTTATACACACATGTGGTTTCAATACACACCTGTGCTCTACCTGCAGACCTGAGGCCTCTATACATTTTAATCGGCTTCTATACAGACCAATCGGTCTTTTGAAAGACCTGTGGTCTCAATACAGACATATTCTTCTTTATAAATCAAATTTTAACACAGGGGCAAATAACTGGAGGCAAATTTAATGAAATATGGATTCCTATCACAACAAATGACTGGAAAACCTTTATAATCTCGAAAAATAGTAGACTAAGCACATTAATTAACAAATAATTAAAACCTAAATTAAGTTTATTAAGGTCTTGGGAACATTTCTTGGTCAAAAATAAAACCATTATTTTTATGTATCTCATCTACTTTTATTAAAAATAAAGAATCTTCAAAATAATGTTTCTTGGTGAAATTTGGACCATTTTTGGGAGTTAGAGAGATTTGAAACTGAAATTTTAATATTTTAACATGGCTTATGAACCTTTGGTACATTGAGTAGTATATCTGTCGACAACACCGGCTGACAATTTTTTATTTGTTATGGAATATTTTTCCAAGCCTTATGTGTGGATTTTTTAAACAATGTCATTTTCCAAACCCTATATATTGCCAAGTACTATCAGATCAATGTTACCAAGTCCTATCAGATCAATAATAGTAAATAGGTCATATTTAATATGACCTACCGTATCATTAGCGTGAATATTTAACAAAATTCTTGCAAGTATTTTAAAACAACTTTGAAATAGTCTTTTATAATATTCCCCATACTGTTTTAGGCTCCCAAATCCGCACCATGCCTATATGTGTAACTTTTGAATAGTATTTTTTCCAAATCTTACATCCACACCGATGCATTTTAAGAATATTTTCAACCATACTCGTGACATTTAAATCCATTTTGAAAGGATATTTGTTAAGACCCTATGACGATGTTCTAAATCTGTCGGCCTCTAAACTGCAGATGTCCTCTTGAATACATTTCAAAAGTTTGGGTTTTCAATACATTATCTAATAATTACGTAATAATATTTTGACTAGTATTTAATAACAAGTAGATATTTGTTTCTAATAAATTTGCTACTAATTATGAGTTTTTTATTCTCAAAAAATTATATCAAGAGCAACCACATACCAAATGTCATGTAAATTTTATAAAACATAAAAAAACCCAAGACCGTTCATTATGGAGACAAGCGTTTGTTTGTCAACTGCTTATCATTGCTTGCTTGCATTACCAGTTCTTTCTCGTAATATTAAGTGACAACGACTAACTGACGGGGGACCGATCCGATGACTACTGGTTTCATTTCATTAGATTTAATTTAGCATTAAATGTTAATGCAGAATTAATTTAATTAAAAATTGCAAAAGACTTGT